>NC_090225.1:12850000-13197500 GCF_024489055.1 Chanodichthys erythropterus
TTCCTACACATTGCATTGGACAACAGCTAAATGTAAATTAGATGTATAAGAAAACATTTTAGGATAATTGGATGCTATTGCAAAATTAAATCAATACATTTAAAATTATGTCATCCCTGACATCTGGCACAGTGTTCCACAAAATTCCTTTCTAGGCCACCACACTTTTTGCCTAACATCTCACTAACTTCTTTTGCCATCATGTCAAGTTAATACTATACACTCTCTATATGCAAATGGAGTATTTGTGGTTCTACTCTGTGGTAAATTATAGCTTGATCGGTCTAAATAAATTACAAATTAAGACCGTATGATACAGTATGTGTTGAAAACCTCACTTCCTCTCCTCACCCATCTGCAAGGCAATTAAATCTGATTCTGTAGCTACTGTGAGTGCAGCTGACACGGCTCTACGAGCCAGAGGTCTGGCACTAACAGAGATGTGCGCTTGTTCATAGACCAACGTGCTTCTGCTTTAGTGGACTTTGGGCCTAAACTCCTGAGCCTGGCCATCAATCACCATTTTCAGGTCGTTAAATCTCTTCTGTAGATATCTTAAATCTACTAGGTCGGGGAAAATGCAAGAGCTTGAATCTGCTAGCTAGCATACCCATAATGTTCTTTTATATCCTCAAAGAGCTCTTTAATGGAGGTGGTGAAGTCAGGGTTATTAGCCAGAAGCTGGAGTAAGATGGAGAGAAAAATGCTGATGATAGGTAAAGACATCATGAGAAACTCAGAGCTTGTTAGGGTTTTTATTATTTTAATTGACAAAGAGACAGCAAGCCATCAAAAAGCATGTGTCTGCCATGGCTTTAAAAGCAGCTAGGACTGGATTTTTGAAATAAGTATCTTATGTTCACAGAGATTTGATTTATTTGATCAAAAAACATTATTGTGAAATATTAGAATTTTCTCTTTTTAAAGGTGCGATGTGTAAAATTTGGGAGGATCTATTGACAGAAATGCAATATAATATACATAACTATGGTTTCAGTGGTGTATAAAGACCTTACTTAGTGAACTGTTATGTTTTTATTACCTTAGAATGAGCCATTTCTATCTACATACATCTCAGGTCCCCCCTACATGTCAATTAATCATTTTGCGCCGGCATGTTTCAGCAGCCCTAAACGGATAAACACTCTACAGAGAGTGTACACACCTTTAATATATTTTAAAATATAATTTATTCCTGTGATGCCAAAGTTGGATTTTTATCACCCTTTTCTCCAATTATCAATGCTGTTGGGCTGCTTAATATTTTTAAGGAAACTGTGATACATTTTTTCTAGAATTGTTTCTAGAATTTTTTAAATACCAGTCCCAAAGAACATAATTTATTTGGAAAATAAATATATATATATATATATATATATATATATATATATATATATATATATATATACAGTGCTTTCCACAGGTTTGAAATATACTTGCGGTGGTAGCCGGGTGAAAAATCCTCCTATTAGCCACAGCACAAAAATGGTCTACTACATGTGACAAACAAATAATGTTTTTATCAATATTTATTTTATTTTTTATTTTATTTTAATTACATCGCATACTATTACATTTAATTACATACTAATATTATGCATTATTATGCATTGTAAATTATTTAAAATTACAGAATTTAAATGGTTCTCCTTTTCCAATGTTTTCTTTGCTGTCATATATTATCTCTCTCAGTGAATGGGACACAGATTTTACTAGTAACATTTATAAAATGAATAATATATGTGTCAAATAATGTTCTTAGTCTTTTCTTCATGTGGGGGAGAGTAATTTACTATGAATTAAATGGAAATCAAATTAAATACAATTTATTGTGTAACCAAAATACCAATAATGCCCAAAAGAAAAAGAAAAAAAACTTAGCGTGTGACTTTTAATTATAAACAAGCTCGAAATACACCGGGTCTCTTATTTTGAAATGTCTGTTCCTTCAGATTCTTACAACCGTATAAAATGTTTTATATAAAGGCCATGAAGTAGACATTGTAATAATTCGTCAACTTTAGTTCATGAGCAATCGCTTGGCATAAATCTGTACTTTTCATTGATTGAGAATCACTTTGAAGCAGTTTTGCGCGAGCCTGTAGAACCATAAGCTGTAAAAAAAAAAAAAAAATAGAACACACAACAGCGCCCCCTTGTGACTTTGCAAAATGCAGTGCACATGGGAATGTCAGCGGGAGTAAACAGTTCTGACGCACACATAACGAGCAGGTACGAAACGACTAGTTAATCGATCGTGGATGGTTTCATTATCTTGGACGGATATAAAAGTATAAGAGATAAATATAATAAAAGCAAAAATGTGTCTCCAATATACTTAGGCGTCCGCTATTTTTCCTGGGCGGCCCGCCCAAGTAAAGTCTATGTGTGGGAAGCACAGATATATATATATATATATATATATATATATATATATATATATATATATATATATATATATATATATATATACAATGTGTGCAGAATTATTAGGCAAGTTGATTTTTTGATCATATTTTTTTTAATCACAAGCTGAAGTGTTAAAAATTCATGAAGACTGGGTTTTTATAGGCCTTATAGACAGACAGCTTGAGAGTGACTCCTGAAGGACCAGCACCACATCCTCTTGTACCACTGTTTGAAGAATTTATCTTCCAGAATCTGTCAGTAAGTTTTGGAAGATCATTTTTAGTCCATCTCAGCAAGACAGACATTTCAGGATAAGAGATGAACTGAAAGTGAACTCCCACACCTTACTGCCAGATTTTGGAAGATAAATTCTTCAAACAGTGGTACAAGAGGATGTGGTGTTGGTCCTTCAGGAGTCACTCTCAAGCTGTCTGTCTATAAGGTCTATAAAAACCCAGTCTTCATGTATTTTATAACACTTCAGCTTGTGATTCTTATTAAGAGCGGGCCATTTTTTTTTGGATTCTTTAGCTTTAACCTAAGTCTCTGAGATCCTGACAACTTTCACTTCTGGAGACTCCAAGTAGGTTGGAGTTCTGGAAAATGGTGGCGCTGGAGACTAAATGGTTCCTGATGGTTTCACACTTAATTCTTCACCTTAATTCTTAATTATTTTGCAGTTAACATGTGTCTGTTTTTGTATGACCCCGCTGAGCCAATGAGCATTTTGCTGTCCCTTGGTCATGCTTTAACTTTGCAATTTCTAGTATTGCATTAGTATTGCATCCTTCTCATGAGTATTTAATAATTTTTGACTTTTCAGTCTGAGTTAAATCTCTTTTTTGGCTCATTTTGCCTTTAAAAGAAAACCTGCCTAATAATTCTGCACACCTGAATATAAGGCATTTTTCATTTCCAGCCTTCATGAACAATTATATATCACTTATAAATGATTAAAAACACTATTAATAGTAGTTATTAAGATTGATGTGGATTGGAATTGGTAAAATGTGCTTGAAAAAAAAAATGATCAGAAAATCAACTTGCCTAATAATTCTGCACACAGTGTTTGTGTTTGTGTGTGTGTATATATATATAGTATAGAGTCAAACCAAAAATTATTTATACATTTTTTTTATATTTTTAATATACTTTTACTAGTGGGTGCAGGACACTTTAGTTCATTTTTTATATACGTGAGGATAGCAAAATAAAGTAAGCTGTGACATATTTTATCCAAAACTTCTTCATACAGTAAAATTTATAAAAATTAGCAACCAAAAATTATTCAGACACTTTGACCTGACCATGTTTTGCTTAAGTGTTATCTGACATAATTAAGATTATTTTTTTCTGACACAGTTTAACTCTGAGATCTTGTCATATTGTATTACCATTTTTTTTAAAACTATTCGGTTGTTGTGTCTGACGTCACATGGCAGCACTTGCTGGTCCAAACACTCTATCTCTTGCCACAAGAAAACAACAAATGGTGCTAATATACACACACGATGTGGTGTAATACTATCAAAAAATAATAATCATAACCTTTATTTCCATACCAAAATCCCACATGGCCAGACAGTGATTCATCTTTTATATATCGTTAAAATATTAATGTCTGTGATGCTGTGACCACTGAGAATGTTGTGTAGACTACGTATTTTAAATGTTTAACTTTTTAAAATGTTTAATATGAATAATTAGCACTCATAAACAGCTGTCGCGATGGCATTCTCAAGTGAAATGAGTCGAGGCTTGGACCCAGAAACACCATTCCTTACGTCACGACTTAACAAGCGGATAGCGAATAAACTGTATTAATGAATAAAATGTTCAAGGTGTCTGAATACATTTTGGTTTGACTATATATATACTGTATGTATGTGTGTGTATATAAATATAATATATATACACACATTATGTAAACTAACTTTTTATGTTCAATTTGATTAATTTCGATTAATCGATTTGACAGCACTATTTATTTTTTATTTTTTTTGTAATGATTAAAAAGCTTTACTGTCACTTTTGATATTTTTAATGGATCTTTGTGGAATAAAAGTATTAATTTCTTTAAAAAATAAAATAAAATAAATAAATAATTATAATAATAATAATAATTGTACTGACCCCAAACTTCTACACCTGGTATTAACATGTATTTCATACCTGGATTTTTTTTTGCCCTGACTATACTTGCATATTCAGATCTGATTGCATTTATTGCTACTTTCATTTTAGATAAGAAGTTGTGTTAACTGTAACATTGCCATTTCTCCCGTTTCCTTTCTTTACAAACACCTCAGTAAAGTCAGTTGAGATTAGATATGAAGAAAAGAGAAAGGTTTAAAATTCTCCCTTTTGGGGAGAAAAATGTGAGAATTTAGATTCCATTAAAAATAATTTGTTAAATAATCAAATGTTGTTGAAACCCTGCTACAAAACATTTTGAGCGACTCAGTCATGAGTCATGTGCACTGTAATGGAGCTACCCATAAGAGGGTGACTCACTTCTATGTACAATTAAAAAAAAAAAATGAGATGAGTCTTCATCTCCTGTGCATACATCATTTAACAATATTTCTCAAAAGCGGTACTAATTCTTTTTTAATTAAAAAAACAACAACAACAACAAAAAAAACATTTGTACCTTTAAGTATTTGCTAATGGTGCTTGTCTCAATTTGTGTGTTACCGCTCTCAAGCCAGTATGATGTTTACAGTAAAGAGCTAAAAATTAGGAGTGGGGAGGAGTCAAGAGCACTTCAGTAAAGGTACCAGCTCCAGCCACCAGCTTGGCCTGCTTAATGGCCAGTCCCTTTGGCAGGAGAAATCAGCTTTTCTCAACACTTTCTTTCAGTTTTTGATTGTCATGCACTTTCACTGCAAAAAGCAAATGCCAGTAAATCACTTAAGGGCTGACCAACCCCCTCACTTCCACCTGCACGCACACACACACCCCCCTGTCCGCTCCTCTCCATCTATCCTAATGCTTCTTTCTTCCATCCAGAAATAACAGCATGTTTATGACAGTTGGAAATGTCTCATAGATGCGTTAGTCACCATTCATGATCATTGGCTGTGCACCCTGGCACTCGTGAACACATGCACTGTGCACAAAGCGCTCAATTTTGCTTCCTGCATAGTACGTGACAGATAGGGTCCACGAGTAACATCTGTAAGTGTGTGCGTAATTGCCTCGCTATATGCCTGGCTCTGTTTTTGCAGTCAATAATAGCGTGTCCTCTAAGAAGAAGAAAAAAAGTGCAAGTCCAAAACTCATTCGAACTAAGTAAACACATTTTGTCGCCTGAACTTTTAAAGCACGCCAACTCTTGAAAAATAAATCACTCTGATAACATCTGACATTTACAAATCAATCATAAAATGACATTTTCTTTTATCAGATGGTCGATTTTTAGATGGAGATGGAGTACGGATTAAGATTTAGATAGGTTTAGTTGGGAGAATTATGTATTGGATTCTCATAAGCAATCGATGTGAGTGGCCTCAGATATTGAAAAGGCAAATAATTCGGTCATGTAGCTAAAGTAATCAGCGAATGGACAGGAACCAAGGATCTTATTTGTGGGGCTGACTGCAACAGCTTAGAAATCAAATGCATTTTATATAACAGACTGTGGTTATTGCACAGCTTACGTAAGAGAAGACAGGGAGAAATGTTAATCTACTGAATCCCAGTGATTTCAAACACTGTCTAGTTATATATTCGCACATGGTACATTGTGTAATTTAATGAATTAGCCATCACAGACTTTTATTCCCAGTGACTTTGGGACTCTTTCAGTCTAATAAATATAATCAAAACTTAAATATTTATTATATATGTACATTTAATTATTGCAGGTTGTAAAGGCACAATATGTGAATTTTCACTGCTAGAGGTCGCTTATTCAAAAAAAAAAAAAAAAAAGGAGTAGCTTGATGATGCCGTGATTTTGTGGAATCAAGGGAGGTGTTGTCTTCACATCTTGGGCAGAAATCATGTTCATGAATGAGATTATTAATGTTACTGTAGTATGAAACAGAGCAGGGCCGAGTGCTGTGCGAGCAGAAACGCTAATGAGAGACAAGCACGAAACACGTCTCGAGAATAGTGGAACTTTTATTATTCCACAGTCGCCGCTTCCACTTCTTCCTGTCAAAAGTATGTGGGGTAACGCAGCGCTGTTTATCATATTAGATACATTTGTGTGTTGAAAGTTGTTATAGTGCTACTCTGCGTTCGCTCTACGGCTACTATGAGACACTTAATGCACACTGCAGTAAGCTAGATTGATATTAGGCATGGTAAAACATGGTACTCGCTGTAAATCAAGAAAACAAAATTTAAACAATAAGACTTACTGTGTTGAGCTATATAACATGATTAGTTTTCTGTCAATGAATGCATCCAAACAGTTGCTCAGCTGTCTAATAAAACACATAATATATTAAAGCGTCTTTGGTGTTTCCTTGGTTTCTACAAAATAAAACCAGAAACCAAGGGACAAGCGATGTCATTGATAGGCGAAGCATGGACACGGTCCATGTCCTGGTTAAAATTGCTTATTTCTCTGAATTTAAGCATTCTTGGAAACATTTGGGATAATGTAGCACAAGTCAACAAAATATATAACATTGTTCTAGTGTTTTTTGGAAATGTTAATCCAAAAATCTTACATATTGTGCCTTTAATTCACTAATAACAGATTTTAAGATTTACTGTAACTGTCATGCAGTATGAAAATAAGCGGTTTTATTCTGTACGATTTCTTTCCCATGTGCAGCCACATAAACATCTCTCAGGTAGATTAATTAAGCTTCTCAACACTTTTACTTTGCCATAACTATTCATACAATAGAATATGCAAACGTAACATTCATCGCCATAACCATTCATAAATACTCTAGTTTGTATAATAATAATAATAGAATTTGTGAATACCCAAAAGCATATATAAACTCCTCCATGAAACGTCCTCGGGAATTGATTGGATCGTAGGAAGTCGGGTGTTTTTAACTAAGTGGAAACAGATTTGAATGCCAGTTTGCAGTCAGAGGATATATAGCCCCACCCTCCACCGAGACATACTTCATGAAGAGAGCAGATGCCGAGTAAATCTTTGGTTTGATTTTATTCAGCATTATTAAATTGATCCAAGAATATTGTTTGTTTTTTTGTTTTACAATGCAATCCTAGTTATGCAGGACATAAGTAGCCCTTTGAATTTCAGTTAAGTTAGTTTTAATATATTGTAAAATTTGAGTATGATAGCAGCTTCAATATTGTACTAACACTGTTGGTTCTAATTGCTTAGTGTTTTAGTAATGATATGAATAAATGTTTTACTGCATAATTAGTTTACTTTTAATTGCTTTCCATTATGTGGATTATAATATTTTAGAATGCAGATAATAGCAAGCTGTTCTTTGTAAAAAAAAAAAAAAAAAAAAAAAAAAAAAATACTTGTGTTTTTGAGCCATAGAGTATGGACTTGAGATATTATGTGTGGGGAAAATGCATGCTGCTTGTTTTCTAAGAAACCTTGCCAAGTTGTAGAAATTAATATGCCATGAATATGTAATAAAACTACTTGCATGTCAAATAAAAATTATTTTGATTAGAAGCATTTATTATTCTACAGAAAGTTTGGAGTGTGTGGTGCACAACAAATTCAAGTTAAATTAGATCAACAACATGAACCCTTGATTAAATTATATGTCAAGTTTATTATAGGCCATCTGTTTTTTAGAAAGCTTTTAAACATGATTTAACAGTAGTTTATTTTTTTTGTCACCTAGCCCAGTATTCATAGCATTTTCCTTTTTTTTCCCTTTAAATTTGAAGCCATTTAGTGATTAAAACATTTATTGAATTATGTGCATTAAAAATGCATTGTAACCAATGTGTTTTGTTTGTTACACAAACCACATCTTTCCTGTTATTTTAATATGACTATATGGCTGTCAAAAGAATGCAAAACTGGTTTGACAATATTATATGTCCCATTTTAATTATATTTGGGCATCCTTCAGTGATGGTTTTATGTGATATTTTACTGGAGTAATAATAATCTTATATCTCTAATGCCTTTCTTCTACTTTTTTATAGATATCCTTCTCTCAGCACAGCAGCATCATGGACTTGGTGCAGTTCTTTGTCACATTTTTCAGGTATGGATACTTCATTCATTTAAATTGAATGTTCTGTGTAATTAATATTATTTGTGAATAAATTAAACATTTCCTTATTCTGTAATATGCATTGAATTCTAGCTCTCAGAATTTAGTGACATAAATGTGTTGAGAATGCAAGGATGCATTAACCTCACCATCCAGAAGCCATTAATGAAAGCTGGCTGATGAATAAGCACAGTAGGTGTAATGGTGTTGGCTGTGATGAAGCCAAATACTGCCACTCTTGCTGTCTCCAAAAATGAATGTTTTCTTATGTTGTTTTAAATCATGTTTATAAAGGACACATTTTTGCGATCACAAACAACCATGTGGTCTGAAAAAATCGTTCACTGAAGATAATTTTTGTGGAAATGAGTAGCAATGAGAAATTCATTATATTATACCAATTGCTTGAAGGGATGGTTCCAAATCATGTTATACCAAACCTGTATAATGTATGAACTTAGAACTTGATAGGTGCATATATCCAGTAGAAGCATCACGTCTGCGATATAAAAATACAAATATATCAATGTACTACACCATTCAAAAGTTTGGAATCAATATATATTTTTTTTCTTTTATTTAGTATTATTAAAAAGTGCTATATGTCATTTTTGGGGACTATACTAAACCATAAAAATACCATAATATGTTTGCAGAGATTTAATAAACGCTAAGTTAAATTTGTTTCTCTGAAAATCAATGCTACAGCCAGTTATTCAACTTCCTTGTAGGAATGTCTGTTTTTGTTTTGCTCTATGTGATCCCACCACTGCCAATTTATCCAATAGTATTTCGACCCCCAGGTTGCCAGTTGGTGGGAAACGCAGCTTATTGCAGCGAGCAAACAAACCGAGTCAGAAATCGCACCTACAGTATCTGACCTAAAAAAGCCTCGACAATGAAAACATTGTAAATGTATACATTAGCTGATCAACTTACAGTGTAAGCATGTTGCTTTCCATTGTCAGTTGCGCCCATACACGTTTTATGTCCTCAATCTGGCAACCTGCATGAGCATCAAGTCTGAGGATGACCGGGTGGGGGAAACGACTCTCTCCAATATTTTGAATTTGAACTGCAGTACACATTTTAACCCCTAGCTGTCAATATTACATACTGCACATTTAAGGACACATTAAATTGGTGACAAAAACATTACAGTAAAAAAAAGTCTAAAGCTAAATAGATTTCTATTTCAAATAAATGCTGTTCTTCAGACTTTCTAAAGAAAAAAAAGAAAAAAAACGCTAACTTCCTACACTTCATTAAGCAGCACAGCTATTTTCAACTAATAATACATGTTTCTTGAGGACTAAATCAGCATATTTGAATTCATTTCTTAAGTATCTGCCATGACACTGAAGACTAGAGTAACGGCTGCTTTACAAATACAGAAAAAAATAAAAATATATTAAAATGGAGAACGGTACTTTCAAATTGCAAGAATATTTCACAATGTTACTGTCTTTGACTCCATGTTTGATCAAGTAAATGCAGCCTTGGCGAACATAATGTTCTTTCAAAAACATAAAAGTTTTTCTTACTCCAACATTTTTAATGGTAGTGTATGTACAGTATTAAAGGATACTTCAGCAGAATAAATGAATATGAATGAATGAATGAATTAATTAATTCTCTAATCATTTAACCTCATGCAATCCTTGACATTTGGCTGGAAGAGATTTTTTCAAATATTAATTTTTAATATAATACTTTTCACACACACCTATCAAATTGCTATATATAAAACAATTACTCATTTAAAATGCTGTATTTAAGGATGAACCTGCACTACTATTAATTTGCCTCTTGAACAGCAGCCAGAACCATATGCACATTTCTGCAGGTGATGGAAATCATCCATTTATGTGACAGCACAAGATGTTTGCAATTGCGTGGTTTCATTTTTGGTTTTCAGTAGTCATATGTGTTCAAAAATGCCTTGCTTGTTGTACATCTGGACAGTCAAATTACAGAGCTGAGTGACCACAGTTGTGTTTAAAGTGCCTCAAAGTGCAGCAAAATAATTACATGCCACCTACTCTGTATAAATAATAACATGCCGCCTGCTACAGTATGTATAAATATTGAAGCTCGCGCTAGACTGTCAGCCGCCTCTGTATTGTGTTCTGTGGGAATTTTAACTGTCAGGTCAACACAAATGTCATGTACCGTCATTCCAACCTTACATACCAATTTGTTTATTACAGAACAACAGAATGCCGCTATGAATAAACTGACATAAGGGTAAACTGCTATGGTTTAGTCGTGCTGTTTTTTTTTTTTATTATAATCATTTTGCTTATTTGCTTTGTTGGTTTTATTAATGGAGTGTGCTGGAAAATGCACCACAACAGTGTAACTTTGACACCAGCCATTTATCTTGTATGTATCCATATTTGTGTGCAGTCATTTCTGGCGGATATGATTGTGTGAGCCTGTGCGCCATGACATTCGCAAAGGTTGAGGTCATGGCAACTGGAGTGCGATGTTTGCTATACAGATTCTTGGATTTATTATCCAGTATGAATGGCTAGAGCACTTTTTTGTTGTTTTGCAATTACGGGCATGGGAGTGTGTTGATAGATATCAAAGTTGAAGCTAGAGGCTGTAGGGCTTTGTTATTTGGTGTGCATTTAGTCTTCTGGAGGCGAGGGATACATCTGATGTAATTCATCAAGGCATTTGAGAGAGATTAGTGCGTATACTTTATATCCCTCCCCTTTTGTTCTCCTTCTCTCTTTTTCTCACTCCTCCTCTCGTATCTTCTGGCTGTGGATTCACAGCTCTGGTTCTCTTGTCGAGAGTATACTTGGAGTTCAAGCCAAGTGCCTTCAAAGCCATTCAAGTTCAGTCAAATGCCCGACTGTTTTACAATGCCAAAACAGACATCAAGCTCTGTGGGAAATATTCTATTGTGGTAAATAAATAGAGTGTGTTGCATCAGCACACTTAAGTTATTTTAATTACACACATGAATAGTGTTTGGTGTTTGTTTGTAAAACAGAAGTAAGTAGCATTGAGTATTATTGATTTGGAGCTCTGTCCCTTAAGCCATCAGTGTTTCCTGCTGTACTTTCTTTGTGTCTGTGGCTTGGCTGACAGATTGTTTATGAATTTGTAGTTTTTCTGGGAAAAATAAATGAGAATGTTCTCTTCAGTAGAATTGGACCAGTGTCCAGAAATGTTGAAAGTATAAATAAATAAAATTGTAGTGGGTATTTGTTGACACATGGTCACATGCATTTTTTATTTTTAAGGATTCAAAGTTATCCGAACAGGAAGACGATCATTTATGTACAGTCGAGTGTCAAGTAAAGAGCAAAATGGTGTAACATTTGAATAAGTGAAATTACCTCGGCATTGATTTAACTATTCCTATGACAGTTTTTAAACACTGGCCAATCTTTAGTACTGCTAGAAAAGTAAGTGCACATTTCCTTCAGTTTTTTACCTCTGAAGCATTTTCTATGTCTGGATGTCACTGTAACCGTGTAACTCTGACTCCCTAACCTGATTGGCTGTCAGGATGATGGATATACCACCGTGCACCAGACACGCTAAAGAGGTAAACACACACTTCTCTAGCGGAACACATGTGGGCCTGGTAAACTACTTACAGAGATTAAAGCAATTATATTTCATATCAACTTCATTCTGCATTCACAATTTGTTCCATTCAAAGTCAGATGTGGGAAATTTCTACTTGATGTCTGTGCTCTTTATCTATAAAGGCATTTCATTGCTCACTGAGCAGTTGTTGGTTTGTCAACAGAGGGATGTCCCAGCAAGCACATTTTTGAGGATAAACAAGGATGTTCTGCAGGTTAATAGAGGATCATTTACAATAACGTAAATTTGACTGATTGATGCATTTTATTTGCTTAAAAAGTCAATGTTTATTATAAACTTTGCAGGGCCTATTTCTCATTGGGTGCTGCCATTTTTGTTTTGCAGTAAACAACGTTTGGAAGTTGGAAGCCAAACTTAAAGTGCTAGAGTTCTAAAACCATCAGTGAATTAGGTGTTAATTTTTTTTATGACTTTATTTTTTTGGTTAAAAGCTTGAAATAAGGTTTGCTATTTTTATATTTTATTCTGTGATGTAAAATACATCAGTAATACCCCCCTTTGTTTATTTATTTATTTTTGTATAGCTTTTTAGCTTATTATTTCAGCTTCAAAGTTGTGTTGATTTGTGGAGATTATTTTGATCAGCAAAATGTTTTAGAATCAAACTTTTGCTGGTCACAGAGCTTAATTTGTGCAATAATCCAAAACCCAATATAATAATAATACTATTGGATTGATGTTGAGGGATCCATCGTGAAGCTAACTTCTGGGTTGGCCTGCAAAATTACGTCATCCCAGCAGCTGTTTAATGGAAGGCAGCATTACAGTATATTGTCAAAAAACTTAGTGGAAGAATAAAATTATTATATTAGGTTAACCAGTAAAATAATCTTTTTTTTTTTTTTTTTCACTATCTGATTCATGCATTTAATTAGCATATTACCTCCAGCTCTTAACATAATCTTAATTAGAAATGCATTTCTCAAAATCTCCCTAAAATTTCAGAACACCCTCCTGAGAGACTGTAGGCTGCAAGCCTCAAGCAAGTAGATGGATATTTATCTCTTTTTTTATCTAGCTTTGATAAAATTGATGAGCTTTTTAATAAGACTGTAAACTCTGCTGTCTGTCATGCTCATCCCAGAGGTTTTTATTTATTTATTTATTTATTTATTATGTATTTCAACTTATTGAAATATTTGTCTTTCTAAACCAAAGAGACACAGATTAGGTAGAAAAAGTTTTCATAAAAATAAAGCCAATTAAAATAATAAATGGTACAATGGGAATAAAATAACAATACAAAGTGTATGTATGTTTAGAAGAATCTCTTTTAAATGTACAGTAACTGGTGTGTACTTTAAGCAAAGTTTGTACTTTTGAACAGATAGGTATTTCACTGTAGTCCCTCATTAGCTTTGTTAAAGGCCTTTTGAATATGTATTCTTTGAAGAGTGATTTCTTTTTTTCCGTCTCTGCTCTCTTAGAGCTCCAATAAATGAGCAAGAAAAACAGTAACAATTAAAGACCGCTTAAGCCTTTCACCCACTTCTCCAGCTAATTGGTGACACCGCAATTTGGTTTAGCCCAATTACACACACTCTTTCTATCTCTATGTTGATTAACATTCATCCACCTGTCTTTCTTTCCTCCTCCTGGCTCCTCCGTCCACGGGGCTGAACCGTTGAGTGAGCACACTCATATCGCCGATGATGTTATTAACGTCCTGAATGCCTGTTTCTCACTGGATGGTGACTGGAGGCAATTCATTTGACTTGTGTAACTGACTAAAGCTCGTTCTCTCCCACTCGTGATTTGGGTGTAATGGGGCTTTTGTCCTCTGTACCTATCAGAGCGAGTGAATACAAGATTATGCATTACTGTGACTCATAAACATAAGCAGGGCCGGGCGGGATGACAAATAGAAACAGGAAGTGACTGTGATGGTGTGCATGTTTATATCCTCAGCTCAGGTTGTCTGTATTGATTGTGTAATCTTTGTAGGCTGTTTGCTCTCTCGGGCAGCTCTGGTAGATTGGCTCACCTCATTCATCCTTCAGACGCTTGTTTCTACCTGTAAAGATCAATACTACAAGCAGATCGCACACTACAAAACGTTGACTACACATACACAATGTATTTTTTATTTATTGATTTCACTTGCCATATATTTATTTTATTATATATATATATATATATATATATATATATATATATATATATATATATATATATATATATATATATATATATATATATATATATATATATATATATATATATTTTTTTTTTTTTTTTTTTTTTTATGATATATAATAATTATATACTCTCATCGGTGGGGTTGGGTATCATTTGAATTTTAACTATTCTAATTCTGCTTATCGATTCTGATTGTTATTGATTCTTAATTTCGAACCCAATAAGGTAAAAAACAAACAAACAAACACACAAAACATTTTGATGTCATTCATAAAGATGTCATTCACATGTATTCTAAGACATTTCATTTTAGCTGAATACCATCAACATGAAAATCAACAGGCTAAAGAACACAAGCCAGGGACACACCTAACGATTAGATGAAACATTCTAAGACTGAACTGAACACACATACCGATTGTTTCCTTCGACTGGAGCCGATTTTAATCGTTGACAGTCGGAGAAGAACACAAACGTTAATGATTGAGACCGCTGCTAAGCAACACACTGTGCGCGGGATCTTGAAAATGGATGTGAACAAACAGCTCGCGCTCTTCATCTGCAGCTATATTTGTGCAGAAAATAACTAAAAAAGTGGAAAAACGCGCAGGATATGTGTGAGGTCCTGGCTGGAGAGGCAACATGGATTTGTTCTCTACAGAGAGAATTTGAGGCGAGTAAACTTTGTTAAATTAATCTATTTTTAGAGATTGCACTCCGGTGGTGTCGGCTGTTGTTAAGCAACGATAAGCTGCGATCCTCAATGAAACTTGTTCGACTTGAAACGGCACTGTACAGACCATTAAATTACCACAGAAGTAACTTTATACTACCACAATGCGACCTCAAAGGGCACTTTCACTTTTACGATCAAAGGGGCAGGGCTCTTTATATTCTCTCTGTATATATTGTATCAACTGTTAATTTTGTATCCGTATCAGATAAATAATATATATACAAAACATGATAAAAAAAAAAAAAAAAAAAGTATTATCTTTATCATTTGTTGCCCCCCTATTGGCTGGTGCTCCAGGACACTCGCCCAATGCCGTCTATGGATAATCCGGCCCTGTAAATTACCTGACATGTTCAAAGCTTCCGTAATAGCAGCCCAGCTTCTTTCCTTATCGCTTCTATTATGGTATTACTTCGAAGATATGTTGTATAGACATTCGTACTCTTGCCAGAGTTCAACCAGTTTTTCTTCCATACCGGTTGTCCAATGTGTTTTTATGTTGCAAACTTTTTTGACGCCATTTCGCCGCTTGCTTACAATCGCCTGACACAGTCTCCAAGGAAACAGAGACGTCATCGGTCGCAAATATTATGCTGCCTTCACGTGCTCTCAGTGCTATTGTAAAGATGACTTTCCTTGGAAAAAAAAATAACGAAACTTGAATGCGATTTGCTCATAATCACTACTTCAGAAGTGGGAATTATCAAATTTGAGAAGAATCTTTGTGAGGAGGACTGAATTCTAAGACTAGAATCTTTAGACACAGCACACTGCACGATTTTAAGCACCAACTGTAAACACAGACTGAACGCAACTGGCTCTGACTCGGGCCGATTGGACATGATCAGTCGTAAGTATCAAATTACATTCATAATCGGCCTTACAATCATTAGGTGTGTCCCCGGCTTTACACAATGAGCTTTTGATTTAAAAATACTATGGGAACAACTAGCATAACAAATATAAAAATAAACCTAAATATAAATTTCAAGCATTATTAAAGACAAGTAAACACTCAATAATGAAAAAAGAACAAACAAATTAGCAATTGCACTAATAAATACAACTGAACATAGGTACAATTTCCAGGTATTTTAATGTAAAATAACACTGCACTTTACAAATAAATTATGCATTACAAATATATATATATATATATATATATATATATATATATACATATAGATATATATATATATATATATATATATATATATACCGATATATGATCAGATAAAAATTGTGGGGAAATTCCATAGGTGTAATGGTTTTTGTACTGTTATAAGCCTTTTGACATGGGGTAATGTCCCCATAAGACACCCTCTCCTTGTAAGATCTATATCTTACCCATGTCATTATACACGTTTTTGTCCTGAAATGTCACAAAAACTCACACACACACGAAACCCTGCCCTACACTACACCCCGAAATGCACAGCAATTGTAAATTAATACTGAGTTGCTAACAATGAAAAAAACAAGTTTTTTAATTGGCCACTTATACTGTATAAACCTAAAATATGTGACATGCTCTAAAAGTACAACACATTTTGCACATTTTTTTCCCCCTGCCATTTCTAGGTGAAATGTCCACTGAATGGCCAGCCTCATTTTTATTTAATATGGCGTCTACCTTCAATCAAGACGCTCGTCATACCACTTAAAAGAATGTGCTTTTATAACTTTTTCAATGAAAGTGCTCTGGCATTATTGGGCCTCATTCTCCATCCATTAGAACTATTATCCAGCTCGTTAAGAATTAATTGTCCTCATCATTAATAGATTAAATAAGGGCCCTCTGACTTGTGCTGATTGGGTTTTGAAATATGGTAGATGAAATGGTTGAAAAGGCAGTTTCAGGCTCTTGCATTACCTCAACTACACTATGATTAGTCCAGTGCTAATTTTAGCATTTGAACAGCTTCAGATGTAATGAGCTAGGCCCCTTAATATATAGTGCTTAAGCAAAGAGACTAGAAGTACAATATTAGTGCCCAAGACGTCCCCAAGCTGTGCACTTGGCAGTAGGGTTTAAACCCTTCCTATGGTGTAAATTCAAATTTCACGATCATATAACACTCCATATACTTATATTATACATTCCATATTTTTCCAGAGCCTCACAAAGCCTCAGATTGTCTAATTTGAGATTGAACATTCTTCCTCTAGGCAGTGTCTCTGTGGAGTTGATGGTATGTATTTGTAATAATGCTGGCTGAATGGAGGCTCTGTTTGAATGTGAATGATGGGTAGATGACATTGTCCCCACATGCCCCCTGATCCTCTGATGTCTATGTCAGTATATTGACCCTTTAAGATCCACTCCCTTTGGTTACTGTTAATTTGTGGGCTGTAATGAAGCATGTCATTACATAAAAAAAAAAAAAAAAAGAAAAAAAAAACAGCAGTTAAAAATGCTTTGCAAAGAAATTATTGCAAGATTAGTAGAAATTGTAATGTAAGATTCTGTATCAGAATTGAGGCAATTTGAAAGTGATTACAATATATAGCATTAGTTTACGTGAACAGAATTTTTCTTAACATTTCTACAATGCACTGCAATACTGTGAATTTTCTAGTGCCTTTGCTGGGATGTGAATCACTAAATCACTACATAAATGAAAAGTGAAGTTGTTAACATTTAAAGGGGTCATGACTTCAGATCTAAATTTAATCTTTAGACATATAAGAGGTCTTTGTGCCATTAAAACGTCTTGCAAGTTTAATAGCTTAAAACAACCTCTTCATTGAATTTTTTTAATCATTCTCCAAAAATTGCTTGTGTGGATATTGTGGTATTTGTGATGTCACAAGGGCAAACACATTTGCATATGCCTGCCTCCAGAGCAAGACATTGACGAATAGTTTTACATTATCGCATCATAGGCCCCGCCTACTGGCATTCAGACGCAAAAGCGACACCAGATGCAAGCATCGCGTCCAAAGCAAATAAAACCCATTATAATCACTGATGCTGTCTACACTGGATACAGTACACAGATGCATGTTCACTTTCTGACATACTCAACGTGCTTCAGTGTGCCGACAACAGGACAAATAGAAGAGTAAATGGAAGCGTAAAGTAACACATCCTGTTTAAACAGCTAATTTGCTCATTTCTGTGGAGACTTCAGAAGAATACCAACATGAGGAACAAATGGATGGTTAATTTTTAATGGCATCATGGTTCGTGTCAGAGGATTATATGTTTGTTTGGAGAATTTGACTGCAGATTGTTTTGTAAGCGAGGCACAGTATAATAGAGAGTTGACAAAGAAACTTTTGTTGACAGATGAAGCAGTCAATTTAATTGGATCTGACTGCAGCTACATCACAAGTAAATTATTTAATAATGCTTTCTCTGTAAATGAAGGTTTTATGTGGATAATGTTTTCAAAACACTTACTCGCATACAGTAGCGAGTGGGTGTTGATGGTGTTTCCTATGCAATGATGTTAGCCATCATAACAGTGGCCGTCTACACAAGCCTTAAAGGAGCTGCCTCTAAAAATGAATAATTTCAGACAGAGGTAAAAATAGAGTTTAAAATAATTATTTTTCCTATATATATATATATATATATATATATATATATATATGTTTATTTGTGCAAAAAACTGTATTAACATTATACATTATAAGTGATCCTAAAGAAACATATTAAAATAATAATAATAATAAAAAAAAAAAAAAACTTCGTCAAGACTCCTTTTAAATTAGTTTTTAAAAAAATAAAAATGAAAGATAATTGAAAAATGAAAAGATAATAATAATAATAGTAATAATAATACAAAATTACATATGGCAGAGTTCTGCCAGAACATACACCAATATTGATATTTTTATTTTATTTTATTTTTTTTATTTTATTTATTGACATGCTTTTGTAGTTGATTTTTTTGGCATTATGGATAATTACAACTATGCAACAAACTGGTTGCTCACAGTCCACATAAATGTCACAGTACCTCAACACAATTTTGTTACAAAATCAAGCACTCATAGGTCTTAGAGGTGATTGTCTTAAAGGTGCCCTCGAATGAAAAATTTAACTTGTCTTAGCATAGTCAAATAACAAGAGTTCAGTACATGGAAATGACATACAGTGAGTCTCAAACTCCATTGTTTCCTCCTTCTTATATAAATCTCATTTCTTCAAAAGACCTCCG
Source organism: Chanodichthys erythropterus (assembly GCF_024489055.1). NCBI lineage: Eukaryota > Metazoa > Chordata > Actinopteri > Cypriniformes > Xenocyprididae > Chanodichthys > Chanodichthys erythropterus. The sequence goes on from NC_090225.1 coordinate 12,869,275, forward strand.
AAGAACAGGCGAATCTCAACATAACACCGGCTGTTACATTACAGTCGGGGTTTTCGCCCCCAATATTTGCATATGCCAGCCCATGTTCCCAACATTATGAAAGGCATTAGACAAGGGTAGCCAGTAACGTCTGGATCTGCACAGGTGAATCAACAGACTAGGTAAGCAAGCAAGGACAATAGCGAAAAATGGCAGATGGAGCAATAATAACTGACATGATCCATGATATCATGATATTTTTAGTGATATTTGTAAATTGTCTTTCTAAATGTTTCATTAGCATGATGCTAATGTACTGTTAAATGTGGTTAAAGTTACCATCGTTTCTTACTGTTTTCACAGAGACAAGAGCCGTTGCTATTTTCATTATTAAACACTTGCAGTCTGTATAATTCATAAACACAACTTCATTTTTTTATAAATCTCTCCAACAGTGTAGCATTAGCCGTTAGCCACAGAGCACAGCCTCAAATTCATTCAGAATCAAATGTAAACAATATAAACAATATACAATACTCACATAATCCGACGCATGCATGCCGCATACATGACGAACACTTTGTAAAGATCCATTTGAGGGTTATATTAGCAGTGTAAACTTTGTTTAGGCACTGTTTAAGGCAAGCGCGAGCTCCGTGGGCGGCGAGCACGAGATTTAAAGGGGCCGCACAGCATAAATCGGCTCATATTTAATTATGCCCCAAAATAGGCAGTTAAAAAAAAGAATTAAAACAAATCTATGGGGTATTTTGAACTGAAACTTCACAGACACATTCAGGGGACACCTTAGACTTATATTGTTATTTTGTTCACCAGTGCTTTGTCATACTTCAGCAACAGGTGCTGGCCGTGAACCTGGGATAAAATACAACAACGACAACAAAATGGATTGTGTATGACCACCTCCGAATGCTTTTTCCTTTACTTTAGTTCCATGCATTTGTCACCTTCTGCCAATTGTAAGTAAAACACAAAGAGGGTTTTCTTCTTTTATATGTGCTTTCACACCAACCATTTCTCCTCAAGGTCGACTTTCTATAACCTCACACATTGTCTAGATTGCTGAAAATAGCCATTGAGCAGTCTGTGTATGTGTGCGAGAGGAAATCGGACCTGTTGGAGTGCAGATGTGCTTGTTTTTCACTACACCGGACGATATTGCGTAAATGATTGACGTAACAGTCTGTTCCATTCGGCATTGATTCTTTCATGCTGGATGAACTTGTTTATCATTGATTGTGTGATTGAAATACAAATATGTAACAGCTGTTCTCAGTCCATCCTAGAAGGTTAGTGGAATGTTATCCACAATTGCAATTATGAACTCATGAATCTTATTTGATTGAATGATCTATTGATTTTCCATGTGTCTTGTCTCCAGCTGTTTCCTGTCCTTGCTGCTGGTTGCTGCTGTGGTTTGGAAAGTCAAACAGACGTGCTGGGCATCACGCAGGAGAGAGGTAACATCTGCACAATAGCACTTCCTGTGCTCATTGGCATGTCCATACTTGTATTGGCTATTGCCTGCGGTTTCTTTATATGTCGCCCATGATTTCAGGTTTAAAGCTGAAGTGTTTAATACTATGGCTCAAACAATTTGGGGCGGGACTTTCAGTTCGATTTTTGTGCAATCAATGGAAGGCAGAAATGACACACTTTAGCTTTAATGTGTTTGAGTGCCCATATGCATTTGCATTTATAGGTTTGTATTAGCAAGGATGTTATTGCTTTTACCATATGTGACCTCCCATGATGCTCCTGGGTATGGTTGATCTTTGTAAACCGTCTTATGACTTTAACCTCATTATAGTTTATGAAACTCACTGTCATGTGGCGTTACTGTGCTTAGATGGGAAGACACTGGGTAAAGTTGCTCATTTTATTACGCATTCCTCCCCGTGTCTGATGGGTGCGTAAATGTCACACGCATGCCAGCCGAACTGCCTCCTTTTAATGAGAGAGGCGCAACAATAAACACCGCCATTTTCCTTCATTACCCATCTTCACAAACCAATTAACCCTGACGGGGGCTCATGTAAAAGGGATGGATTAGTGTGATTTATCTGTCTAAAAGCCCCAACAGATGCCACCTTCTCCCTCATCTCTCGCTTTCTTTCTCTCTATTTATTTCTTCGTTTGTGTCATTTTAGAGGCTACATAAATGCAAATCGGAATTTGCAAACGAGTTGCCATCGAGCATTTTATAATCAATACAATAATCGAGGCCACTGTAGTTGAAAGCATGTCGAGAGCTGTAAGTGTGGGTTTATTGGAGTTAAATGCGTGCTGTTTTCAGCGATGGCTGTCACAGTTGCTGTTTTCCTTTTCATCAAATATCTACTTGTAGAATGAGCACTTAGATAATGGAATAGTTTAAACCAAATAAAAAACAAACAAAACAAATACAAACAAACAAGATTTGCACTTCATTCAGTGCCTGAAAAGAAATTTTGATCAGAGAAATAGAAAGCTACAGTAAATAATAAATTTAATTTAGAGTGTTGTGTACTTCAATGTAGGGTTTGGCATGAGAATCTGAGTCCTCTGCAGTGACAGCCCTGATCATGAAAACAATACAACATTACAATACATTTTCAAAACACTTCACACTAGACGAAATTCAGTAAATGCTATACTGTACATGTCATTTTCATTTTTACACCATTTTCTTCGGTGACACCTCTGCAAGTTTATTCTTCAGACAGCAATTTGTGCCAACACTGTTCATGGTGACATTCAGTTCAGGTCAGCACTAAATGGTCTGAGCTGTATTACAGGACGTTCACACAAGGCACATTCTTCCTTTCAGAGAGCTAGATGGAGCGCAACTGAATGGGACAGAATGCATGGGTTTTGAGACTTTTATATATTTTTTTGAGAGACACTTTTTAAAAGTGTTCCTTTCAAATTGACAGCACTTTAAAAATGCAGCATTCATGGTGCGAGGCGCTGAATAAAACAGCAAGATGCGATGCATTGGCCAAATGTGGCCACCTGACACTGATTTATTTGTGGCTGGGTTGTGCACTATTTACAACTCAATTATCTTTTTTCCCGCCATTGATGAGTTTTTCCGGCAATACATGTTTTCACTGTTATAAGTAGGGGGCGCTGTTATGCATCTTCTGAAATAGTACAAAATCTCTGGATCCAAAAAAAAAAAAAAAAGCTATGAACCACAAACAAGCAGCATTGCTTAAAGTAATCTTAAAAAATATTTAACAGCATATAAATCAAAACAGCCTAATGTTACCCACTGAAAAGAGGTTTAGGGCTGTGCAAACTTTGGGGGTGTTGATAGACTCTATATACTCTATATACTATCGGATTCTGAATCCGATCCCGACAAAGTCTTTGCCAGTTTTTTTTTTTTTATTATTATTTTTAAATTGCTTTATGAAACTTGATATAAAAAAGGCATGAAGCTTGAATAAAACATTACAGTACAGTAAAACATTATAGTGAAACATGCTTAAATTTAAAGAAATAAGCATAATTTGTAACTAGAAAAGAAAGGTTTGTCAAGACAAACTGAATGGTGACTTGACATACAAAACAAACAAAAAAAAAAAAGATGTGATTGAAATATCACCTACAGAAGTTTGTGCTTTATTTTTATATTTAACAAAATTATTAACTAGGGTGGAAGAACACTTTGTTTCTCACAATGCCTGTTGAAATACTTTGAATTGTAATTCAGTAAATTCAACTTCATGTAATTCAAATTGCAGTTGATTGATTTGAAATTTGTCCACCAATGTAGAAAAAATCCTTTGACTTTGCATTAAAAAAAAAAAAAAAAAAAACGTTATACACCATACACAATACACAAGTTATACACATACAAAATGTCAATTTAAAAGTTATTCTCACAAGGAATTGCTTACCCTTCATTTATTATTCTAATTGCCACTGGTATAAAGGAATGTTTATACACCTTTCGAAGATATTTGGGGACCTTATAACTTCTTCCAGATGGAAGCATTACAGATTCTGAGTTAAGTGGGTGTGTGGAGTCAAATACAACCCTTATTTCTCTTCTGTGTTTTGCCAGTAAATACAGTTTATCAAGCTGTGCTTGCTGGCGTCCTATTATTTTTCCTGTCGTTCTCACTATCCCTTGCAAATTATTCTTATTCCTCACTCCTAAGTTACCTTACCAGGCTGCAGGGCAGGCAGTTCAACTTCTGTGGGTGTGGCAAGTTAAATAAAATTAAATAAATAAATCATAAGAGAACCAGTCTTCAATTTTGAATTTTTCTGTAGTAGAGAAAGTAGGAATGGGCATTTGGCTAGTATTCTTATTCTGCAATCTTTTCAATTTCTACAATTTTTACACTGGAAGCTGTATGTGTTTGTTTTTGTGTGCATTGTGTATTTCCCTGTGTCCAGATCTTAGTTAGCTGATATGTCTACATTATTTATGATGTCTGTCACATATCGGCCAAGCCCCACTGTTGCTGCTGTAGTTCCGCCGAACCTCTTTCTGCTGCACACATCCACAGTCATTTTTCACATTCCGTCCAACTCAACAGAGCTCAGGTGTCAGGCAGTGATGATGTCAGATCCAGCAGTATCTGTCCCACACCACACCAGTCACATCCGTAAACAGCCAAATCGCTTTTTGCCGGCTGTAGCATCTGATAAAGATCTGTTAGCACGGGCTTTATCTCTGCCATGCTTTTATGGTTATGTGGAGGCTGATAAGTTGTGATCTCACAGAAGTTTTATTGAGAGCCGCATCACTCCACTCCCCACTGCTGCTTAATTGTGTTGCCTCATTGTCAAGCCTCATTGCTGACAGCGGCTATCTTGTGATTTGCCGCGTTGGATACTTTAAGCCCACCATTGCGGCCCCTTCATCACTCCCTCTCTCTGAAGCCATCAAGTGGGAAATTAACAATGCAAATCAATGGAGCTGAATGGTGTATTTTTTATGATCCTCTCTCTCTGATGTATTTAGAGCATGAATGATTATTTCGGAGATAGATTACGGACGGACGGCGCCGTGAGCACTCAGGGAATCAGTCAATATCCTCAAATGGGCCTAATTCATTATTTCGTTCCTCCTTCTTTCTAAAGTGCAAAACATTGAGGGGGGGAGGGGGGATTTTCATTTCATTCCACCAAATGTAATATAATTTCTTTGCAGCTGCGATCAAGGGGATATCGGTCTTAGTCTGTCGGCACACGAATGGAAGTAATATATAGCGTAGCTGCGCGGTGGGGGAAAAAAAAAAGTTTTTGTTTTTTTTGCGCTGGCACTTAAAATCCATAAACTCCCAAGGGGGAGAAATTCCATTCTGATTCCTCATCCGAAAAAGGGAGAAATAATGTAGTCTCTCCAGTATAGTTAATTATGGATCATAACCGAGAGTGTGGAAAACAAATTTAGAACTGGGTTTATGATAATTACTCTCCCAACAATAATTTCTGGATATGAGATCAAACAATCAAAACCACTTTGAAATTCTAATGATGATGCACAAGACGTCTTGTACAGATGTCTATGAATCTCCTAATAGGGTCTCCCCCCAGCAGACAGGAATTTAGCCGTATTTTGACAACTAACCTCATTAAGTTTTGCTGTTGTCTTGCCATAAATGTATAAATAAACAAAAAAAGACGTTACGTGTTTAACTTTTTCATGCTTTTTTTACTCTATAATTCATGCGTTGGTTAATACAAGCTGTCACTGGCCCAGACAAACATGGTGAAACTGAACACCAAGTGACGTGATTGTTAAATATACTTAGTCTGGTCATATTAAACATGTACTATATTTTCTAGTTGATTGTAGAGCGTTACAGCCCCCCTCCACCACCACCACCAAATGAGGATTATTCCCAACTGCCTTCTTGTCGCCTGTTCAGTTGTAAACACACTGCGTCCCCTGTCAGCCAGATGTTGGCTAATTTTATCATTTGATGGTGGCTCATTCCACGCCTATCAGCCAAACCCCAATACGCCTGCACAGAGTACAATGAATTGATGCTAATTTAATAAATACCAGGTTGTTTTGAGGCTTAAAGTGGGTGTGTTTATTTGACCTTTCTGCCACAGTATGGTAATTGGTATAATTCCCTGTTACAGGAATTAATTATTTTGAACAAGATAGTCCAGACTTGGATTAGCATATATTTAAGGGTTTTATTTATTTAAATAATTTTCATTATTAAATATTTAGAAGTTTTGATAAAATTATGATGATTCACATTTTATTATTATACTTTGTTCTTTTTGTCAGAATAGCAAACAGCGTGTCTTTATCTGGCCTATTACACAGTGTAAAAATCATCTTATATCACATGAATTCACCATCATGACATTGAATTCCATTATTATTCAGTTACAGTTCAGTTTTGTGATGAATTTCTCGGAAAATGCAAATCTCTCCGTAATGTTTTTATCCTGAAAAGGCACACATAAGCCAACCCAAATATTAACCTTGTATTATCTCCATCAAACATCCCTGGGAAAGCACTGATTGAGTGCCACTGTACACATTTGCGAAAACTTTGACTCAAGGTTATATAAGGTCTTAAAAGATGGTCATCTCTGGCATCTGAAATGAGGATGTTGAAGTCTCAATATTGCTACCTAGAGAGGTGGCTGCTCTTTACAGTGTTGGCTTGCAGTGCCATGCTATCAGCTCCGAGCAGGTGAGCGTCTTTATCATCTAAGGCTAGATTAGCCCGAAGGTCTTGTCTGCTTTTCAGAGGCGTCTTAAACACCAACATCAATCTTCAAAGCAGCAAAATCTGTCTCACCCTCTGCTTTTAGCTCCCTGGGACAAGACAAGGACTCTACTGAGAATGTCTCAAAATGGTGTCTGAGATCATTTAAGCACAGGTCTAGGTACCTGTGTTGAATTAAATGTGGCTTTAATTGGCTTTATTTTAACTGTTGGCACACTCTGTCTCTGGAGGTGTATATTTTATATAGCAGAACAAAGATGAGATCTGCGGTGTCATTGTGATTGATGGCTCAGGCTTGTATCTGATTGGTTTCTTATGTGAACAAGTAAACCAATGTTGTCTGTAATCACCTTTATTCTTTTGTGTAGTCCATCTCTCTAATCATTTACATCAGTTTAATGCAATTTTTTTTTTGTATTTTTTAATGTATTATTTTATTATTTGAGGTGCCCAGTCCTGTTCCTGGAGACCTTCTTGCAAAGTTCAGCTCAAACCCTCATCAACAACGGTTGTTTATTGTGATAAACAGAAGATAGATCCAACTTAAAATCAATAACTATGCACTATGTATTATCAATAATTTGCTGCGATTTTCAGATGTTTAGAATGAATAAATCTATGATTAATATAATAAAGTTCAATATATACTTTTCAAGAAACATACAAATCCATTTTGTTGCTCTTTCTTACCTCTTATGCAATGTCTTTCTTTGTGCACTTCTCTTTAGGCATAATGGGCACATCCTATTTAGCAAATATCAACTTATTTCTTCTATTTTCAGCCTCCTTAACCTGAAAGAGGAGATTTGCAGATGACAGAGAGAAGACTTAGATAGAAGATGGGAACAGAGCTGTCTTCTCAATTACACATTTGCTTAGTGAGCAGTATAAACGTTAGCCTTCTCTCAGTCAGCATAGAGCACTGCGGATTCAAAGAAACAAAAGAGTCATCGATAAAAAATTTAAATGCTGCATTTGCCCCAATTGAATAATTTTCAGCATCAACATGCACTGTCGGTGGTTTAGAAACAATCTATAATAGATAAAATGCTTCATAAAAAAACATAGCAGTCACCATCACAGCAGGGCAGATTGATGCACTTCTCAGAACTCAAAGATTCAAAACAATTTCAAAGGTTTTGTTGTTGTTGTTGTTGTTGTTGTTTTTTTAACTACTGGTAAGAATATATAGTCAAACCAAAATTTATTCAGACACCTTGAACATTTATTTCATTAATACAGTTTATTCACTATAGTTAAAAAAAAATGGTAGTAAAATATGACAAGATCTCAGAGTTAAACTGTGTCGGAAAAAAAAATCTTAATTATGTCAGATAACACTTAAGCAAAACATGGTCAGGTCAAAATGTCTGAATACATTTTTATCAGTTTTACTGGTAGTCCACTGTATGAAGAAGTTTTGGGTATAATATGTCACAGTTTACTCGCTTACATAAATTAACTACAGTGTCCTGCACCCAATAGTAAAAATATCTAAAACATGTCTGAATAATTTTTGGTTTGACTACACTACCATTTAAAAGTTTTTGGGTTGGTACGATTTTAATGCTTTTAAAATAACTCTCTTATTCTCACAAAGGCCTTATTTATTTATTAAAAATATAGTAAAATTGTAAAATATTATTACTATTTGAAATAACTTTTATATTTTAATATATTTTAAAATGTATTTTTTTCCTCTGATGACAAAGCTGAATTTTCAGCATCAAGTCTGCGGTGTCACGTGATCCTTCAGAAATTCTTGTAATATGCTGATTTATTTATGATATAATATATTTTTTTATACAACAGTTCTGTCTGGTTCTCGAATCTGATTGGCTGATAGCCATGCGATATTTCAGTGATAACAGCACTCCTTCTGCCTTTTCACCGTTTGTATCACTCCGCTTGAAGTGACCGTCATGGCGGCCGATCAAATCAACCGTAATTTTTACAAATACTACTTCTTGTACCACGAACTGTAGTTTTAATAGTTTTTTAGGCGAGAATGTAGTTGTTTAGACCTGAAATATGTGACTCATATTTAATAACAGCGCCTATTTTACAATTTGTTTTGGCGTTTTCGGAGATGCGAGCTTGAGTGCGTCAGCGGCCGTTCAGTGATTCTGTAACCGCCGAGAACAGCTTCATCTCGGCCAGTGACTCTGGGATTTGCCGCTGGCTCTTATAGTGGTTAAACACGAGACATAATTCAATTTACATAGAACGGGCAATCTTTGGTCTTATTAATCTATTATTTGTTACAGAGCAAGTCGAATTGTGCTATATTAAATTTGATAATAATAAACATCACGTTACATATAGCACATTGACTACAACTAGACGGGACATATCAGACTCTTCTCTGCTTCAAATATGTTAAACATTAAACTTTATAAACATATGTTTTTTTGAGTAAAGAAAACGCTTTACATTTTTTTTTTTCAAACATCAGATCTTTTAACGTTATTTACCTTTGCATTGCACAGAGATGTCCAAACTGCGTGCGCACTTCATTCACGAGGCGAGGCGGATTAATGTGGCTTGATTGACAGTTTGAGGATCCAATGGAGTTAGTAGGTTTTGTCACAAGCTCTTTAAAATCATTTTCATTTGTTAAATATTTGTAAAACCCACATACCAGCGTAAATGGTGACCTATTTTTTTTTTTAATAACTAGTGCTTCATGTTTGACTGAACTGTACAATTGTGCTTATATGGTGTTCAATAAATATTATTTTATATAAATATTTCCATTAAGTAATATGGATTGAGTGAACATTACATTAATACGCCATTAGATGGCGGCAAACTTTACAGGAGAATTAGTCAGGGAGTCACAAGAGACTTTTAAATTGAAAGGAACTTTTTCAAAAGGAAGTTGTTTTAGCGCTGTGGTGTTATCATAGACAGTAAAAGAAATGGACACAGCGACCCCATTGGAACTCAATTGAGTCAAGTGAAGCCCATTTTTAGCAATTTTTAGCACTTCCCTTTCTGACGCGCAGACTCACACTAAGCTTGATGACGTCCGCAACCTGTCTGACAGATGTAAATCTTCTAGTAGCTGTGCGTGCAAACTGCCATCTTGCAGAGACGGTGAGCTTGAGCGGGGAGTTCTTTGGCGTGAGTGAGCAGGAGTAAGTATTCTGATTAATTATTTTGTATAGTATTTTAAAATGTAACGCCAGTACGCCATATTAAGATAATCTTCCCGATTGTCTGCGAGCTTCTCCTCCTGTCTGTAATTTCTCTACTGTGCGACAGAGAGTCGAGTGGTTATGACGCAATCGTTAGCTTATTTTTACAAAAACTGTTTCTACGGGGCCATAATGTAACATAGAAGGTAATGGAGCCCTTTATACATTGTCGTGTATCTTTGGAAATAAATAATGGACAAATGAAGTCTTTAAACGCCTCAGATGTAAAGTTATTCACTGCCAAAGTGACGCCAAAATGAATGGGAGTCAATGGGGATGCTAACGCAAGTGAAGTTCTGCTACAAGATGGCGGCGCCCGGCCGACTTCAACTTCCGGTCGACTTCCTTGGGCACTGGGTGTTATGGAAAATTCCCAAAGCTGAAAAAAAAAAAAAAGACAAATACAAAGATCGCTTACCTCAGCGGACATTCAAACGGGCTTGTTTAAAGGATGTAATATTATGGACATCGACTTGATGAATGAATGTAATGCAATATACCAGACAGGTAATAGCTAACGTTACTCTCTCTCTCTCTCTCTCTAATACTGTAGAAAATTCAATGTGTTTCAATTAAGCGACTCAACATTCCTTTGTTACTAGTTCTGAAGTGACGTTTTAGAATTAGTAACGGAGGCTTGGTCCAACTGTCAAATTGAGATTTGAATCCGTGGCGGAAGGAAGTAGTGCTGCACAAAAGAGGGTTTTAAAGACACTCCGTTGTTGTTCTTATTTATTTACACACTCGTGCCGTCGAACTGTTGTACAAACGCAATATCACACTCGTAGCCGTGTGATATGGCTGTATATCAGGCCTGTGGCCTGCGGCCTCGTGCCTACGGACAAATCACAGCGTGCTGATATACAGCCATATCGCACGGCTACTCGTGTGATATTGCTCATTTAAACCATGCTCATTTTTTTCAGGATTCTTTGATGCAAAAAAAGTTCAAAAGAACAGCATTTCTTTGAAATATATATATATATTTTTTTTTCTAACACTATACATTTTTCTGTCACTTTAGTCCTTACTGAATGAAATATTTATTTCTTTAAAAAAAAAAAAAAAAAACTTATTTACCCCCTTTTTTTTTATTTTTTTTTTTTTTTTTACATATATCTCACATAGTCCTCTGGTTCACATAGTCCTCTAGACATGGCTGTTTATATATGATTTTTCTTTGTTTGAATAAAATCCATTTATAGGTTGATTTCCTCAAAATATGTAAACACTGTCTGTTTATTTGTGTTTGTCATAGCAACACTTGCTCAACCAGTTCAATGTGGGACTATCTGTTTTTCTGACCACTGGCAGATGAGGCTATTGTGGAAACCTGTATGAAAACGGGTCATAATTTAAATGACTTTTGGTGGCCCCAAAATCACATCACTTTTAAATCACTGTTTGTGAAGGTACCCTAAACTTGGGTTTGTTTTGGTAGTTTTATTTTATTTTATTATCAGTTGTTGTACTACATGTACTGTATCAAGTAAGCCATGTTTGATTGCTTTTCTAAGCAATAACCAGGTACAAGCCTAAAACGTTTTCTCCACTTTTGAGTTATCAGGAAACGATAGCGATCAGAACCTTGGGATCCTTCTCGTGGAGAATAAATGGCAGAGCTCAGGATGGCCTGATTCAGGAAATGAAAGCTGTGGTTTATATTATGAAAGTGTTCAGGGGGAGAACAGGCTCTCTTAGACAGTATTGTTTCCTCAATTTCAACCCTTCTCTGAAGAGCATTCAGTGAGACTAAGAAAACCCTTTTTCAATAGCACCTTGTCGTGTTGATGCATAAACAAAGGACGATTTGATCATGGCCTCTGGTCTTGGATTTTGCTTTGTTATGTGTGTATGAAAGGTTTGGCTCTCCCTTGTGACCTGGACTCGCAGAGATTTAGAGAGAAACACTGCGGTGTGTGGATATCAGAGAGGAGCTTATGCTTTATGCATAAGACAGCCAGAGTTATTCCCTCTGCACAACCAGTCTGTAATATAACAGGTGCTTGTTCTCAGTAAAAGATTGACTTTTGATGTTGTGTCAGGGTTGTGTGTGTTAGTGCCGCAGTTGCCTCAGGTGAACATGTGGGCAAAGGTTGAGAGGTAGAGAGTGTAACAGGAGCAGCGATCTGCGGTTAGATAGAGCTTGTCACTACAGCATCATTGCTTGAGTTCACACTGGCCTCAGTCCAAGCTCTGCTACTGCAGGATCATCACAGAAACCTCCAGAGTATGACAAGAGTGTGCAGCAGCATCTTGTTCACATTTTGTAATTTTTGTAAATGCTTCTCTTATCTTTCAAACTGTTAAACAAGCACATATGCACAGATTTAGGTTAAAAAATGTCAGGCAAAAAACAATCAAGATTTACAAGGATCTACAACAAATCCGAAATCATCCCACATTTAGATGTTCTTGAGAGCACCTGTTAAAAGAAAACTATGAGGTGCCAGATGTTGTTTTTCAGGAGAAAATTCACTATGAATGAGATGCACAAGCTCATAGCACCAGTCAGCGGTACATATATGCTGTATACGACCCTCAGTTATACGCATATGTATATTCTTTTGTTAGGTTTCTGTCTGCTGTTAAATCATTTTAAATTGATTTTTTTCACATTTATCTACAGTTCATAGTCCATACTAGGGATGGGCATTTCAAGCAAAAATAATATTTGATGATCGCTGGGAATTATTTTATTATTATTTTTCAAACGTCTCACCCCTCCCCCGCATACACACACGCACGCATGTATAGGCTACACACATAAACAGAGAGAACTACAGATACCATTCGTGCTTTCATTCTGTATGATAACAAACAGTTTAATTCATTAGGAAATAGGTTATCTTAACTCAAGCCATATAATGATTGTAATGTGCTGAAACATATTAATATAATAAACAAGATGTTGAGCTTCCATACGAATTAACTGAAAACGCTCGCTCTGCGCCAGTGGACAGGCACCATTATTAATGCCCTTGCGGCCGTGCACATTTTACTTTCACGTTCAAATTAACGCCAATTCGGTAGCGGCGATTGCTTGAATGGTAGGTTCATTATTATTCTTAAAGAAAAACACAACAACAAAACGGTACAATGACAAACTCGCTTAAATGGGCGCTTTTACATTTCGCTTAGAAACCAAATCTTCCGCCGTCATCTTGTCAGTCAAGAGTGAGGCGAAATGGGCAGAGTGAGGTGAAATCTGAATCTGCTGCTGATCTGTGCTGCGACTCTCGTTCGGCTTGAACTGAATTATGCAGGCACGTTCAGTTTTTAATTGTAGTGTCTGTTTTCTAACTGAACTAAATGTTTTTTATTACTACAAAAAATCAAAACGACAGTGGGTGGCGGTGCCGCGGTGGGCAAGTGATGATACCGGTGTTGTGGCTGAACACCGGCAACACCAACTCTCGCAGCAAGCCTACGTCAAGCCATAATGATTTTAGGCTGCCTAAACGTGTTATAACATATTGTGAACAGCCTGAATGACGGCACTTATGTGAACGTCAATTTTAACGTCTCTGTTATATGCCACGCTATAAGTATTCAAACCCTTAACTCAGTACTCATTAAAAGCACCTATATAGCCTCAAGTCTTTTGGGTATGATGTGACAAGCTGTGACAATGCACATCTGCATTTGAACAATTTCCTGCCATTCTTCTCCTAAGATCCTCTCAAGCTCTGTCAGGTTGGATGGGGACCGTCGGTGGATGGACAGACATTTTCAGGTTTTTCCAGAGATGTTTGATTGTGTTCAAGCCCAGGCTATTGCTGGGTCACTCAGGGACATTCACGGAGTCGATGTGTACATTGAGCATATTGTGCTCATTATACATCCTTTATACAAGAAACACATTGTGTTTTGCTTTTGAGTGCTTCTACACATACAGTTCAATTTCAAGTGTGTACTTGTGGGTTTGTATGCATGTATGAGCATCAGTGCTCTGATTGTTCTTTGAAGGTTACATGGAGGACTCAAGGAGTTGTTATGAAGCAGAAATGATTTCACACTGTATTATGATTGGATTGCCTGGGGCATGATAATGTTGCTCAGGTGGATGAGAGATAAATGTCAGCATCTACATTTTTAAAAGCACTCCTTTTCATGTACTCTAGTTCATTTGCTTAAAGTATGGTATTGAAAGTAATTGTGCAAAACATACAGTAAATTATAAGGCATTTAGAAGTTGAAGTGTATAGAAAACCTTAATGTACGTCTGAATTGTTATTTGCAATTAATTTTACTAATGTAATTGTATGCATTTCTGAGTCAAATTGGATATTCAAAGAAGAAGGAAAGTCATGTCAGAGGAAGAATAAGTCATTTTGATAAACATTTCCAAAGTTATCTGTCTATGAACATTTAAAAAAAAAAAAAAACATGCACTGATGAATCACTAGCAGTAAAAAAAACTTTACAAAACTGAAAAGACAATTTTGATTTCATGTTGAATTTAGAATGACTGGTCACAGATTAAAAAGTGGAAAGTGGCAATTGTAACATGCAAATACATAAGCTTTGTGAGTAGGCAGAGCCTCAGATGATATGACTCACAAAGTGACGTATATTCTTTGCACACTCACACACACACACACACTCGCTCACACACAGACACATGCACTCTGCCTTCAGGAACAGCTTGAGGGCCAAATTACGATTCCAAAGATTTGACTGTTAAATGACTTCAAATTGAGCAGTGCTACAGGCATGGATATTAATGCTTCCATGCGATATGGAGCACTGAAACTAATTGCACATGAATGCAGGCCTTAACCAGATTAACCGCGGCTTGTTCAAGCGTGTGGATTGTCGTTTTGTTCGTTTTGTTCCCCCGTGTTTGAGCGTTGTGATACATCAAAGTCTTACTGAGGTTATCAGAGGATCCATCGTGCTCTTTTACCCCAGCATGGTGACATTTTTACCCCGTTGGGTACTCCTACTGTCATCTGCTTTTTGCAAAGCACTCATGTGAAAACATTTGCTGAATGCTTGACAAAAACATTGCTCCTGTAATCTCTGCACGTTTGCTGTTGAATTTGTTGTGTGTGCAATACAGCATTTTTAACAAACTCATTTTTTTATATGAACATTGCTTGTAGATTACTGAAATGTTTGGCTCAGAATATTGGGCGTATTTTGGTGAGTTAAACCTAGATGTCTTAATAATAATAATCTGGTAACACTTTACAATAAGGATAACAACTTTAGTTAGCATAAACTAAGAATAAACTTCTACTGCATTTATTAATCTTATTTGTTAATTTCAACATTTACTAATTTACTAATACATTAAAATCAAAAGTTGTATTTGTTAACATTAGTTAATTCACTGTGGACTAACATAAACAACTATATTTTTGTTAATTAACATTAACAAAGATTAATAAATACTGCAACAAATGTGTTGCTTATTGTTATTTTGTGTTAGTCAATACATTAACAAATGTTAACAAATGAGACCTTATTGTTAGTATTGCCAATAATATTGATATATTAATAATAATATGACATTGATAATAATTGATAATAATAATATAATATTATTATTATTGATGATGACAATAATAATAATAATAGTTCTTGTTATTAATGATGTTAATAATTCCTATTTTATTGTTTGTTTAATAATAATAATAATAATAATATAAAAACAATATAATATATTGTAATATAACAAAATAATAATAACATATAACAATAGTTGTTGCTATCAATTATTCCTATATTTTATTATTGTTTATGCATAATTATCTATTAATAATAGTAATAATTGTTTTTTATCAATTATTTGTACTATTTTATTATTATCATTATTATATAAATTATATTATTTTTTATTATTCTGATCAATTTAATGTTATTTTATGTTATGATTTTTGTTAATAATAATAGGTATGCATAATTATTATTATTATTATTATTATTATATTGGTAATAAAGAAAACATTAAATATTTATAACCAAGTGAAGGATAACAGCACTGTACATTTTTTACGGAGGAGCAGTTCAGCTTTGCTTTCCGTATTTCCCTTATCCATATAAAGCTGTACAATAAATGTGTTGTTATGCACATACTGTACATGCATTATCCAGAGATCAGCAGAATGGGTAAGAACTCTACCTGTGAACCAGCCCCATGCTCCATATTAATAATGTTGAAAGCGATGGAGGCAGAGAGGGAAGGAATAAGCATGAAATGTTTTAGTCTTTCACTCATTCACTTTCTCCTAGTCTTATCCTGTCTCTCATGCAGTGCCTTGTGGCTCTAAGCTTCCCTCTGTTTCCCTCTTTGAGTGCTGAGCATCATGTTGTCAGGAGCCCCTGCTTCTCTCGCTCACACTATGTTTCCACTTATTCTCCCGCCAAGTGGTGACAGCTGCTGTGGAAACGGCTGCCGTGGTAACCTCCCCCATGCCAGGAAGAGACAATTAGGAGAGCTAATGACTGAGCCCCTGTGATCTGAGACACTTCCCCTCTCCCGTGTACCTCTTCTTCCTTTATTCACCTGCTAGCAAAACAGAGGAAGAGAGAACAAGCAAACATATAGGGCCAGAGAATGTAAGAGAGAGGAGTGTATTTTACAGTTCCTAGGAAGTTAAAGGGTTAGTTCACCCAAAAATGAAAATTCTGTCATTAAGTACTCACCCTCATGTTGTTCCAAACCCATAAGACCTTCGTTCATCTTCGGAACACAAATTAAGATATTGTTGATGAAATCTGATGGCTCAGTGAGGGCTCTATTGAGAGCAAAGCCACTGAATCTCTCAAGATCCATAAAGTTACTAAAAACATGTTTACAAAAAGATCATGTGAGTTCAGTGGTTCTACCTTAAAGGGGTGGTTCAATGCGATTTCACTTTTTTTAACTTTAGTTAGTGTGTAATGTTGCTGCTTGAGCATAAAGAGAGTGTCTCTCTAAACACTGTATATGATTTGCTGTGTATGGGAGCTGTGCAGTGGCTCAATGTAAATAGCTCGACTTGTGCTTAAATGCTCAAGGAGCATAAAAACCTTAAGGACACATTGCCAGAGGTTAGTAATGTTTTTTCAGTAACACTTCAGTATGAGAAACAAATCTTACTTTTAGCTAGTTGTTTATTAGCCTTCATATTAGCTATTTATTAGTACTTATTAAGCACATACTAATGCCTTATTCTATATCCCTTAATCCTACCCAATGCCTGAACTTAAATGCTACAACAACTACCATACTAACTATTAATAAGCAGTAAATTAAGAGTTTATTGAGGGAAAGGTCATAGTTAAATATGAATATGTGCTCCCCATACTAAAGTGTTACCAATTATTTACAGGCTTACTATAGTAGTCATATGGACTTTTTTGCTGAGGAACCCATCAATGAATGTTGCTTGCTTTTTTTTTGCAAGTACTCTATAGCCATTTAAAAACAGAAATGATCTTGAGAGATCAGATGGCTCTAATATACTTGTAATGTCACCTCATCTTTATGACAGTAATATGACCCTAAATATAGTGAAAAATCTAAAATGTCTTGGTTTATGGAATTACACACCCTTTCAACTCCTATGATGTTGAAAGAGAAGGAAGGAAAAGCCATTGTTGAGGTCAGAGCAGAGGTCATGTTTCATGACAGTTTTGATTCATTAAATGGGTTTCCTCAGCCACACTTGGATTCAGGCTCTTAAAAGAGATACATTTAGACACCTAATTAGAGCTGTTTAGCAGTTCCTCAGTTGCAGTTTTTTTTTTTTTTCTTCATACTTGCATATCAGGACAACAAAATGTATAGTATTTTTAGATTTTACTTGTCCTATATGTGTTTTATTACCAACTAAGAAGGAGGAAAGTAAAATAAAGGACTATTTCTCCTCATTTAATTGATTAGCATCGGCCCTGGTATTCCATTTTGAGCCAATAATACTGCAGATATCAAATCTCCTTCAGATGAAGCACTGAGTGCTTGTGAGCAGTCTGTATAAATTAAAATGCAGTAATGCATTTAAAATAAGTAAATTCAGTTAATGTAACAGTTGTGTATATATATATATATATATATATATATATATATATATATATATATATATATAAAATATAGAGAGAGAGAGAGAGAGAGAGAGAGAGAGAGAGAGAGAGAGAGAGAGAGAGAGAGAGAGAGAGATGTTAATAATTGACAGCCATACAAAGCAATGATCTGCATCTAATTCAATTGAATTAACTGTAATTGTTGCCATTTTACAAAGCGCATGGTTCTGGCCACATGCAAGTTAACACTGAAAACACTTCTAAACATATAGGCACCCAGGCATAAATGCTTACTTAATATTCACCCACACTTGCTTTTTATAACATGTGAACATTATCATGGTAATCTTAACTTCATGAACTTTGCCAGAACATAATTAATCAGATCTAGCCAGAACCGTGCACATGTAATGCACTTATTGTATTTATAACGTGCATAACGTCAAACACATACAAATACTGTGAATGGCTGAATTATGTTTTTTACCAAATGCCATGTTTGCAGATATATAAACCATAAACTTTAATTTGGCTTGCCCACGCACAACGTGCTAACCTTTGTACATTTTTACCTACAGACAATTACACAAAGTCAAAAAATTTTTAGTGCATTGTCGTTTGGCTCTAAATCACTTGATTTGGTATACAGTGAGACAAACACTGTATTATTATTATTTTTTTTTTTCCAGATCAGCTTTTTTTGGTAGACTCCAGTTTGCTAGTTTAGGAGTTCAAGTTCATGCAGACCTCAGTGCTGTTTGAGTGTTTGGGAAGGACAAAGAAAAATCAGATTTAAAAAGTCAAAGCTGTGTGTTTGTGTGTGCAATGATGAGTAGGTGCAGAAAGGAAGTAGGGAAAGAAAGAGAGGCCGGTGGTGCAAGTGTATGCTATGTATTGATTTGGAAAATCATACAGTAAATATTCAGAGGTAATGAATGCATTTATTGGCCACAAACTCACCTCATCCATCATCTTCTGACGCCAGCCGGATGTTCGATGACCCTTCTCATATTCACACATCTCTGTTTACACCTTTTCCTGCTGTGTGAGATAGTCTAATTAAAGCTGCACTTCTCTGACCTGGTGGGATTCAGGTCTTGTGCTGTTAAGAATCTATTACTTTATTCACTTTTATGCTTTTGTATTTTCCTACAGTATAGGTTATAAATGCAGAGGTAGTTCCCTGTTCTTGCATGTGACAGTTTAACTTTTATTTGCTCCTTCAGGTGGTATAAATCTTTTTTTTTTCATAATAAGTGATGCGTTTTTATGTTTGAAAAGGAAACATTTCAAACCTATCCTGTCCCCTGCTTCCAGCTACACTGGTTATGGACACGATGAATCAGGTCCAATGGCCCCATTTTGTCATAATGGCGCACTGTTAAATTAACCAGTCCTTCAGGGTATGGAAAGCCAGAGATTGAACACATTATCGTCACACACTTTTGAGAGTTCACAGAGTTGAGATGCAAAGCTGCTTTTCATTAGTCACACCACAGAGTTTCTTATAAGACAAATTGTGCAGTGAATCAGAGATACAGTCTTCAGCCAAAAATGCAATTGTCCATGATTTAATAGTTTTGATTGCTTCAAAAGGAAGCTACTGCCAAGTAGTTTGACAAGCCTCCCAACCTTTCAGTAGGTTGCTGGATTTTTGAAAGCGCACTCTGTGAATTTTATTTGATTTCTTTTATTATTATTATTATTATTATTTTATTTTACTGTTATTTTTATTTTTTATTATACAACCCGAATTCTTGAAAAGTTGGGACGTTTTTTAAATTTGAATAAAATGAAATCTAATAGACTTTCAAATCACATGAGGCAATATTTTATTCACAATAGAACATAGATAACATAACAAATGTTTAAACAGAAATTTTAAAATTTCATGCACAAAATGAGCTCATTTCAAATTTGATGCCTGCTACAGGTCTCAAAAGAGTTGGGGCAGGGGCATGTTTACTATGGTGTAGCATCTCTTCTTCTTTTCAAAACAGTTTGAAGACGTCTGGGCATCGAGGTTATACGAGTTATACGTTTCTGGAGTTTTGGTGTTGGAATTTGGTCCCATTCTTGCCTGATATAGGTTTCCAGCTGCTGAAGAGTTTGTGGTTGTCTTTCGTTTAAAAATGCGCCAAATGTTCTCTATAGGTGAAAGATCTAGACTGCAGGCAGGCCAATTCAGCACCCCGGCTCTTCTACAACAAAGCTATGCTATTGTAATAGCTGCAGTATGTGGTTTTTCATTGTCCTGCTGAAATACACAAGGCCTTCTCTGAAATAGACTTCATCTGGAGGGGATCATATGTTTCTCTAAAACCTTTTTATGGCTTTCAGCATTCATAGTGCCTTCCAAAACATGCAAGCTGCCCATACCGTATGCACTTATGCACCCCCATACCATCAGAGATGCTGGCTTTTGAACTGAATGCTGATAACACCTTGTAAGGTCTCCTTCCTCTTTAGCCGGAGGACACCGTGTCCGTGATTTCAAGAATGTCAAATTTGGACTCGTTTGACCATAGAGCACTTTCCCACTTTGAAACAGTCCATTTTAAATGAGCCTCGGCCCACAGGACACGACGGCGCTTCTGGACCATGTTCACATATGGCTTCCTTTTTGCATGATAGAGCTTTAGTTGGCATCTGCAGATGGCACAGTGGATTGTGCTTACCGACAGTGGTTTCTGGAAGTATTCCTGGGCCCATTTAGTAATGTCATTGACACAATAATGCCAATGAGTGATGCAGTGTCGTCTGAGGGCCCGAAGACCACAGGTATCCAATAAAGGTCTTCGGCCTTGTCTCTTACGCACAGAGATTTCTCCAGTTTCTCTGAATCTTTTGATGGTGTTGTGCACTGTAGATGATATTTGCAAAGCCTTTGCACTTTTTATGTTGAGGAACATTGTTTTTAAATTATTCCACCATCTTACGCATTCTTTCACAGATTGCCCATTGTAATGAAGGGTCAGTGGAGAGTGGATCCATTTGCAGTCTTTATTAAAACACAGTATAACAGAACAGGGCAAAGACAATACCGTAGTCGGGGACAGGCAAGGGTCAGGGCTGGCAGCGAGAATCATAAACGGGTCACAGGCAATAGTCAAGACAGGCGGCAAGCAAACACAGAGTAAAGTCCAGGCAAGGTTCAGGGTAGGCGGCAGAGGTTCTCAGGAGATAAACAGTCCAGGTAGCAACGGGTAAACAGTCCACAGAAATAACGCTCAGAAATGATCACTAAAAGCAAATCAAGACTTCGCGATGCAAGGCAGCGTGTGAAGCTCTTAAATAGTGTGTGTGTGATGTGGTGCAGGTGCATGTGTAATCAGTCCCAGGAATGAGGGCCTATGGGAAACGTAGTCCGAATGAGAAACAGTCAATATTCCGGTGATGGCTCCCTCCGATGGTCCGGAGGACTCATTCATGACACCCATCTTTACTTATGAGAGACTCTGCATCTCTAAGACATCCCTTTTAGCTCATCATGTTACAGACCTGATGTCAATTAACTTAATTGGTTGCTAGATGTTCTCCCAGCTGAATCTTTTCAAAATTTCTTGCTTTTTCAGCCATTTGTTGCCCCCATGCCAACTTTTCTGAGACCTGTAGCAGGCATCATATTTGAAATGAGCTCATTTAGTGGAGAGTGAGATGCACCTATCACTCCTTGCTGTGATTAAAAATCCACTATAAATATCAAAATTCATATAATTTTTGTGTTTAACTTCTGGATAATGACTTTATCAGTGCTTATGAAAATAAACTTAAATAAGTTTAAATTAGCATGCATATGTGCGCATCGTCCACACACTCTAGACTCTTACTGGAGTGACCGAAGCAATGAAGCTAACAGACTGATTTTAAATTTTATTTTCATTTTTATTAGGGCTGGGACAATACATCGATTCCTGATTCGCAATACAATGATTCGGGATCAATTCAATGATATTTTCTCTCTCGAACTTAGCTTTGTTTTAACAGCAGATGGCACTCTAGGTTAGTTTTTAACCACACACTCAAATGCTCATAAAGAAGAATGCTGCATCGTCATGTAAGTGGTTAAATGTACTTGCACCGCAGCTCAGAATGCTTTTATGATGCAAAATCAATGTAATCACAGCCCACTGTGAACACTCTTGTAATTCGCTTCAACCTTTTTGAACTTTATGAATGATTAATTTAGGTTTAAGTGGTGTGTGTAAAGGAACTGGATGCAAGCAGAGTGTTTCTAAAGCATATAGTGCCATCTGCTGTTAAAAACTAAGCTCAGAATCAATTCGAGAGAGAATCACGATACATCGGAAAATATCAGAATCGCTCCAGATTCTTTGTATCAAGAATCAATGTAATGTCCCTGCCCTAATTTTCATATACATATTTAGATTAAATATTCCACTCTCATTAATGGAGTTAAGCTCTCAAATGACATAAAGTCATTATCCAGAAGTTAAACAACAATTCTATAAATTTAGATATTTGTAGTGGATGTGCTGCTTTTGAACAATTTTCCTGTTTTTTTTTTTACATGAGGTTTATACATGAGACTGAATTTACTGAGATTTAAAGATTTACTGAATAGAAAGTGATGTTGATGTTTAAGCGTGACAGACAGTTCTTTTATGCAGCACTGCTCTGCTCACATGGGCAGTGTGAATGCTGTAAGCTGTTAATATGGACGCCAAAATGAATATGCATCACTTAAGCGCTATGTACATGTGTCGTGTGAAACAAGCACTGCATTTGCTTACGAACATCATTCTACCAGTATAAAAGGCTGCAAATGTTGAATCACAGCTTGGATCGACACAGCTTGACTGGTTGGTTTATGTCTACCTCTGTAATGGAAGCAACATTCTTTTTCCTATTAGTGTGGGTGAATTACACACAGCTCTTTCTGCAAATAGAAATGCATATTTACCCCTTCTGTACAGTCATCCACTTAATGAATTAATCCTGCTGTGTAAACCACTTAGGTCTGCTTCCTCTCATTTATTTTTTCTTTTTGCTTAGCATGTTTTGAATTGATCGTTTATTAAAACTGTCCTGTGGTGGTGGACTTGGTCGCTCACAAATTCTGCCCATCCCCTCCCCCAGTGTATCGTCAACTCCAGAACACTGTGAGAGCAACACACAAAATAATCTTTCTGGAAAAGATGCCACACAACGATCTTCAGTCCTCAGTGACAATAAAGCACTTGTCTTAATGACCCTCAGTTACGCAGAGTGACTTTCTTGCTTCGTAAACATGTTGTTAAACATGTTGTTTTCCCGTTTCAGGGGTGAGAACTCTCCTACAAATGGGAATAGGTGAATTGAAGAATATTAACTTGAGGTGTGTGTGTGTGTGTGTGTGTGTGTGTGTGTGTGTGTGTGTGTGTGTGTGTGTGTGTGTGTGTGTGTGTGTGTGTGTGTGTGTGTGTGTGTGTGTGTGTGTGTGTGTGTGTATGTGTTTAACACTTTGTGATTGAATAGCAGCCTCTCATTCTTCTGTTATACAAATGCTGTTTGTTAAATTAGCTCTGTGACTATTTATGAAAACAATAAAACGCACTGCTTTCTGTTGTTTTTGTAATTATGGCTGGACTAATGAAGCAAATAGATAAGCTTTTTTATTTCTTTATTAGAAGCAAGTCTGTCTTTTAGAGACTTCTGTTTGGAAGCTTTTATTTTTTTTCACCCTATCAATTTTCCTGAAGCGTGCTGAATGAAAGAATTGTGCTTTTAAAGGCAAAGTGTAGCACCAAACCTTTTATACACATACACACACACACACACACACACACAAATGGACAACTTTTGTCAAAAAACATAACAGCGTAAAGTTATAATGGCTTAGGCCAGTGCTATTTGTGCGACATAAATGTTGCCCTCCACTAGCGTTTCTCTAGACTTTTGTATTACAAGGCACTGTTGTCAAATATTATTTGTGACCTTTTCTTTCCTATACACGCAAAGTTATTTACAGCGATTTTACGCAGCATGGTTTCGCACACGTCTCGTATTATGAAGCTGTACTCAAACTTTGTTCTGAAGCACAAGAGAAAACCATGTTCCTGGGATCAAGTGGGATGCTAAGTTCACACCAGGTCAATGTAAATGTAAATGTTTTTTTGTTTTGTTTTTTGTATATTGGGTCTTATAATCTTGAGAGCCATGGTACATAAAAAATGATTTTAGAAATCAGTCTTGGCTATGGACTGTATGGCAAATATCACAGATTTCTACTTTTAAAAAGCTAGGTTTTTTTTTTAATACAATAGTTTATTCTACCAAATTGAATATAGTGTAGAAACAGCATTGCCAGTATCTTTGTCCATTTTTGCTCTGCCAATTAAAGTAATTCCAAATGAACAGAAGGCAGAATAACCTTTGAATGTCCTAGAGCAACACACAGTAGTAGTGTTTCTGAATGAATCAGTGTTATTAATTAATCGGTTAAGGAAGGATTCCACAACTCACTCATAAAAACAGCCACTTGTTTTGTTCCTGAATGAATCAGTGTTTTTGAATTAATCAGTTGAATTAATTATTTATTGACTCACTCATAAAGACAACCACTTCCTGAACATTCCTGAATCAGTCAGTGTGTTTGAATGATTCATTGTTTAAATGACTTTCTTATAAGGACAGTCAATTGTTTCCTAAATGAATCAGTGTTTTTGAACAAAACAGTTTAATGAAAGATTCAGCAAGT
The DNA here is from genome assembly GCF_024489055.1 of Chanodichthys erythropterus. NCBI lineage: Eukaryota > Metazoa > Chordata > Actinopteri > Cypriniformes > Xenocyprididae > Chanodichthys > Chanodichthys erythropterus. The sequence goes on from NC_090225.1 coordinate 12,893,886, forward strand.
CATAAATACCTACTAGCGAGTCGTACCCACCTACTGGTGTAAAGATTGCAGTAAACCAGCAGAAAAGATCAATAAAAAAAAATCTAAAAAGTTGTAAGTTGTTATTCACTGAAATATCTCATAATACATTTTGCCCTATCTCTCAAATCTCATTAACACTTCTGTTCAATCAAACCTGGTGACATGAGTCAGTGAAGTTTATGCTTAACCTTCACTTTTTCTTCACCCTCTAGCTTTACTGTACCGATTGTGTTGCACCTCCAACTGCATGTCTTTGGGAAAATTTGTGAAAGTATCATGCTTTGAACAAGCAGAATATTAGCATTTTGCTATAAAGTCTATAAAGTCTCTTTTTTTCACAGATGAAAAAAAGTTGAGAAAGATAAAAATACAAGTTTGGAATGACAAGATTTTCATTATAGGTAAACTTTTCTTTAAAGATGTATTTAGTCATGACCAATGAAAAGAGAGTCTCTGATTGTGAAAGCACAAGTGCACAGAGCATAAGTATGCATTTTGAAAGCCTAAGAAGAAGCACATGCCCAACCCTCTCACTCTTTCTCTCTAATTATGCTTTTAAGTGCTAAATGAGCCCCGGGAGACCTTCCACCCCACCAAGCTCACAAGTCTCTACCTCCTTCATTTTACAAATCAATCAGTGTGTCACCGGAGTGGCGTACGGCGTGATGAGATTGCCTCTTTCTGCCATCCCTATGATGAGCTCCAATAGATCTCCCACTCACAAGCTCCCCATAGTTCACTAACCACAATGACCTTGTGAAAATGAAACAAGCAATCAGCTGATTTTAATTTGAGAATGGGCCTGATGAACCCATCTGAGGAGATAGTCAGGGTCAGTTGTCTAACTAACATGGAGTGGGTAAGATTCTCTTCTCTGATGGTTGTTTGGATATTTGTTATGATAATTATGGCCCATCGTGCTTCTAGTCTGCTGGGAGATGGTGGGAGGTGACAGGGGCCTGGTTGGTGCTATTTCAGGCTGGTTTTTGACCTCTGAGAAGATCAACAGGTGATTTCATGAGGCAGGAGTCAGATTGGCTGTTTAAATGCTCATCAATGGATGCTCCGTTGGCCTTGAGAGAGTTTCAGGCCAGTTGATAGAACAGACACCTGCCCTCCGTGTCAGTGCTGCATAGCAACAGAAAATTTAGCATTCATTGATCTTGTACATCCGTTTTATGCCTTCAACTTTTGATTTTCTATAATAATGTATTTTTTTTTATTATTGTTAAAGGGGCTATATGTAAGAATTTTTTATTAATTTCTTTTTGTATTGCCAGTGTATGAACAGCTTATAACGAAATGAAACGAGACCTTCCCTGACTTCCTAGGTTGTCTATGAAAGCCTGATTGATGTTTATGTGAAGGACTCGAGTCTCAAAATCTCAAAATTAAAAGGAATTGACTATTATGCATGCTCCTGAAAGCCTCTTTTCCGTTCTATGACACATAAAAACAAATGCTGTCAGTGTATCAGGAAAAGAAAGGGGATTCATTCAAATTGTAGTCTCACATAGTCAGATCTATATAATCTATAGTCTCAAATATACTTTATAATTAAACTATCATAACAGTGCAATTTTAATTACCTCATCTGTGGACATGAATAACAGAGCTGTACAAACATGTCCACATCTCTGCTTTAACTGCTGTTTTTCATCGCTGTCAATTTTATTGTTTTTATTTTATTATTGATAGGAAAGTATGCAGCACATATTTACATATTCATCTAAACATCGCTCTCAGCAGCGTGGACCTTGTTTTGAATCATGTTCAGTCTCTTGTACGGTACGTTTGCATGAGTGCGAGCAGGAGCAAAAAGTTTGCTGGCTGCAATTCAATTATCGCCCACTGGTGTAACTAATAACAAGAGTTTCTGAATTCTACATATAGCTTCTTTAAAATTTGAGGTTGTTTTTTAAATGTTTTTGAAGAGAAGTCTCTTATGCTCACAAAGGCGATTTATTTGGTTCAAATGCAATAAAAACATACATTTTGTGAAATAATACAATTTAAAATAACTGTTTTCTATTTTAATATATTTTTATTTTAATAATATTTTATTTCTGTGATGCAAAGCTGAATTTTTATCAGTTATTACTCCAGTCTTCAGTGTCACATGATCCTTCAGAAACCATTCCAATATGCTGATTTAGTGCTCAAGAAACATTTCTTATTATCAATGTTGAAAACAGTTGTGCAGCTTAAAATTTTTTGTAGGAACTGCAAAGTATTTTTAGATGATCTTATGATGCCATCTTACAAGTAAAACAAGTTCCATCAAAGCACAGATGAAAATGATATAATGTACTGTTTAAAAGAATGATGGAGTTTCTGCCACTTCTTTGTACCAGCAAAATGTTGGCAAGAGTTTCAGTATAATTAAGTGCATGCTCACCTGGAAAAATGGCTGTAGCTCAGATATATAGATAACTCGAACAACATGGTTTTAGCTCAGAATTTTCCATTTTCTTTATCAGCCCATGAATAATTACAGATAATTTATTTTCGTTCACTCAATGTTAAAAAAAAATTGCCATTGCAAAATTCATTAGGAAGTGCATAAAGATATTGTTATCTGCGCTAATGCACTAAGAGTTGTTGACGCTGTAGTAGGGTGACACGTGTTAACGTGACGTATCAATTAGCAGACCCAAACCTGCTTTAACTGACATGCTTGCTTTGTGAGAAATTAAATCCAGCATGGCTCTTTACAAATAAATTACACAGCTTATTCAATATTCAGTGAATTTAAGTTAGATACATGTTCCCACATTGTTGCTAATGAAAAGCGGATGTAGAAAGCATCTGTGAGGGAGAGAGATTCTGTCCGTCTCTTATGAAGAGCTGAACGAACAAACATCTGTGATCTCAAGCAGCAAGAACTCATCGTCCCGTAAGACTTATCCTAGCACACACACACCACAACCATCTGCCACACACACACACACACACACACACACACACACACACACACACACACACACACACACACACACACACACACACACTGGATGGGCAGTTTCCAAAATGTTACAGGAAAAGAAAAGTGTTTTTAATTAGAATGAGGAACTGGGTCAGAAATACTATAGTGGATGAGAGGTATATGAAGGTAGATGATAACGTCCAATAAAATGAGCTTATGGGAAATACTAGCACTTATAGAGAGAGGCATGTCACTGGTATGTTCTATAAAGAGGCAAACTGTATCTACAACAAAGGCTTTATTGGGCGAGTTATTAAAAGGAAGGGCAGTAGTGCAGTGGGACTTGTTTTCTGTTGGATCCACATACTTGCTCTGAAGGGGACCTTTATTGATCCGTTCGTAATAGTTTGCTCTTCAAGGTCAATAGGGCTGTCTAACAGTAGCTTTGAATTACAGTGAGTCTGAATGTCTGTCACCCATGAATGCAGGAGAGAATGAGAGCATGTGCAGAGTTCGGTTGCATTGTAAAGTCATTGTCTTTGTTTGTTTTTCAGTTTAATTAGTTGATTCAACACAGCTTCTGTTGAGTAAATCACCCCTAAAATGCAAATGGGTCATGATAGTTATGATAATGCAATAAATTCAGTTTACATGTCGGAGCATTCAAAGATAATTCTTTCTCGTGATAGAGAATTCACACAGTAAGATGTCATTTTGTTACATCGTGTTAATGGAAGTCATTCAGACTATTTAATCTGGTATTCTGTCTTTCTAAACTATTTATTAAAACAACTTCCATTTTGGGGATCAGGCTACACTAGTCATGCTGTATGTTTTTGATTCACTCAAATAAACTAACTCAAAAAATTATATTATATTATATTATATTATATTTATATTATATTATATTATATTATATTATATTATATTATATTATATTATATTATATTATATTATATTATATTATATTATATTATATTATATTATATTATATTGAATATTTACTGACAGTACAAATTTAAGTTATAAAAAAACTGCAAAAACAATATTACAATAGAAAAAAATAATATAACTTAAGTTGTAAAAAGTTAAATAATAATTTAAAACATTTAAAACATACAGTATGTAATCAGTAACTGTGTGCAAGCTTCTGTGTCTAACACAAATTTGAATTTATGATTATGAATATATCTATGCTGGTGTCACCATTGCTTTGTGCATTTGGTGGGGTATTATATGTGGGTTTTCCTGCAAAATGCAACAAATATCACAGTCCTGGTGTGACTGATTAAAGACAAGAACAGCAGTAGAGGGAGTAAGTGGGTAAAAGAAGGCCTGAAACATGCCATTCTCTCTCTCTTCCCCTAAAGCCCATCCCAAGAGCTTGGTAATCCCACATGGGAAAGTCTTGGTCATCTTGATCATTAATTAACCCATGCTCAACCCAGGCTTTTGTGTCTTCCCAGGCAGGCAGATGCCTGGAGCATTGTCTAATGAACCCTTTCCACCTTCCGGCCATGCAGTTCACCCAACAGCCCTTCCTCTGTTCCTCTATTAGATTAGCGCTAACTGACACAATCCTTCACAGCCAGGTGGACCATAGAAGAGAGCAGATAAGTTTCTGTGAGGGTGCTTAGAGTCCCCTCCACTTGGACAAACTGAGCTCACAAAACAGACTGGAGTGGGTCCTCAAAGCCGATTGAGCGGGGACAGATGTCCTCAGAACGGCATATCCCTGATCACTGGAGCAAATCTCATCTCTCAGCCAGACTGCGCTGCAGCCTTGCATACTGATGGTGGAGATGGGATGTGTCTGTGTGTGTAATCACTTTGGGAGACCTATGTTGGGTGTCTTGCCAGCTGGTTCAAGGAGAAGATGAGCGTGGAGGACAGAGCAGCAAGGTTGTCTGACCACCACTCTTTTGTCCTGGATGTTTGGGCTGCAGTTTATTCCCTCCCACTCTATCTCACTCAGTCGCATGAGAGATCTGGGCAGTGACCAAGACAAGCAATTGGCACGTACAAGTACTGAGACAGACAAAACAGCAGGAGAGAGTGACAGAGACAAAACACTTGCCAAACGAAATGACTGTTTATTGCATAAAAAACAATAAAAGCCTGCCTTGTTGTGTCTGTCTACACCTCTCAGTTTATTTATTTTGTCTAGCTGTGCATTTTAAGTAGAACATATGAATTAGGGCTGTGCTTATGCAATCATATATTGTAATGGATCTGCTTGTCTGTGTTTGTTTCAGACAGACTGTCAGTTTGTGCGTTAATGGAGGGGATTTTTTCAGTGAGTCTTTGTGCAGGATACATCGTTACGCCAGTAGGTGGAGACAAGCAATTTTCTTTACGAGTGAATGACTGAGTAAATCAATCATTCAACCAATTCATTCAAATACACTGATTCACTTAGGAACAAAACAAGTCACTAGGTGTGTTCGACTTGATGCAGCCCTGTTGGTGTATGACATCAAAGTACAATGAGAGTGATTTGAAACATACGGAGCAATCTGCTCTCTTAACGCTCTTGCGGTACTTTGATGTCATATGCTGATCGGTCTGTGCAGTGCCACTTCAAGTCGAACACACCTACTCTCTTTATGAATGAGTAAGCAGATTTGTTCACATCACCATAATTCATTCAGCGATAAAACAAGTAGCTGACTTTCTAAGTCATTGAATCTTCACTCAAACAGTTTGTTCAAAGACACTGATTCATCCAACACCAGATTGAATCAGCTGTATGAGTAAAGCCCTATTCGAATGAGATTAATACTACCTGGTGACATCTAGTCATTTGTAATAATTACAGAGGTTGTCTGTGATCTTAATCCCGAGCGAATCAGCCATCTCTGTAATTTATAAAGTAAAAATTCCCCTGCAAATGTCCTGCCATATTTCGACGAACACCCAAGTTCCTGTGATAATATTAGTACTGTGCGAATCTGCATCTCTGAATCTGGATTTGGTGCAGTCGTATATCATTTTTTCAAGGTTTTTGTTTCCTGTGCAACTTTTTATTCATCTTTTGCGAAGAATGGAGGCTGCGATGGAGTGTTTTGACAATTAGACCTATAACATGTTATGCAAAGCCTTGACATCATATCAAATTTTAGTAAAATCACAGGTTTCGCTTATCCCCTGTGAATGCACCACGCGAAATTCAGATGTTGGGGGTAATTTCTAAATCACTTAAGGTCCCCAAATAATACTAACCCCATGCGAATAGGGCTTAAGTCAGTGAATCTTTCACTAAACCAGTTTGTTCAAAAATCACTGATTCATTCAGGTGCAAAACAAGTCAGTCTTTATTCATTCAACCAATTTGTTCACAACAATAATGAATTAATTGTTGAAACAAATGACTGACTTTATGAGTGAGTCATTGAATCATTTACTCAAACAGTTTGCTCAAAAACACGGATTCATTTAGCAACAAATAAGAGACAAGACCTCATTCTTTCAGTGGACCTTCCCAACAACTTTGCTCCAGATTCACAAAAGCATCATAAACCTCAGATTTGATAGCTAAATGAGTGGATCTTAATGAATTCCAATTTGACAGCCACTTTTATTCTGTGATTTACAGTAAATTCTGGGGATATATTTTATAAGGTCATTTGTTTTCTGGGAATTAAACAATGGCTGAACCTTGTAACCTAAAAGTGTCTACTAAATGATTAATTTTCTTAACTATATACAGATATAATTTGCATTTTATTATTTGTATATGGCATTTTTTAATTCCTTCTGTCTACAACCCTCTGACTAGCCACTAGTCGAGAAAAACTCATTGTGTTTTGATTCTGCTGATTAGCAGTTTGAGTGATCTTATCATCCCTACAGTATTCGGTGCTGCTGTGTATGGTGTGATGGTGGTCATTGCAGAAAGAAAGAGACAGAGAGCATGAAAAGGAGTCAGACATAGCTAGCGCTGGGCACTAATTACCTCTAGCCTGCCGCCACTCAAGTGCCAACATCTGCTGCAATCAGGCCAGTTCTGCTCTCATCCGAGGAGCTATTGAAGAGAAAGCCTCTCTCAAGAGTCAACAAGCAGTCAAACAGCACCGGCTCTACACTTATCTCCTTCTCCCTTTGCTTTAAAGACTGCAGTGTGAGGACGGCTAGTTTAAAGGCAAGAAGAGTTGTAAAAAGTATGTATGTGAGCTGCATGCATTTATGAGTATGTGTGTCAGAGAGGGGATTGTGTGCATATGTGCCTTTCAGTGTGTTGTAATTGCCTCAAGCCTTGTAGATATGGCTCATGTTACATTTGCATATGCATCTACCAGCCTATTTATACTCGTTATTGGCTCGCATTAAAGATGAACAAATCTTTAAGTTAGCCATATGCTCTGTTTACTTGCTTAATAATTGTTTTTGGATATTTTTCAATTGAAATGGCACATGTATTTTTATAAGACAAGCATTTCTTACAGAGATAGTTCACTCAAAAATACAAATTCAGTAATTTTATTCACCCTTGTCATGTATCACCACCTGTATCATGTCATCTGTCAGTGGAACACGAAAGAAGATGAAGAACGTTGAAGGATGTTGCTAAACAATATTTGGAATTCATTGACTTCCATTATATGAATTTGGCGGAGGAAAAAAATATATTCTCAAAATATCTTCAAAATCATCTTTTTAATGGTGCACTTTGCAGGATCCAAATGAGGTGGCAGTTTGTCCATATTCACATTTAGATCTGAATCTTCCTTTGTTTACATTATATTTAAAGAAACAAACCAGCTTAGCACTTTGGGACGTCTGTTTGTCCCAGTGTGACTGTGAATTTATTTTTTTATTTTTTTCTCTCGACTGTGCCTTTGTTTGCTTCTGAGTGCAGAATCTCTCACAGTGGGCCTGACCTACATTGTCTTATAATATGCCCACCTTTTACTTCAGTTAGCATCTTAGCTTCCAAATATCCGCATTTACTTCTCCGGATTCTGTGACTTTCTGGAAGTTTTTTGATTTTTGGTTTGAGACAGTTCTCAGATAGAAAATTAATTGCTGTTAGTTCCTTTTCTCGTAGACTCAGGCTAAACTCTGCTGTAGAGCTGCTGTGATGTTGTGAGCAATCTCGCTGGCCTCGTTTCCAGACGCCTGTGGAGACATCCCCTGCTGTCGTCCCTACATGGTTCACTTTGGTCTGCTCAGACAAAACATTAACTTCATAATGTGCAATATTTTGCATGCCGATGCTGCATAAGTTTTGGAGTGTTGGGGTTGTTTGTGCATTTTCTGGTTTCTGTAATAAGAATCTATCCCTGAAGGTTGTGCTTATGACTTTTATTCTTTGTTGCTGCCCTGTCGCACTTCTGAAACATAGTTTTGCATGCCATTGGTGAAGACTGGCCTCAAACAAGATGGTTAAAACAGGCCTGCTTGCTCAGGTTAGGGTTGAGTCCAGATTGCACTAGGACTTCATTTAACCAACTTTGATAGTTTCATCAAATGGTAAATCAATATGTAGTACATAAATAAGAGTAAAGGTATGCACTACTTACCATTCATGCAACATCTAATGCTGCATGGTTGTGCTTTTTAGTCAATTCCCATATTATTTTTAAGCAACACAATTTAATTGTAAAATTAGACATCAATTTGTATCTGTCCATTTGAACTGTAAAGAATGATACTCGATAATTCAATAAAAAAGGAACTAGAGAAATTATGAAGACTGACGGTAATTATATCATTTGAAAGAAAATCTTTTAAGGGAAATAATGACCATTTATATTATACAATACATATGCACAATTTTTTTACATCATCATTTTGAAACAAGAAACATCAGATCTTCACCATGCTATTCAGTCTAGTTCATTCGTCATTACCAAGTATGCCAGTCATTCAATCTAGAAGTTAATTGTAAATGTAAATAGAGTGCATGACTTTCATGTGTACATATGAACTTGTTTAACAGAATGCACTTTTCCTGATTCAACAGTATAATGACATTCCGTAATTTGCAGTAGATTAAATTTGCACTGTAATTTCCTCTAAATTAAATGTGGGCATGGTTTGTGGAAAAGTTGATGGAAGGTCATAAAAAACACGATTGGGCATCTTTCTCAGCATCAGCAATCCTTCTGAGAGTCTGAATGTTTTATCCAGGTTGATAATGCCATAATGTCCATCCATATTACCATCTCACCTGAAGGACATAAGACTGCACTATCCTATCCCGTTTCTCTCTGTTCGTATGCTTTATTATCCAGAAGCAAGGCTCCATAGGGATGCTGGTGGATTCTGCCTCATGGCCCTTGCTGGAGATTGGTATCGATCAGAGATTGATTGGGTGAACTCCTCGTTAAGGGGATGTCGAGATGAAGCTGTAAATCTGCTGAATCATATTTCAGAGGCTGACTCGCATCGATGTGGCCCACTAGAGTGTTCTTCAATTGGTGGAGGACTTCACCTTCTTTCCTGCCTTCCATTGTTGGGATAAGCAGGATTAGCTGGTCCAGGGAAATTAGAGGGCTATGACAGACCTTGATTAAGATATCTGACAAAGTTTTTAAAGTTTTTTCTTCCTAACAAGATTTCTTACCATACTGAAGTTGAAATAAAAGATGATCCTTGAGGCAAAGTGCAAAGACAGTTTGCTTTCACCTTTAGAAAGAATATATTAAGTTCGTAATTTAGAATCAAGTCATATCAAAGGGTACTCTATTAAAAGTAATCTTGTATTAGAGTTTTTGATTTACTGGAAAATGTCTCTGAATCTTCTCTTTGGGAAGAAAATTGTGAGGAATTGTAGATGAAGGGTATTGAGGGCACTGTTGCTATCACAGGAAGCAGATATGTCTATGCTTGTGTCCTCTATTTTGGTAGCTGTGATTTACTCAACCTTGAAGTCAGGAGGCAACTGCTTTACAAACACTAATAGAATAAAGACTTGTTGTCGGTGGACTGCAGTGACAGAGAAGTTCAACTAAAGTTAATGTCACACTATAGTTTGTGCTTTGTTCACTTCATACACATTTAAGCATATAGGAGATGGAAATCAAAATACGTCAAAGTATTTTGCTGCCTTTCTAAAGATTAAATCTGGGCAACTATGACCTTTAGATATGTACAGTATAGCGGAAAAAAAGTAAGACCAGTAGAGGACGTAAACATTACAGTTTGGCCTCTTGGTTCAATACAAAGAATTAACGTTCCTGGAAATCCTGGAAATATCAGGGAATTTCAAAAGTGTGATTTACAGGACTGGAATCTTAAAGGTCATGCAAAGGGGGGTGTGGGGGATGATAGAATCTTAAAAGGTCACAGACATTACTATAGTGAATATAAATGTTTTTAGTTATGTTCAGTTTTTCTTCGGCTCAGAATGATTCTTAGTAAGAACAATTATTTTAAATTGTAATAATTTTCCAAAGACTATAGAATAACACAACGTGTCACTCGTATTGTTTTGAAAGGGAGAAAGTGCAACGCACAATATAGTGGAATAAGTCCCGCCTTCTAAATAAGAGCCAATCGCTGACTACTAAAGTCATCGCATCACTGCCTCGGGCGTTAGAAGCACCGGTTTCTATAGAAACAGTCAGACGCGCCTCTCCGAAGACGCGAATTTAGGTCTGCGCATGCACGTTAGCTTGATCCAGCCTGAAAAAATACCGTTTTTTGTCATGATTCGAGCATTTGGAAAAACATTTATGATACAGTTGTTGTCAGATTTCATTGATGATTACAAATATGAAATTTAATTGAAAGCTTAGCAAACAGCTTTGGAGAATTTGATGTTTCCCCATTCAAAGAGATAGGAGTTGCACTTGCATGCCCGAGAGGCGTTTCAAAGATAGCCGCCGAGTGAAATGACTTGTCTTAAAGGGACTTTGATATTTCACAATATTATTGTTTTTACTGTATTTTTGATTAAATCAACACAGCCTTGGTGAGCATGACAGACTTTAAAGGATTAGTTCACTTTCAAATAAAAATTACCCCAAGCATTACTCACTCTCAAGTCATCGTGTATATGACTTTCTTATTTCTGATAAACACAATCGGAGAAATATTAATAAATATCCTGACGCATCCAAGCTTTTTTTTTTACACAAACACATTGCTTTGCTTCAGAAGGCCTTTATTAGCCCCCCGGAGCCATGTGGAATATGTTTATGATGGATGGATGTGGATGGAGGCACTTTCTTCAGCTCATAATTGTTGATCCCGCTCTTTGCCATTATAAAGCTTGGATGTGTGAGGGTATTTATTAATATATCTCAGATTGTGTTCATCAAAAAGATGAAAGTAATATACACCTAGGATGGCTTGAAGGTGAGTAAAGGGGTAATTTTCATTTGAAAGTGAACTAAACCTTTACAAAATTGTAATGTTTCCAAACTTTTGACACACACACACACACACACACACACACACAGTCTTTAAATCCACATCACAAATATACGGTACTATAATGAGAATGAATAGATAAGAATACATCCATGAAACTGTTTCCAAGAGCACAGCGTTAACTAATGTATGTAGCCTTAGCACCTAGCTTTAATTTCGCTCTAGTGTGTGTGTGTGTGTGTGTGTGTGTGTGTGTGTGTGTGTGTGTGTGTGTGTGGTCCCTTGAATGTGAGGTGATAGCCTGAGCTCTACAGTTGTGTTTAACAGTGTGACTATGCTCTTTGGCACTTTCTCTCTCTCTTTCTCTCTCACACCTACACATTCACACGGGGGAGCGTGTGAGTCCCTTAAGACTAAAATGGTACCAGTCTGTGCACAACACACTGTGTCTCGGAGGGAAGATTTAGCACTTTGTGAAATGTGAGGCTGGTCTTTTGAGGAGTAATTGCACTTGGAGCTGTTTTGCATCTGTGCCGCAGTTTAGATAGTGAAAGTGATAAAGGAGGGATGGCAAGTAATGGAAGCAAGGATAGCATAGACACCACTAACTAATCTGAGAATTACTTTCAAATGCCAACACCTTTTAAATTAAATTACCAAGTTTGAATTAAGTTAAAAAACAGGATTGTAATTTAGATTTTGAGATGTAAATGGAATTAAAATGGAATGAATTTAAAAGAAATCCATACAGTATACCTTATTTTTTTCAGTATAAACGTATCAAATGAAAATGAGTCTATGAGGAATAGGTGGTCTAAAATATGTCCTTTATAAATATACTTTTATCATTTTTAAATCACCATTGTTTTTTTTTTTTTATTTACATTATCAGTTATTTATGCATTTTATTTATTTATCATCTTTATATATTATCACATTTTGTTTATTTTATAATTTTAAATTTTAAATTTTCATATTGTATTATATTATTATATATATATATATATAATTATATATCATTATATATCATATTAAACTTCTGCTTTTGTTCATTTATTTATGTTCATATTGTTACTTTAATTGATAAAATTTTGCTTTTGTTTTTATATTAGCATTTGAAATAATTGAAATTATAACATTTTTGAAAATATATTGTTTTTCTTATTTTCTTATTTTTCAATTCTTTAGAAGTAAAATGGCAGCCAATTCTTAAATTCGGAGTTTTGTTAATCTCTGACACACACACACACGCACACACACGCACGCATACACATACTCAGCTGTGAACAGGAGTGGATGAGAGGTGTCAGAGAGCACTGATGAGGAGGGCTAATGTGAAGTGAGGATGTGATGATGACCACTAAATTGTCACACTCGTCCTCCTCTCACCACAACAGAGAGGGATTTACTCTCGTGTCTACAATTTGCTTGGCACTCCAACCATCCTTCTCCCACACTAGGGACAGAAATAAGTGAAGGAGAGAGAGTGCCATTGCTCTTAGTTTTTTTTTTTTACTTCTTGACCATATCCTTCTCTCTCTCCTCATTCCCCATCCATCCCTCCTTTCCCAATCAGTTTCCCTATTTTCCTTTCCTCATTCTCTCTGTGGACTAAAGACTTGATCATGATCCTGGACTGAAAGGATGTGGTCCATTTATAAAGCAGTTCTATGAGTGCAGGGATGGATCAGACCATCACTTACTGTACATTCTGCTCCCCTCAGCAGAGTTACATAACATCCCCAACTGGGCCTGTTAAAATGGAAAGAGATTCCTTGTCTGTGATGATTTATCTACTGTATTTGCAATGTGCAGTATACATGGATGTTTTATGAGCTTTAATGCAACTTGAGGACTCCTTTGCACTCACAGTATTTTGATAGACAGTCATCCCATCCCATTTGATTGTCTGGAGGGTCTTGGTTTTGCATAATTTCCTCTTTGATAGATCAGTAAGATCATGATCAACATGAGTCAATCAAAGGGATTTTTTTGTTCTCAAGTTTATCGTAGATCAACATCAGTGTAGAGTTCTCTCCTTCACTTTTGATGACAATGTCACTCAGTTCTAATTAGCACTCAGCTGCTCAGTCTGAGATGACATGGCTAGATTACAAACAATCTTTTGTCTGGTCGTAATATTGCCACTGCTCCTGAGATGTGTCTTTGTACTAATAAAATGATGCTCTGCAGTGTAATTTGTGCACCACAGAAATGTTGGTCTGGGTTTCTTCTGGCGGATTCCCTAAAGCATATCCTTGTTTCTGGGGAATCTTTGAATCTTTTTGATGGCTGTGGCTTTTCACTGGATTTTTATGCCAAATTTTAAGTATTAAATTATAGTGACTGTACCTTTTTATATATAGCTGTGTATATAAAATGAGTTTAAATGTAACGTATGTTATGAATTATGTATGTTATCATGCTATATTCTAGTGTGCTGCCATTACACAGACTTGTAAAGTCAATCTGGTAACATTAAAACTAAAAAGATGAATTAATTAATATGAATGAATGCATTTAAATGTTAAAAATGCCTTAGTTTGGGGTCAGAAATATTTTTTAAAGAAATCAATACTTTTATTCAACAAGGATTTGTTCAATTGATCAAAAGTAACAGTAAAGACATTTAAAATGTTACAAAGATTTTTATTTCAAACACATGCTTGTCTTTTGAATTTCTTTTTAGAAAAGAATCTTGAAAAAAAAAATCAAGAAACATTAAGCAGAAAACCATTATTTTAGGTTGTAATGATATTTCACAATATTACTGTGTTTACTGTATTTTTAATCAACTAAATGAAACCTTGGTGAGTATAAGAGACTTTAAAAATATTTTAAAAATCTTACAGAAATAGGGAATGTTGAAATTAATGTGACAGACTGACATTTCTGTGATGTGATAAACGTTGAGTCAAGGACATTTACTGTTTTTATATTATGGCTGAAGTGCAAGACTTTAATCCAGCATAGTCATTCAGCAGTTGGCAATAGGATAGAAATGATATATTGTGAAGCTATTATGCAATTAGTCTGTCACGTGGAGTGAATGGCCTGTAAGAGCTTTTAGTCTGTTTTCTGCCAGTTTATAAAACGTTTGAGGAAACAGACCACAATTATGCTTGTTTAGGAGCAAAGCAACTTGTTTTTTTGGATGCTATTGCATAAAAACAGAGTGTGTCCTATTTTTGTGAGATGCCTTGTTTTTTATAGTGACAAAAGAGCTTCATTTTCTGTCTGTGCTTGGAATGTAAACAGGTTTTTCTGTTACAACCATGCCGCAATGAGTCGGAAATTACACTCTCTTATCGGCCGGAGTTATTGTGCATCATTCTGGAGAAAGACATTGTGGATGTTTACAACGGATTCACTATAGACCTGTGCCTGGGTGCTATTGTCACATTTAGCTGAGGGTCCCTATGGTACCCATTCTATCAATTTGTGTTCAAATTGAGGGCCTATTCAAAGGTGTGCCTGCTTTTGTTCTGTATTGCATCCTTAGAGGCAATTGATAACGGATGCCTTTTTACTACACACACAATCATTTATTATAATGTAATTATATTGCAGTCTGCACAGAGATGTTACAATATAAAGTGTTTTAATCCCATTGTTGAAATAAAGACTAGCACTCTGAATTGATCAGCAAATCAGTAAAAGATTTTACCAGGGTAAGAGAGCAAGAAGTCACTTTTATGCACCTTTCAAAGAATGATTATGTAAAAATTTAGTTTAATTTTATTGAATTAGTGGAACTTTTTTCCCTCTTTTTTAGTATGATCTTGATTTTGTGTATTTAAAGTGCTTATATTAAAACGAGCATATATAAACCTTAAATTAAAACGAGCATATATAAACCTTAATTAAACAATTTAATTATCAATTAATAAGGAATTTATACCAGTATGATATTATGCTGTACCCATATTGGACCAGCTGTTTGGAAAATGATTGAATGGATTCAGCTGCAGGTGAATCATGGACAAAGTAAACATGAACTACTATAGTTAAACTAAGGCGCCATTTACACAACACTGTTTTCAACTAAAAACTGAGAACTTTTTATGCATTTTGTCCATTCATTTACATGACAACTGCATTTCGGGGGTGTGAAACAGGTTTCAAAGTGTAAGTTTTCACTCTGTGTACAAGTACAAAAACACAAATTTGTGAAAACAGAGATGCCATGCACATGCATATTATGTGTTTAGTCTGACATTGCCAACTACTGGCCTGGCATGCATAATACAGCATTCTATTCATTTTTTGCAGATCCATGTGAACAGGGGATCGTTATTGTCTGTATGCGAAAAATTCAAAGGTTTTTAGTACATCATTGTCATGTATACATACCCTCAGAAGTACAAACTAAACAGAAACATCATCTGACAGATTCATTAAGACAGTCAATTGTTGCCACCTACACATTTGAAGATGTACCTCACAGAGAGTTACTGAAAAGTCCCCACCACCAGTACACAAACTGAATGTATGTCTGTAAATGGTATAAAGTATGTTAAATAATTTTAAGTGTTGTTTTGTTTGTTTAATGCAGTTTTGTCTGAATGCAGTAAGATTGCCTGTAATTAATTAATTATTGGGTAATTGGTTGATCAAAGGTTTGAGTTATTACATGAGCCTCAGAAAACATAAATCAGGATGAACCCAGGGGAGGGTGTCATTGATTAACTCTCATGTACTGTTCGATTTCTGGCAACTGCCTGTATGGTCCGGGTCAAATTGACCCTGATTGGATTCGATACAATTCCCCAAAAATCACGCTATGAAAAAAAAAAAATGCAGTCATGTTTAAATAATTAACTTTTAATATAAATACTTTTCACATATAACAAAGAATAAATATCTGAATTTATGATTTAAAAAATATTTTTAAGACTGCCCCTCCCCGACCTGTGGGACATTTACCATTATACATTTATATTTATAACAATAATATCTTAGTCTAAACCTAAAGTAATCTTGACAAACTATAGATCGTTTGAAGTATTTGGTGATTGATTTTCAAAAGAAATAGATAGCAATAGATAAAAAGCGATAGATTCTTCATTTGTGATGCAGTGCCAAACTATAACATTATTTGCCTTTTTTTTGTTTTGTTTTAGGGATCGCATTCAAATCAAATATTAACATTACTGCCCAAACTTCTTCTGAATAGGATGTCTACTTCATAAATATTTTGAAAAGTATGGAAAATATGGTTCAGATCACTCAAACCATATATGTAAATCGAAGAGTCACCAGTGGAGTCTGGATGTCATCTACTAAAAAAGTTTGGTACTGCACACAAAAAGTCTTACTAAAACTTTTTTTTTTTTTTTTTTTTTGAGATATCAACCTAAAATTCAGCACATAACTTTTTTCAGATATTTAACTTTATTTTCTTGAAGTTTTAGAGTTGAACATGATTTGTAAAATATATCTTTTATATAAAATATCAAAATATATATATTTTATATATTTTAAAGTTTTATACTTTTTTTTTACCTCTACAATAATCTGCAAACAGTACCAAAGGAACCAAAATTTAGTGTGTATCAAAAAACATCAGCTTGTTGAAACTTTGCATTCATGTTCATGACCCTAAATGAGAAAAAGACACAAAATTTCAAGAAAAAAACAAAAAACAAAAACGAAGGTTAACTCAAAAATTAAAGCGGGTCAAATTGACCTGCACCAGTACACAAGGGTTAAGAAATCCAGACTCAAGGTAGTGAATTTCAGTCATTACTGAGCATCTTTGTGTGTGATGTGTATGTAAAAGAATAATAAAGTCAACCGCTATTAATGAATTACTCCTAAAGGTGTATTGTACTTATCCTAATGTACTGTACTGTTTGATATCATGGTTGCAAATCCATATTTATTCTAGTGTATTTACTTCAGAGATAGAGTAGCTGATATCCTGGCATTTGTCATTGCTAAAAGGTGTAAACTCTTTTGAACACTTTTTTTTTTATTTATTATTATTATTACCTGGCTCCCTTAATACTTGATTTTGATAGGTCAGTTGTGGCATTCTGCATCATTTTTGTGTAATTACCAACAAAGATCTTTCCAAATCAATATCCATCAATATCATTCCAAAGTCTTTTTCATCTCACATAATGAAATCATTTCAAACCAAATCAATATTTAATGTTCATTTATTTATTCGCTAAGTAGCTGTGTATTTAGCTGGATAATAATACAGTTAGCCAGTCATTATCACAGAAGAAACCCCTTCAGGATGATAAAGACCCTTTTATCACCAGGTTTATTCTGTGACAGTGACCAAACTGACTGTACATTAAATCCTGCATAGTATCAAGAAATTTAGTTCTTTACATTTATTCTTACAATTAATGTCTTATTTAATTACGTTGAAAGGAAGGAATCGAAGAATATCCGGCAACAATTATTCCATTTAATTCCTCATATTCCTCATTCATGATTTTTTTTTTTTTTTTTAAATACATGGGGAGACATTGAAAGCATATATGCATATATGTCAATATATTGACCTCAGTGTTTCTCCTACTTCCACACAGAATGGGTTAAATATCTCTGGCTTTTGTTGTTTGTATGTGTGTTCATATCATTTTATTGGTGTTTTGCTACACATAATGTAAGTCATTCCCATTTGGAAGCTCACAGCTCCCATAAGAACTGCAGTTTATACTGTACCATTTGCGGAAATGGAGTTGTGTGTGATATGTGCACGCAGCATGAACAGTGTGCGAGTTCATGTGATAAAAAGCAATTCTGACTCTATCTATTTTCTCTCAAATATCAGTTTTCATTTGCTCTGTTCTGTGATATAAAAGCTACAGCAGATGTTCACTAGTTTCCATACTTGTGATGTTCTAAAATCTTTATTGTTGACTGTTGTCATTCAATAGAACATTCTTATATCTTCTATAGTATGCATGCGTCATTATTATAAATTAACTAAGCATATTGGTCTCATACATACATACACACATACAAACAAGCATTGTTTACTGCATGTAGAGGTTAATTATGTGTTTTATGGGCCATTTACAAGCTCAGGCGAGACATGCCACAGTGTCCTTCTCACCTCCTGAAGGACTTGTCAGGGAACATAAACCATCTATGCTCTACTAGTGAGTTTCTTTGTCTCTTGACCATGACACACACATCTACACATAGCCAGGCGTACTTTAACAATCATTACCGTGACTCTCCTATGAATCAACTCACGGACATCCTGCCACCCTTCACCTTGACATCCTCTCAGTCTCATGTCTGTCCTCTTGGCACAGACTAGAGAAAGTGATAATGCATACCACTGTTTGGAACAAGAACATTCAGGCCTTCGCTGATGTGAGTGATGCAGCTGCAAGTGACTCAAATCAATTTGAAAAAGATGCTGAGAAAACATCTGTTGTGACACTTGTTTATTCTAACTTTTACCTCAGTGGGTAATATATCATCAAAAGTTTATCTAAGATGGCTGCCCCCACCCCCAAGACTTCAGTGGGTCAAAATATATTTAAAATATTCCTTGCACCAAGCCAATACTAGGGATATTTTTGTATTAATTTATGTATTTTATGCAACTGAACACTGTTGTTTTTTTTCTTTTTCCTTCTACAGCAACTAATGCGAGAGCGCCAGCAGATGGCCAGCCGTCCATTTGCCTCTGTTACAGTGGCACTCGATGCTCCGGAGGAAGAGGAAGAGCTTCTGCAGGGCCAGGTTGAGGTGGGTACCTTCGATTGTAGGCTTGTAGATATTTGATAGTCATTTACCTACTATATTTGTGAAGCAGTAGATGGAATGGATTGGATTGTTGTTTATTATATATGTATATTATATAGACAAAGACAGAGACACACAAGGTCTGAAAGGTCTGATGATGCCCTCACGCAGAAAGTCCACAAGTGAGACTCACTCTGACCTCATTGCCGCGCTTCACCATGAAACTCACTGCGCATATACTTGTTTAATTAAAACTTTGCGATTTCGGTTCATTTCAGTTAATCATGTAGCCCTAGAATAACCTCATTGTGTAACCAAATCGTGAATTTGCAGCAATTTCCTCATTCGGAGGTTGATTAAACAACATCTGTTGTAACAATGTACTCTTCATTTACCATAATTGCATAATGTACGGGTGAATGTTCACTCATTAAGCTGCAAGGCCAAAGAGCAGGGCCATAGAGCAGATCGATCAGTTTGCAGTAAATGCTGCTCCTTCTCTGGAGGCGCTGTGAAATTTAGTTACTTATAACATGCATTTGAAAAAGCAACATGCACCAAGAACTTCAGAACGTGCACAATGTGTTGTCTCGTCACTTGAGTTTATCATTTTTTCCACAATTTTTTTTTTAATAGAAGAGAGTGGAAATCATGAATTTGCAGCAGTTTCCTAATTCAGAGGTTGATTAAACAACATCTGTTGTAACAGTGCAGTCTCCATTTAGCATAATTGCATAATATACGGGTGAATATTCGCTCATTAAGCAGCAAGGCCAAAGAGCAGGGCCATCATCACATTTCATGTCTAAGTTGATTGTTAAGCACAGGTTGCGGATGGATGCTTTCACTGGCTCTGAATATTTCTCTTGCATGTGACTGTTGCACTTGAATGGAAATGTTTGTTGTCAAAGTACTTTACACAGAGATAAAGAAAGCATATATCAACTTTACACTACAAGTGTAATATGAGAAGATCACTTCACACCAATTTAAATAGTCCTTACTTGACATCTACTTTACTGAGATATTCTTTTTACCTGATTTCAACCAGGCTGTGATTGAAGTTATATATTTATAACATGCCAGCTGAATTGTTTCGATTTATTTTGATATGTGGTAAGATTTCTTCCTCTAATCGGCTTCTCTTACTTGTTTTCAAAGATGCAGACTTTTTCAAGAATCTTTTAAATGCCATCTGCAATCTTTGACCTTGTATAAAAGTCAAACAAATGTTTGGCGGTCTGTTTATTTGATGGCTTCTTTATATTGTGGCTCTTACATCTGCATTGTGCGGCTGTGTAAGCACTGTGTGTTGGAAAAGAGCTCTGGAAACATATGCATGGAAATCTGGATGTGCTTTCAAAATTCACCCAAGCCTCTTAGACTTTTTTTTAATAGCTGCAATATAATTTGAATCATACCAGAAAACCACTAATTGCTAGAAAAACATGCTGAGTGCTAAAAGTGTGCTAGACATGCTGTGCTCAATATCTGGACTGAAGTGTGCGAAAAACTTACATTGACTGAGGTGTCCTCACTGTTACCTCCAGAACTCTTCAGGTGCAAACAACATCTGCTGTGAACAAGAGCAGCTGTTCTTCTGGGGATTTTTTTTAAACTCTAATTTTGAAATTAATTTAAAATAAATTAAATTAAATAGAAAAAAAAAATATATATATATTATTTAAATTATTTTATATTTAACCATTAAATTAAATAAAGAATATAAATCTATATATTATTTTATTATATTTTATCATTATTACTTTTATTATTTAAGACCTTATTTAGTAGGGCTTCTCCCTAATAATTGACTAAACGTTAGTCGATGAGAAGAGGCCTGGTCAACCAAATTTTAATTGGTCAGTTGGTCGCCCAAAAAAAAAAAAAGAAAAAGAAAAAGGAAGTGTTGAAGTCATGTAGTCCTTGATTGACAGATTAATAACACCGCTGGTCCATGTGGTAATTATATTGGGCAGGAAATACAAAGTGTAGGATCATTTCGAGAGGGTAAAGTATGACCCCAAAAGGTGACGTTCATCAACATCAAACATGCAGGCTTATCATTTGAAACAAGAAAGTTATAGCCTAACGTTAGTCACTTTATATGGCTGCCAGCTCTATTGTTAACCTAGATAAATGTGTGCTATTATTAGGCGCATATCCAAGTGTTTGTGCAGAGTAGAGTTGTCAAAATACTGAAATTTTAAAAATGTGATGCTTTTAGCACTGTTGAGCGGATTCGTAAACACCTCTGATTGGCCATTGTGTTCACACGCTCATCGGCTATGTCTGTGAATGGCTATAATGATCAACGCATGGAAGTGTTTGAAAGCACACAGAAGTGTTTGAATTTGAAAGCCTTTGGAAGCTGGAGCTTTGGAAAGTAGGCATCTATCAGCGGACTGGTCAGCAATAGGCACCTGCTTTCAAATGCTCCCTTGTGTATCTGTGTAAGCGCTCGGTGAAGAGCGTCATTGATGAATATTTACAACATGTTTTTGAAGTGTTGATCATTGAAGCCAATCACAGGCATATCCGATGAGCGTGTGAACACAGTGGCCAATCAGAGGCGTTTACAAGTCCACTCAACAGTGCTCAAAGCGTCACGTTTTTAAAATTTCCTGTACTCACTTGGTACTTTTGACAGCTCTTTTGACAGCTCTAGTGGGGAGTATGGAAGCTAAATTAGTATCGCACTTAGTGCATGACATTTAACTTAAACTGCATTTTTCTCTATAGGCGCATCCATTATACTGTAAGGATGACAAGTCAGAGTGTCGTCAACTTCTTTGCAGTCAACACTGACTCAGAAAACACTAGTTTATTAATAAATTATTAAAATGTTCAGACAGTCTCACTGCTGTTTTTTTTAAACATGTGACTAGTCGACAAATGACTTAAGCGAATGGCTACCAGTCGACTAGAAAAATCTTTGGTGGAGGGGCAGTCCTACTATTTAGCTTAGTGGTACCACAAATAAGCCCCTTATAGCTCAGCTCAGTAGATGATAACTGTTTGATTGAGGCTTAAATCAAGAGTGTTAAATTATTGATAGATTTTATGGAAGTGTTTCACTATAAGATCTGACGACATGTGTGAAATAACAAGCAGACAAATCATAGGCTGCCTTTCCCTAGGTATGCTGTTGTGTCACATCTGATTGCAGCAGCCTCTATGACCTTGCTGCATTATAAAACAAAGAGGTGAGTTATTAGCATAAATCTTCCATCCATATAATGTCCATACAATGTAATAAAGCTGATGAAGCCGCAGCCCAGAGCACCTGCACTACGCCAAAACCTATCTCGCTTTGTGTGAAGACTGATCGATAGCAGCCCAGTGTTTTTGTAATGCTGGGAGAAATGAATCAATTTCATATGTAATGTTTTAATGTGCTGTATTTACCTCCAGTGGGCTGTGTGGAGATAAAGACTATTTATGACACTTATAAGCTGACTGGGTGAAGACGATTGTTATTCACATGAATGCACAAACTCACATACACATTCACAGGCTTTAAAACATTCAAGGTTTTTTAATTATTTATTTATTTTTTGTACATACAGCACCGTTATTTATGTTTTTAAAATGTTTTTTATGCTCACCAAGGTTCAGTGTATTTGTTTTGTTTATTTTTTATTTAAATTTAAAAATAAATTGTTTTGAATAAAATTCATTTTAAAAATAAATAATTTTAAAATGTAAATTATAGCTGTGATGGTAAAGTGTTTTGTTTTGTTTTTTCACAGCCACATGATCTTTCAGAAATCATTCTAATGATTTCATTCTTTTAAAAAAAAGTGCCAGGTAAAGCAAGATAACTATCATAAATATAAATATAGATTACAAATTATAAAAAATAAAAATAAGTAAATAAATAAATACTGAAATAAATTGATTGATTAAACACTTTTTTTTCGTTTGTGATAAGTTCGTCAATGCCAAGAATGGTGCCCTATCCTGTTCCTATCCTGACAGGCTGACACCAAACTATATTAAAATCAATAAAACCTCATTTATGAGGTTCTTTCTCTGTTAAGATGCTGTCATAGAAGGCAGTCAATCTAGGAAGTTCATAAACAAACCTCATGCCAGTAGGTGTTAAAGACTTATATACTACATGTATAAAACTTTGTGTCAGTTTGTCACTGTGTAAATATCATCTTGTTTTCAGCACATCAGTATTCTGTGTATTCACTTTGTGATTGCAAATTCATGGTTTTATTAAGTTTGTGTTGTTAGATTTTGGCATAATTGGTAGCGTTACTGTTTCATGTATATAGAAAGAACCTTCTTCTGAAGCTGCTTCAATATGAGGTAGCGCATCTTTCTCTCTGGTTGGCATCAGTTACACTCTACACTCTGGCCAAATGTGCTGTTGATGTTATGAAGCTGAGAGTGGTGGGGAGCGATCAGGGAGATGACAACTGTAGTCCTCAGAGCAGGGACCCAAACATCTGTTCTGTGAGCTGTCTGTCTCTGGACTGCACTTATCAAAACAATCTCAGCTGTTCAAATACACAGCAGCATCAGCTCCAACTCTCATGAGCAAAAAACCGATCCTCTCTATTTCTGTCTGTCATGTCTTGCTCATCATCAGACAGCAGTGGATGATATTAAAGATTGCTCATGCTCTCTACACAGGTTCTCTCTTCCTCCCTGCAGACAGATCTTCAGTCTTTGGTTAATTAAGAACAGTGAGAAATCTTAGATTGCTGTCCACAAAACGCATACATATCCCATATCTATCCCTTTCTTTTGAGATGAAGTACCAACATTAGCTAATATTGTACGTATTTTACAAGGTGGCTAATTCGCACGAATTCATACGACCTCACTCGTACGAATTCATATGATTTGTCTAAACCCCAGTGATGGGGAGGCTTAGGGTCGGGGTTAGGGGTTCGTATGAATTAGCCACCTAATTATTTGATTAGTTTTTGTTTGGTTTGTGCAATTTTTAGTTTTTTTTTTTTGTTTGCTTGTTTGTTTGTTTTATTGTTTTTTATATATATTTTGGTTTGGTGTGATTTGTTTTTCTCTTGGTTTGGTTTATTCTTTTTGTTTAGTTTTTCATTTTAGTCTGATTTGATTTTTTGGGGGATTTGTTGATTTTGTTTGTTTTTTATTATTTTCTCAGTTTGGGTTGTTGCTTTCATATTGGTTTGGTTTGATGTTTTTAGTAGATGTTTGATGTTTGTAGTTGTTGTTGTTGCTGTTGTGTTTTGTTTTGTTTTGTTTTGTTTTTGCATCTACATGGGGCCTGTACCATGATGATAGTTGAACAAACTCATGGTTATATGATTAGTTTTGAGTTGACAAAAACAAACCACTCCAATCTGGCTTTGTTGTTACCATGATGCTTATCATCAACTTTCTCTGTCAACTCAGGCTTTGAATTCATGGAGCACGTGCACATGAATGCGTGACATCAGTGGTGAACAGCCAATCACATTCACTTCTCGCGAGAGAGCCAGCATGATTCAAAACTCTTTTGCTGAATGTTAAGAGATTGAAGAAAATGAAGTATTTAAACGCATTTACACTGATGAAAATACTTGTCCATGAAAGAGCACAGATAAAAGAAATTTTCTTGCTCAATCAGTGCAAGTGAAACTTGTAAAGTTAGTTTATATAGTTGATAATATATAGTGATAGAGACTCAAACATGTAAGGTCACATCATATTTAAAGTTATTTACAGCTTATTTTTTACATATTTTATTTTATTTATTACATATGATCTGTATATATCAATATTCATTGAAACGAAATGCTTAATATTAATATATATCATATAATAATTATATAAATCATATATGAATCATAAAGTAATTCTAAGTAGTAATCATTAAAGCAATTTCATTGTTAAATATAGATAGATAGATAGATAGATAGATAGATAGATAGATAGATAGATAGATAGATAGATAGATAGATAGATAGATAGATAGATAGATAGATAGATAGCAGAGGTCGCGTTAACCGAAATTTTTCGTTATTGACTGAATTTTTTTGCAGTGATGGAAAAATATGAAGGCCGTCCGTCATTTTGACAGATTACACTGAGGCTGATGTAACTTGTAACTGTAATTCCCACCCCTGTCCAGCTGGTGGTGAGTGCACTCCAGTGTAGCAGCAGAGCGCAAGTTCAGTCTCCAGAGTAAAATGAAAACAATGCGTTTGATTACACACAGGCAAGCACCCAATTTAAGTCCATTTTATAATAAAGTTATAATACTTATACTTAATTAAGTTTCTAATCCAGTTTGTTTTGTTTTAAATGGTTTGTTTTGTTATTTTTCCTGCTGACTATCAAGTTTATGGTCAAGGAATGGCTTTTCTATGTTACGTGACTGTAACGAATGCGGGACTCAGGTAGGGATCCAAATGCAAAGCTTTATTTACAGTGAGCGTTGTCATACAGGCAGGGTCAAACGGGAGCAAACGGGAACAACAAGGAACAGGCAGAATCGTAGTCAGGGTGCAGGCGATGGTCAGGACAGGCAGCAACGGGTCAACAAACAGGAAACAGGCAGGAACGGTAACACAGGACAGGCAGACAGGATATAATGCTTGGTAATGCAACACAGGGAAAACAAGACCTAGCAGTGAGGTGGTGTGTGTATGAGTCTTTTATAGTCCGTGTAATGAGCTGCAGCTGGGTGTGGTGATTGGTGATTAGTGTGAAGTGTGTGCAGGTGAGTGGCAGAGAGGATGATGGGAGATGTAGTCCGGGAACTGACAGGAACAGACGGTGATCATGACATAACGCCCCCCTCCCGGAAGGCGCGTCCTCGCGGCGTAAAAGGAACAGCTAGGGAGGGAGGGTGGGTGCATTGGAGACCTGCATGCAGACAGAAACGGGGTCCCCAATGCAGGTCCAGGAGCCTCGGGCGGCCACGGCGGGTCAGGAGGCTCGGGCGGCCACGGCAGGTCAGGGTCTATCGGTGACCCCAGCGGGTCAGAGTCCATTAAAGGCCATAATAATTTGCAGTTCAAAGATGGCCATAACAGTTCAGAGGCCCTTAATGGCCATGGTTGAGCAGGGTCCCCACCCACAAGCACCCCACCCTCAGGTACACTGCCCCCCCCCAAAAAGTTCTTGGGGATTTCAGCGGGGCCCGTCGCAGGTTCGTGGACCGAAGGCCTGGATGGCACCAGCAGGGCAGAATGCTTGGGCGGTGGCAGCGGCAGTGCAGGCGGCCTGGGCGGCGGCAGCAGGGCTGACCAAGGGTGCTCAGTGGTCATATCAGGGAGAGCGGACAGCTCGGTGACGGCCTCCATGGCCGTATCAAGAAGAGTGGACAGCTCAGCGATGGCAGCAGGCTCAGGCTGGAGCTGCTCTGGCACGACAGCGGACGGCTCTGAGACAACAGCGAGCTGCTCGGGCTGGCAGACTGTTCCAAAGTCCTTAGAGCTTGAGTTCATCAATGCACGCAGGACAGCCAAGACATAAAAAGTGAGCACAGCCCTCTGGGCCAAGACAGGACAGACCAGGAGAGCAGGCTGTGCTGGAGCAGACTCACTGGCTGGAGCGGACTCACTGGCTGGAGCGGGTTCTGGAGCGGACTCAATGGCTGGAACAACCCCTTCTATTCCAGACACCGAAAGGGCGGCCATCTTGCCCGTGGGCACTGGTGAAACGGCCATCTCGTCCATCGCATCCAGAGAGTTTGATTGCGTAGCAACCGGCGGACTCGAACTTGAGTGCATTGAAACAGACGAGCTTGAGTGCGTTGAAACAGACGAGCTTGAGTGCGTTGAAACAGACGAGCTTGAGTGCGTTGAAACAGACGAGCTTGAGTGCGTTGAAACAGACGAGCTTGAGTGCGTTGAAACAGACGAGCTTGAGTGCGTTGAAACAGACGAGCTTGAGTGCGTTGAAACAGACGAGCTTGAGTGCGTTGAAACAGACGAGCTTGGGTGCGTTGAAACAGACGGGCTTGATTGCGATGCGGCCGGCGGGATTGAGAGCGGCGCGGCCGGCGGGATTGAGAATGAGACGGCTGGTGTATGCTTGGGAATACCAGCCGCCCGTGCTGAAACCAGCGGTGGGTCAACCACACTGGAACGTAATCCTTGACGTTCTCTGACTGATCTAGAGACGTGACGTGGCTCTGAGCAATCAGCGGCGACGTGACATTGCTCTGGGCGATCAGCGAAGGCGTGACGTTGCTCTGGGCGATCAGCGAAGGCGTGACGTTGCTCTGGGCGATCAGCGAAGGCGTGACGTTGCTCTGGGCGATCTGCGAAGGCGTGACGTTGCTCTGGGCGATCTGCGAAGGCGTGACGTTGCTCTGGGCGATCTGCGAAGGCGTGACGTTGCTCTGGGCGATCTGCGAAGGCGTGACGGTGCTCTGGGCGATCTGCGAAGGCATGACGGTGCTCTGGGCGATCAGCAGCGACGTGACATTGCTCTGGGCGATCAACGAAGGCGTGACATTGCTCTGGGTGATCAGCGAAGACGTGACTTGACTCTGGGCGATCAGCGGGGGTATGAACTGGCGTTGTTGTTGTTGTTGACGCCATCTTGTGAATGTCCTCTTTAGCGGCAGCCATTACGTGATGCAACGTGGTGTCGTGTTCCTCCGCGACACCCACGGTAAAACTAGAACCACTCAGCTGCAATGCGAGGACAATATATTGCTCCAACGACCACCTGGGATCGTGAAACGGCATGACGGAACACAGCGGATGAGACAGTCCTCCTCGGAAAAAGATCATGAGACATACCTCATCAAAACACGTTAACTGTGCCAGTCCGATAAACTCCTTGACATAATCCTCTAACGCTCTGTCTCCTTGACGGAGACACATCAACTGAGCAGATGGATTCATATTGCCGAGACGGGAACGCTCACAAAGCTTGCTGGACCTGGGTATGGCTAGGTCTTCTGTAACGAATGCGGGACTCAGGTAGGGATCCAAATGCAAAGCTTTATTTACAGTGAGCGTTGTCATACAGGCAGGGTCAAACGGGAGCAAACGGGAACAACAAGGAACAGGCAGAATCGTAGTCAGGGTGCAGGCGATGGTCAGGACAGGCAGCAACGGGTCAGGAAACAGGCAGGAACGGTAACACAGGACAGGCAGACAGGATATAACGCTTGGTAATGCAACACAGGGAAAACAAGACCTAGCAGTGAGGTGGTGTGTGTATGAGTCTTTTATAGTCCGTGTAATGAGCTGCAGCTGGGTGTGGTGATTGGTGATTAGTGTGAAGTGTGTGCAGGTGAGTGGCAGAGAGGATGATGGGAGATGTAGTCCGGGAACTGACAGGAACAGACGGTGATCATGACAGTGACATTGTTTCCAACACTGATTGAACTGATTAGAACGTGATACAGATTTCGGTAAGCTACTGTATCTTGCAACATATTTTCTGATGTTCATTCATGTTTATTTCGTTATGTAAAGTAGTAAAAAGGAAGGGATGGGATGATCGCGTTCACTCATGATCCATGACAATTCAAGATAAAAATTGAAAAGTGATGCACAGTCTTTGTTCAACTTTCTTTTCATAATATAAATAAATGCATAGCCTCGACCCATTTGCTTATCCTGTAAGATAGTGAATAAAAATGAAAATATGGATGAAAAAAAGAAACTCTTATAATAACGTCTTATTATCATTAAAATCTAAAAAATTAAAATGATTGGTAATAATTGGTTAAAACAGAATTTTTACTATCCTGTCCGTCAAAATGACGGACAATGCGAAAGTCTATTGATTGATATATATTGCTATATAGTGACCTTTAATTTGGAGGAAGATAAACTGAAGGAGTGACTTTATTGCGTTGGATGTGCCATCTGATTGGCCCAATTTCAGTTTGAGATCTCCAACCTAGAACATAACCTGCCCCGGAGCAGGTTAGCTGTGAAGCGCAAGTTACTCTGGTGATGAACAACGCTATCACCTGGTACCTAAAACCCAGCATTGGTGCAAACTTATCTGAAACTTACCTGGCTAGCCAGCTAATCCGTCTTCATGGCACAGGCCCCTGGAAGAGCTAACATTGTTTGCTTGAACATGTCAAAGTCTGACAATGGCAGGCATGTAGTCTTTAGGAAAATCATTTTGGAAGCAGTCATTATTTTTGCATTTCTTCTTGGAATCGTTAGGGGCACAGTAATGACACATTTCACTTTGAAGCAGCCATATGGTAAAATCTATGAAATCAGTAGAAAATGGGGAGGTTCATTTGTTTGGTCTTTCCATGTCATCTTTCACAGGTTTTGGACACTTTAATCAAAGCTAGTCCTATGCAGTGCTTCAAGCAAGTTCAACATAATACTTAGCTCTTCTGTTCTAATGTGTGTCTTGTCAGGGGTGCTGATTTCTGTCACCTCTTATCTCTGTCCAGAACACCTCCTAGATCGATGATCTGTGAATGGTTTTTATGAGCTGCTCATAAATCCTACAGCTGCCCCAGCTCAACCGCGCTCAGAGTAACGTTGAGCTTCAGTTCACCGCACATTTACAAGTAGAGATTTTACTTTTCCGAAGTCAGTGGGAATTGGGCATTGTGAT
The DNA here is from genome assembly GCF_024489055.1 of Chanodichthys erythropterus. NCBI lineage: Eukaryota > Metazoa > Chordata > Actinopteri > Cypriniformes > Xenocyprididae > Chanodichthys > Chanodichthys erythropterus. The sequence continues at coordinate 12,923,413 of NC_090225.1, forward strand.
ATTTAACAGTGTATTTATATTTTCTGGCCCACAGTGAAACACACACTTTTGACTTATTTGATCAAATCTGGCATCTGTCTGCTGAACTTAATTAAAAGCTGAATAACTCAATGTGTTTTTTGACCTATAGTTAATCCTTGACTACATCACTTAACCCTAGGTTAGCAAATGTCAATTTCTTAATAGACTTAACCAAAACTCACAATCCCTACTTAACTGATCCTTAACCTGAACCTTGACTGTAGTCATTGCTGTCCCTTGAGGTCGAAGTGCCCTTGGAGGGCATTTCACGTACATCTGGATTTTTCTCAGTCAAGCCCAATAATTATGGTGAAAGGCGATGCTTAGAAAAGTGCACATGCAGATCACAGTCTATTATCCATATTAGCAGCTTTTTTATTTCATTCTCTTCCCTGTTTCCACTCAGCAGTTTTGCTGCTCTGAGAGATATTTGACTTTGCCCTGTATCATGTTCAGCTGATCCTGCATGTTACTGTAAAACAGACATTTCTCTGCTGCACAACCCAGATCCGAACCATATGTTCTCTTGGGTTAAAAGACTGACAGGTGAAACTAAATAACCTGCTGTGCCATATGAGAGACTAACAAGTCAACATATGCTTGTACAAGGTAACAGAAGATTGTATTTCACATTAATAAAAAAGAGAAGATGTTGATAGAATATTTGTGTACATAATGAAACGGAGAGATATTCTGTACTTGCTTTTTATGAAAGGATGATGGGGAAACTGTGTTCTTGTCTTATGACTTTTTGCAAAGCTAAGAGACCAGTAATATATATATATTACTTTTTTTTTTTCTTCACTTTTTTTTCCATATCTTTATTTAATGTTAAAATTGTACATTGGATTTAACTTATGTTTTTCATCTAGGCAAGAATTCATTAGTGTTTGATCTTGGTTACTGACAAGCTTTCTCCATCAGAACTGTACATTTTAACATTTCAGTCAAGGTTTCATTGGCCAATATTAGCTAAAGAGAGTCTGGGAAAGAGCCATTAGCCGATGGGGCTGGTTCAATAGTCTTGTGTTCCAGGGGTCATAAAACTTTTATCAATCAATCGATCCATTAGCCGTCTTAATATCACTTTATGTTTTGGCTCTGCCTGAACACTATCTGCTCAGAAAAGATAAGAATGGACATCATAGTCCTCTCATGAAGGCTTGATTGGTCAGTGTGTGTAATTACTATGTAGACACACACTGTTAATGGATTTAATGTGCAGTACAGTATGTTTATTCTGCTCAGATAAGAGACACACACGCACATTGTTAACCTTTGCGGTAAAATATGAATAAGTAAGTGATGTTCTCTCTATTTAAAATGTTTTTGGGTCATTAAGTTTTGTGATTTCAATGATGACTGATAAGTAGTTTGTTTATAAGTACAACTGGGACATTGTGTTAGAAATATTCAGTATTTAGCTTGCCCACCAACTTTATTATGTCTGTCTCTCTGAAATAAATTATGTATAATATATGAATCGATTGCTATATTGTTCTGTATATTGCTCAATCATGTAAATAGTAGTAGTAGTAATAATAATAATAATAATAATAAGTAATATAGTAAATAATGTAAAAACCAGTTTGTTCCTGTTTCTGATCTATAAATGGGACTTGAACCTCCTTGATCTCAGAAAAGGGGGAAATTGCAATTATTCTCAAGGAATACAATCTCAAGCATCATTAGTCCACTAAACCTTCAGAGCAGTATAATTTGATAGTGATTTGAATCGCTAACCCTTAAAAAAAGTCTGTCTATTCATAAAAAACTAAATAAGGTTACAGGTTTATTTTAAGGTGTCTTTGTTACTCAGTACTTAAATGTATAATTAAACTGTGACAGTTATTAACAACATGTACTTTCTATTAGGGCTAGACGATTAATCGAATAGTAATCGAAACCGAAATTCAGAACCTTAACCAATGTAATTTTCCCATGTCAGTTATTTCGTTTTTTTGTTTGTTTTTTTTTTTTTAAATCATGTTAATACTTCCCCTTAAAAACATACTACCACGTGTGTAATCACGTGACTCCACCCCGTCCAGTGAGCGGCATGGAAGCAACATGGTGAGCCAACACACACAGACAGCACGCGAGCGGCGAGCCCCGAAGTGAGATCACTTTCAGTTGCGTCTTCACTAAACTTTATCAATTGTATGTGCTTTAAGGCTTGCCATTTTGGACATTCAAGCAATTTAGACCATCGGATGTGTATCATTATAGTGAGCTACTGCACTGATGCATTGTGGCACACAAACACTCATACAGACAGTAGTTGCCCATCACGTGAAGATTGCACGTACAGAGATAAGCACAGAAACTCATTGTGAACGCTGTCCTGTGATATATCACTAAAGTGGTTTAGAATCTCAAAAGTTATAGCATATATTTTTCTACTTTTGAAGTAACTACTTACAACCCACAGCTTCACAATCAATAGAGAGACGACATGACTAATTCACACATGCAATCGCTCTCATTAATGCATTCAAATAAATGTACTGGTACTGTGCTTATTTATCTGTATCTGATTTACAATGAGCAGAAAGCTGTAAGAAATGTTACAAACCAAAATAACTGCTGAAAGTGAGCCGTTATCCCGGAGCACTCTTTCAGTAGGAAAAAAATATCCCACCTTTAATCGTCAAGCATTTACAGTACAGACCTTGTCAGCGAACTATGCCTAAACAAACAAAAAAACAAAATAATTGTTCATTAATCATAATAGAGGTAAAATTTCAGGTCATATCATCCAGCTCTACTTACTATAAGGTCAGGATTACTAGGATTAAGGTTTGGTTTAGGATTAGTTGTATGTAATTATGCATAATTTACTGTTATTACTATAGTTATTACATGTAACAAGCACACTGCAAAATAAGTTGTTACCCTGAATAACTGCAACATACTGTATATAGTTTAGCTCTATGGAGGTAAAATCACTTATTTTTGTCATAACTGTTCAACTGGCCCCAGATGGAGAACAATACTTGGCTAGTAGCTGTAGAATAACAAATTGAATCTACTGTGTATGATTGCTGATACTCTAAATAAACGTACTCCATAATGCATTTTCATCTGGCTGACCTGAATTGACACCTCCTTCATTTGTCAGTGACATACTGGTGTTGGAAGAGGCTGTGATTCCTGTCTGCCCTAGAGATTAGTAATGCTTAAGAGTTAAACCCTCCTTTGTCAAGGAGATTCAGAGACTTAGGTCAAAAACCCTGAAGGGGTCTGTCAGGAAAAATGCTTTCATCCAAAATGCTACTGCTCATCAAGAGTGTCTTTGCAAATCCTGATTGCTTCTCTCTTAGCTTCTAAAGATCAAAAGGTCTCCAAAAAAGAATACAATTTATTTTAAAAATTCATTCTGAAGAATATTCTTAAAATTCTTAAAGGCGGTGACATTATCCAGGAGCACTGCTACAAAATACTGTATTACTTCAATGGATTTGTCAAATGCTTTCATCCAAAGCGACTTACTTTGCATTCAGAACTGAACCCATGACTTTGGCCTTGTTAGTGCCTCTATACCTTAGCTTTTTTTAAATTTTATTTTATTTTCGGTTGATATCGGCTATTTAGCACCTTGTGGCAGTTGTTGTCTTGATATTTTCACATTGTGTCTACATTGTGTCAATTTAAAGTGACTTAATTGAGAATACACACACATGCATATACTGTATATATATATATATATATATATTGATACTTATATAATTGATATGGTGTAACAATTAAATATTGGTCATTTATCTGTCGTTTTATTCTTTATTTTATTATTCATGCATCCCTAATATGTATCTGTTAATATGTAATTTATGCTAACACAGAGGTGTGAAATATAGAAAAAGATGAAATGGATGGAAGGGAGATTAAAAGAGAAAGAGTGAAAGAAAATAAAGAGTAAAGACATGGCGGTCCGCTATATCTTCCAGAGACAGACGCACTTTACACATAACTGCGATAAAGGCTCCTTGACAGTCTTTTAATCTGTGCTCAAATATGTTGTTTTGCAAAGCTTTATTTTTGCCTAGTCTAAGTAATTATGTTGTTCATCAACAACAGATGTCTCCGTTGCAGACGACACGGCCCTGGGTTGAATTTGCATCATCTTCCATAACTGGCACAGGGCATTCATATGTTGAAGCAGGATTAGTCGGCAGTTGGTTTCGCACCCGTAACTTTCTGCATCGGTGAACTTAATTTCTTTCAGTACTTCCTTAAACTGCCTGTGCCTCTCCATTAAGAGTTTCTCTTATTTCCTAATGACAGCTGTGTTCCTTCTCTCCCTTCGTGTTTTTAATCAATAGCTTCATTCTCACAGAGAACTGAAAAAATCAATATTGGATTTGGAGCAAACAGTTTCTGAAATGATGGGCCGTGTAATGTTTCATGCTTGTTTTTTTGTGAGCCGCCCATGTCTGAGACTCTGAAAATACATTCATCTTCACTGCTAATAGTGGGAGAGGGTGTGAAGGACATACTCCACCTTTTGTTTTGGAGGGGAGAAGTCATGGCTTTTGCTGAGCATTAAGGAAATGATTAATTTGTTGTTCGTGTAGACCATAGTTCACCTCTCTAACCCAGAGCAGTAATAGGATCGTATACTTACTCTCCTTCTGTCTCTCTGTTTCCCTCTCTGCAATTAAAATGGAAATTTGGCAATGAGCCTCGGTGGCAGGACGGTCCTTTTTTATACCCAGGAACTGGCTAATGAATCTGTCTGTGGAGCTCCACATAACCAACACAATGAGCTCCCCTAAGGCCTTGTGCTGTGCACTACTGGAGGCCTGGAGCAAGCTGGGAGGGATGTTGGAGGCCGAATGTGACTGAAGTGGAGAGGCAAACTCCCTACAGTTATATATGTTTTTCAAGCAGTAACTCAAGTGCGGTCACACTCTCTCTTTTTTGTTCTCTCTCTGGATACGTTCACACAGCTGCAGAATACTGCTGTCAGTTCTGGTTTAGAGTGTTGTTTAGAGTTCACACAGAGTTTGGTTATGCACAACATGACAGCTTTGTTCTATAGAAGCGATGTGTTGCTTTTAGTGACCTTTTTTCCTGCCATTGCATTAAAAGACATGGTATATACAGTAAATTATTAAGGGCTTCCTTAAAAGAGATAGTTTGCCCAAAATTACATTTCTGTCATCTTTTTTCACCCAAACCTGTATGAGTTTCTTTTTTCTGTGGAACACGACACCTTACTTGAAAGTCCTTACAATTTTTGTCCTTACAATTAGCTGATCAATTCAAGTAACCTAATGAGTAGTTCATTTTAGAAATAGTATTGCATATTCTCATTTTTCTCATAAGTAAAGTGACTATTTTTCAATTGAAATTTTCAGGATAAAACTACATTTCAGGACAGTCAGTTTCTTTTTCATTGTGAGACTATTTTTGGTAAATCTTTTCAGTTTGTGAACTCACTGTGCATTGTTACTCTGTATATCAGAGCCAAATCTTGGTTGCAGTTATTTTTAATGTTTGGCCATGAAACAAATCTGATTCAAAGTTTACTAACTCCATACTTCCTTTGAAACAGAATTAACAGAGTTTCTAGTAACTCTTTGCTGGAGAAACAAAAAATTGAGGCTGATTTCGAGTTCAGCAAAACAAACCGCTCTATCTATTGCAAGGTAAATACAATTTCATTCTGCACTTTTTTGTTTCCACAAAAAAAAAACATCATTTAGTATTATTTATAAGCTGTTTTCTTCATGAGGGCTGGAATTTTGTCCTTACCACATAAAAAAATCAGGTTTTACTATTCTTGTGGGGACATTTGGTCACATAGGTTTTTTGCAGGCAACATTAAAGGGGTAGTTCACCCAAAAATGAAATTTATGTCATTAATTACTCACCCTCATGTTGTACCAAACCTGTAAGACCTTCGTTTGTTCTTAGAACACAAATTAAGATATTTTTTGATGAAATCCGAGGGTATCTGATGCACACATAAGCAGCAATGACAATGCATCTTTTGAGGTCCAGAAGAGTGTTAAAAGACATCGATAAAACAGTCAATGTGACTACAGTGGTTCAACCTCAATGTTATGAAGTGACGAATATTTTTTGTGCACAAAAACAAAAAAAAATAGCGACTTTTTCAGCAATATCTACTTATGGGCAATTTCAAAACACTGCTTTGTGAAGCTTCAAAGCTTTTTAAATCTTTTGTTTCCATTCAGTGGTTCAGAGCATGTATCAAACTGACAAAGTCACGTGAACCACTAAAATTTCAAGATTCATAAAGCTTCAAAGCTTCACAAAGCAGTGTTTTATAATCGCCCATCACTAGATATTGTTGAATAAAGTCGTTATTTTGTTTTGTTTTTGTACACAAATAGTATTCTCGTCGCTTCATAACATTAAGGTTGAACCACTGTAGTCACGTTGACCGTTTTATCAATGTCTTTTAATACCCTTCTGGACCTCAAAAGATGCATTGTCATTGCTGCTTATGTGTGGATCAGATACCCTCGGATTTCATCAAAAAATATCTTAATTTGTGTTCTGAGGACAAATGAAAGTCTTAGGGTTTGGGACAACATGAGGGTGAGTAATTAATGACAGAAATTGAATTTTTGGTTGAACTAACACTTTAATATTGCCATTATTTTATTTCATTTTTATGGGGGAACAGTGTGTGACAGTTAGGCCAAGAGTTTTTACATTTGTTTATAAGTTCGTTAAATTGCTTCTAAAAACAAAAGTATTTGCAGGATTAGCCAGAGTTAGTAAAGTTAGTGGCATCATTTCTTAATTAATGCAAGTGGTCAGAGATGTGTCTTAAAGTTTGCAACATGTTTTTATAAAATATTCAGTGCTTACTGCATCTTGTATAAAAAAGTCAACAAAGGAAATCTTCTAGTTTCTCTTGGTGTTGTCTGCAGAATTGATGTTTGAGCAATAATTTAAACAAGCTTTTATTTTTATTTATTTTTTGCATAGTAAACTGCAAAATGCGGCAGATTTTATGTGTGACACCACATGTATCTGATTCATGAAGCAGATTTAAGCTCTGAATTACTGACAGAAATTACCATGCATAGAGAAAAAAAAAAAAAAAAAGCATTCAGGACTAAAGCCAAAGAAGCCCACCTATCACGCCGCCCACAGTCATCAATATGAATGGGAATACCAACAGAGAGCTTTCTCCAAGTATTATAGACCTGTGACCCATTTTTAAGTGGCGACCCACCGGTTGAAAAGCACTACTTTAGACCACTCAGTGCAAAAAAGCACAGCCACAAGGCAACTAGAAGCACAACAGCTAGCCTGACTGCAGCTTGCAGGCTGAAAATGAAAGACACTTGCCGAGAGTGTTTCTGACACGCTTCGGATAACCTGCCAGCCACCCCGCATCCCTCTATTTTATTTAATCTCTTTCTCTCCCTTCTCTCTCACGCTCACTGTCTCTCCCCATCTTTCTCTCTCAGGATCTCTTTCTCACACTCTCTCCATCTCTCTCTCGACCAGCAGATGGCCTGTTTGCCTTTTTGTCTCCCTCTCAACTCCAATCATTTCCAGCATTTTTGCTCTCTGTCAGGCCAACTCAGCACAAACAGGCACACACGCACTCACGCTAATGTGTTTCCCAAGGTACTGACAGGTGTATGAGTAAGTGTGCCTGGCGCCCTAAGGCAAACATGACGGGCCGGTGTGGAGTCTGCTTAGTTTTATAACATTACTGATGCACAGACAGAAACATAACACAGACCTGAACCCAGGAGCCGTTAAACTTTCAGTCAATTCAATCTAAGCATGATGGATCTGTACAACACATTATTTAAACATTTGTATCTGGTTGTGGCATATCTGAAAAGTTTAATGGGGAATGACACTCTTTACCACAAACGCTGCCTCAAATACTGTCTAAATAAAGATATATAATGTGTGTATATTATATATCTGTGTTCTAAAGATTTTTATTGATTATATAATTTAAAGTTACTTGGAAGTTACAGTATTTTTAAGTAATACTTATATTTTAGATATTTTGTAATGAATAAAATGACACTGTAGTTTCTTTTTAAACTAATCAATATATGATTTTGTCAGAAATCTAAATGGTTGCTGAATGCACATTCTCGCTTCTTTATGTGGCATAAAATAACTTGAAGGTTTAATTTGTTAACATTAGTTAACTACATTAGTTAAGGTTAGGGGCAGTCGTGGCCTAATGGATAGAGAGTCGGACTTGTAACCCAAAGGGTTACAAACTCATGGGTTCGAGTCTCAGGTCCAGCAGGGATTGTCGGTGAGGGGAGTGAATGTCCAGCGCTCTCCCCACCCTCAATACCACGACTGAGGTGAGACCCTTGAACAAGGCACCGTACCCGCAAATGCTTTCCGGGTGTGTGTTCACTGCTCCGGGTGTGTGTTCACGGTGTGTGTGTTCACTGCTGTGTGTGCACTTGGATGGGTTAAATGCAGAGCACAGATTCAGAGTATGGGTCATCATACTTGGCCACATGTCACTTCACTTCACACTTTTTAACAAGCATGAACAATACTTCTATAGCAGTTATTAATAATATTAATCTCGACTTATACTAATACATTTTTAAGATCAAAAGTTGCATTTGTTAACATTATTTAATGCACTGTGAACTAACATGAACAAAAACATTTTTAATAAATAACATCGGCAAATTACATCTGTTCTTTTGTTTTGTTTTGTTTTTGTTTTTTTTATTTTATTTTATTGTACAAGTTTACTTCCAACATAAATGCAAAAGCATAATTTATTAATATTGCAAGGATGTTATTCACATGTTCTTCCACATGTAGTAGTGGCAAGCCTGGGTCTTATTTGCTCCATTATATATTCTATGGTGTTTTTTTTTCATGAGCTCCCCATGCTAATGGAATTTAAAGTAACTTAAATCTCCTGAGCGTTTGCTTGTAAAAAGTAATTTATCTATATGAGACAAACATGTTCTCCTGTTTCTGAAAATATGTTCAGTATGTAGATGAGGAGTGTGTAAAGATGTTTCTAAAGGGCAGAAAGACTCTAACATTTAAGCAGAAAAACACTGAGTCTAGAAAGTCCTATGTGGAAAGGGCATCAGTCCTCTCTATCTCTACTGATAAAGCAGTAAGAAGTGTATGGGACACCAAATGCCCCTCAGGTAATTTCAGGATTCAGCCCACCAGTGAACCCATCTGAAGGTGAATGCTTACTGAAGTACTGATTAATTGTACAATACTGTTCCAAAGTTTGGGGGAAATAAATTCACACTCAAGTCAGTGACTAAAGACATTTATAATATCAAATATTAAAGCAGCACAACTGTTTTCAACATGAAATGTTTCACCGATTATCATATCAGAATGATTGAAGGATCGTTCACACCAACAATCATAACAGTAAAGATAACAATGATGATAACTATATTAGCACCAACACTGTATATTCTAAGCATGTGCTACAGTTCTGTCATCTGCCACTTCACCTCAAACACTCTGACGTTAGTTGAATTCTGATCAGCTGTCAATGTTTTTAGTAGCTGGAAAAAAAAAGTTGAAATTGAAATTGATAATATTTCACTTTCACTGAAAGTGATTTAATATTGTCGCTCTGCTGTCAGTATCGTCATAGTTGTGGTGTGGACCTCTTTATATAATTACAATGATTACTAAAACTTTATAGTTGCAGTTATCAATATAGTTATTGTAATTGGTGTGAAATTCAACTTTGCCATTACAGGAATAAATCTTTCTGACCCAAGACCTTTGAACAGTATAGTATATGTTTTATAGATTTAATATTTGGGTCTTATACTATGTCAATAAAGCACAGAGTAGTAAATAAACTTGATTTTTTTTCAATCACATTTTAATCATGACATTTCAAATTTCGAATGCTCATTCATGAAACACAAGCAGAACAGAATCATTCATAAATCCATTATTATGCAAATTGCTGCATTGCACTGAATTGAAAAATGTAAAGGATAAGTACACTTCAGAATAAAAATTTCCTGATAATTTACTCTCCCCCATGTCATCCAAGATGTCCATGTCTTTCTTTCCTCAGTCGAAAAAAAATTAAGGTTTTTGAGGAGAACATTCCAGGATTTTGCTCCATATAGTGGACTTCACTGGAGTACAACAGGTTGAAGGTCCAAATTGCAGTTTCAATGCAGCTTCAAAGGGCTCTACATGATCCCAGCCGAGGAATAAGGGTCTTGTCTAGCAAAACTATTGGTCAAAAAAAAAAAATCATTTATATACTTAACCACAAATGTTCACTTGCACTCTGCGATGTGCCACACATTACGTAATCATGTTGGAAAAGTCATGCATGATGTAGGCGGAAGTTCCGACCGAGTGTCTACAAAGTTAAATGCCCTCTAGAAAAAAAGGTAAAACAACAATGTTGAACGATTTAGAGGTTGGAGGAGAAAATGAGATTTTTTCACCCTACCACGATACTTCCACCTACATTACGTGTACCCTTTCCAACGTGATTACACAATGCTTGGTGCATCGCAGAGCAGTTCACGATGAGCATTTGTGGTTAAAAAGTATAGAATTATTTATTCATTTATTTTTATTTATTTTTTTAAGAAATGACCAATCGTTTCGCTAGACAAGACCCTTATTCCACGACTGGGATCGTGTAAAACCCTTTGAAGCTGCATTGAAACTGCAATTTGGACCTTCAACCCGTTGTACCCTGGTGAAGTCCACTATGTAGAGAAAAGTCCTGGAATGCCCTAAATCTGGCCCAAAGACACTGCCATTAGTCTACTGAAAAGCTGAGATATTAAAGCCAGGCCTCATTTAAGTTAAGTGAGAATTTCACCATTAAATCACCATCACTGTGTGGAAGAAATGCAGCAAACTTTGTTAGAGTCTTCATGACTTCCTCAGAGGTAGAGGACAGGGCTGAGAGCTTCAGAGTAAATAGTGTTAACTACAGTGCAGTCTGAGGCCACCCTTACAAATTCTGTTCTTTAAATTGCCTTTTTCTTACTGCTTGTCTAATTGCTTGTCATTTAGCAGGCAGTTACATGTCATTTAACAGGAGTTTATTATCCATAACAACTTACAGTACACTAATTACAGAGTCTCACTAGTATAGCAAAGGGTTAAGTGCCTCGCTCAAAGGCACAGTGTTCATAGAACCGGATGTTGGGATCAATGGTGTAATTTCAGTAACTCTCCATTACATCACGGGGGTTCTACAGGCTTTAAATTTTCATTTAAGTTTTTAGAAGACACGTTTATAGTAAAGTGCCTCACTAAAAGTTCTGTTATTGTGTTCATGATGAATACATGGATATGATTATGTCTTTGCCAGTAGATATGTGGCTAATAATTCAGTAGAATAGCTTATGAATGACAAGGCATATTGCATTTTTTTTCAATTGGCTTCAGAAATAATTTTCTTCATTGTATTTGATAATTTTATACCACATGCTCTAATATTTCTCCATCATCATACACAGTAAAAATATTTGTCTATTAAGACATATTTAAAAAAAAATCACATCTCTGACTTTGACTTTAACTTAACTGAACACGTATGCTGTATGTGACGGCTTCTTCATGTTATAAATAAATAAATAAATTGTGATGCCATAATTTGTAATACCTGTTTGAAATAATATCAGGTGTTAAAACTATAGCAAATTATAGACTGTGTCAGGAATGTAATTTTAAATGGATAGTTCAGTTTCAGCCAACAAACATTCAGAGGATGTGTGCTAGAAGTGGACTGTAGACTCGCGATGCCATCGCTATCTCACGACCAATTTGTACGTATTTTACGCGGTGCCTAATTCGTATGAATTTGTGACCTCACTCGTACTAATTTGTACGATTTGGGTGACGGGTAGGTTTAGGGGCGGGGTTAGGGGTAGGTCATTCATACGAATTCATATGAATTGGGCAACTTGTAAAATACGTACGATTTAGCAAAAATCATATGAATTAATACGAGTGAGGTCGTACAAATTGTTACGAATTAGCCACCTCATCAAATACGTACAAATTGCCATGAGATCTGGTTGGCGATGCAGTTGCCCCAACTGAATCTGGTATAAATAACGTTAAAATAGATTCTCTTTCAGAGTCTGCTCTCTATATTGCCAGAATGCTTTTTCAGCAGTGCTGATCATGCTTTACATCCCATACGGTATATACATCCCAGTTCTTGAAGGGTAGACATCTGTGTTGGTTGACAGAGAAAATATGGCAAAGACACTTGAAACATACTGAACTGAAAATTTTTGGATTTGGCTCTATTTGTTTAGCACTCTCTTTCTCCCTATTTATTTTCATTTATTAAATGTATATTTATTCATTGGGCAATCACTTTTTCCAAAGCATCTTATGTTCAAGATGTATATTTTACATTGTTATTCCCTTGCAATTGAACCCATGATCTTGCCATTGCTAGCACTATGCCCTTACAGTTGCGCTACATGATCTTTCCTCGCCTTTCAGTGTTTATTACCTCTTCATTACTTCATTTGATGAAGCCTTCACACTTTATCCCTCCATAACTCTCAGACCTGATGGCCACTCAACAAACGTACCCACTGTTTTAAAGCCTGTCTTTGAGAACGAAGCAAGGACTGATGGTATAAGTTCTGGCTATAACATACGACTGATGTGGGTGCATAATGATTGAAGGCAGCACATTCAGAATTCAGGATGCACCACCTACCTCAAAATCCCATAGAGCAGTCAGAGCCCCTTAGGGCTGTTCAGCCACTCTGGAGTGGGAAGATGGAGATTGAAATGCAGAAAGTTTGCTAAAAAGCAAAGCTCAACCACATAAGGCACATAATGCCTCAGGTGAAGGATGTTAACACAAATGCAACTTTTTAACAAGCCTTTTGTTTTTCTAAATGTCAAATATTCCAATATCAAAACATAAAATCAGAGCACTGTTGATCCAAAGGAAGTCTTTAGTGAATGTATTATTAAAAATTCCTTTGGGAGTAAAAGTGTGTCGACTCTGTTTTGATATTTCCATAATATTTTTTACCTGTATCAGTTGTTTTTGTATTTGAGTGCTTTTCAACATTTGTAAATGTCAAATATTGAAATTACTTTCCACCGGTCGTGAAATGTCCTATACTATAAATGTCGCATATGAATATCCACCCATATCTTTTAGTAGTTATTTCTCTAAAGGAGCAGCCACTGTGGGGTCTCAGCGGGCCCATACGAGGTGTACCACTGCCCGGGACCTGAAGTCCTCCCTTGAAGGAGCCTTGTGCCCCTTTCCTGATTTATATGCTGTATTACTTAGCTTGATTAATTTGGATCACCTCACCACCCGCTCTAAACAGTCAATCTCTCCATTCACACCCTGGATCAATCTGTCATGAAGAGTCAATCACTTCACTGTTAATGCCTTTCTTCTTGAAGGTGTCATTTTAATAAAATAGCTATTAACGAGGATTAAAATTAAATGTACAAATATCCTGCCCAGCTCTGGTGGATGAACAGGCTGCTTCAGCAAGTGGGGGATGGATAAATCTGAGCTAATGAAGGCTTTTAAAGAGATTAATGCTTCACCCAAGAGAAGCCAAGTCCTGCTTGGATGCACACTGTCTCTCTATCTCTCCCAGTCACTGCGTTTTTCTTCCCCTTTCCCAGTGTTTTGGGCCAGTGCAACAGGTGCAAATGTGACTATAGTTCCACAGCCACCTCAAAATAGAATTTACATGTAAATTTAACTCTAGATTTACATTTAAAAAGTATGAATGTTTTTTTTTTGTTTTTTTTAGTTTTTTATTTAGGGATGCACCAATGTATTGGCCTATGAAAGCATTTATTTTTACTATCTGTCATAGGCAATTGTTTATAAGCAGCCGTTGATCAGGCCTGAGTGTATCCTGTCAATCAAAAGAGGGTGGAAAAATGTCAGGCTGCAACTCAGTATACTGTGTGTAAAAATGTCTCTTGTTTAACACATTAAAAGTTTAAAAATAGCGATGTTAAATCAGGGTCTAAAAACTGTTTTTATCACTTGAGAAACATTTCTAAACTGAGAGCATTATTGTCTAAAGCTTTCTTGGAGATGATTATTCATGCTTTTATTTCTTCTCGTCTTGATTATTGTAATTCTCTTTTTACTTGTTTAAACAAATCTTCTCTGAGTCGTCTTCAAATGGTGCAAAATGCTGCAGCCAGGCTTTTAACAGGAACCAACAGAAGGGCTCACATTTCACCGGTTTTATCCTCACTTCATTGGCTTCCAGTCAAATTCAGAATTGATTTTAAAATTTTAGTCTTGACTTTCAGAGCTCTGCACGGACAGGCCCCCCAGTACATCACTGACCTGTTGACCCCTTACTCCTCTTCCCGCGCTCTTCGGTCCTCAGGTCAAAACCTTTTAATGGTCCCCAAAACCCGCTTTAAAACTCGGGGAGACCGGTCCTTCCAAGCAGTCGCCCGCAGACTCTGGAACGCCCTGCCCCTGTCACTGCGAGTGGACGATTCTGTTGATTCTTTTAAAAAGCAGCTGAAGACACTTGTATTTAGGCAGGCTTTTAGTTGATTGGGCTTTTATGTTTTACTATTTTGTGGTTTTAATTGTTATTATTTTTATTTATCATAGTTTTCTAAGTTTTATTGTTTCTTTTATTAAAATTGTTGCTTTTGTAAAGCACTTTGTGATTTTATATCTGTGAAAGGTGCTATATAAATAAAAGTTTACTTACTTTACTTAAAAGTTTCATCCTACTAAGAGAAACAACACAAGTTGAAGTTTAGTCACTGGTTTGTTTTACTGACACATAGACAAAGATCATCTGACTGTACAAGAATCATTAATATCAGATCAGGCATTAGATTTAACACAGTTACTTACATGTTGCATTACTGTCGAGTCCAGGCACTGCACAATATATTGTAATCCTCAACGGCATGTTTATTGCTTGGTAGCTCGTTCTGGTTTACCACCACATAGGCCTATGTTACTTAGGCTACCTATTCTATTGCATGTCATGTGTGAATTGGTGGGCAGGGCTAAACAGGCAGTTATGAAGTAGGCGTTGATCTTCTTATGCAGAGGCGGTGCTTGCTGCCCTTTGACGTCATAGATCCCCACTTTGAAAAACCTGTCATTTGCTGGGTCTGGTGTCGATTAAAGCTTTTATTGGACTAACAAGGAAGTTTTCAGTTCTGAAACTTACAGGATATTGTTATAGTATGATGACCTCTTATATGTCAAAAGTTGATTTCTCAGTTCATCACACCTTTAACAGATTTATAGCATGCCTCCCATCCAACAATCGTAAAGAGCTTTGTGCTTTGTTACTTCTGATAAGACATTCTGTCCATTTTATCACGAAATTCAGACAATAAAATGTGACATGGCGGAGTGCCTCATGTTCAAGCAGTAACGTATAGCGCCAGTCATTTCTTCATTTTTAATACAAGTTATAGGGTTCCCTGTACAGTTTACAGCATTAGTTGGGAGATATTGTTTTCCTTAAGAAAAATAAACTATTGGTATCAGCAGATATCATTCTAAATAATTGGTTATCGGTATTGGCTGTGAAATTTAGTATCCGTGCATCTCTAATGTTTTTGCATTAAATGACAAATATAAAACCAAGTGGCTTTTATTTTAACATTTTTTTCAAAAAGAAGACTAGGTTGGTAAAATTATAAAATACATTTAATCAAATGTCAAAGTCAAATGTTAGTTGTTGTCATAGTTAATGTGATGAACCACCTGTGTGAACTTGAAAACTTCATACTAACTTCCATTAAACGTAACTTTATAACCCATTCATAAAAGTAATTGCAAAGATGACTCAAAAGTGTTTTGCATGCTCTATTTGTCGGTCACTTGTTTTGATATTGTTTCTAATGTAATGACATTTGTAATTTTTTAGTTCTGTCCTACTCTGTGTTCTATCCAGTTTCCAGTGAAAAGCAGTTCATAATGTTTAACTGCAACGAGGCATTACAAGATTTGAGTCAATCTGGAGGAATTTAATGTTCAATGTGGAACAAGTTAGATTTCACAATGGGTGACCACTCAACAACACAGAAACAGAAACCACTTAAAATATCAAAATATGCAGTTGCTTGACATTTGTTGCAGTCGTTGAACAAAAAGTCAGATTAACATGGAAGAGGTGCCTCGTTTCGCTTGTCTTGATATTTTATTTTATTTTTTGTAGACAAAACTATATGATATATCGGCATTCATTCACTCTAAAAATCCATTTGCATATGCTCAAATATGGAAATATGGAGTGTATAATTCATTGTTATATTATTATCATTATGCTTCCTGGAATGTATTTGTGTATGTGGTCCAATACTTTAGATAGCTGCCAAAGTAAACTCTTTGTAGCTTCAACCATTTGCATAAATGACATTACAGTATGTGTTAATTAGGTGACATAATGTTTATACATTGTCAAACACTTTTTCTCCATAAGAAGGAACATATTGCTAAGTGCAAAGTTAATGGCCATTGTATTTCAACATCTGTTCCCAAGGCGAGCTCAGTGGCGGGTTCATTTGGAAACTGATGTATGAAGGATTGAGGATTAAATGGAACCTATTTCCTCCAAGTTGATGAATTCATCATCTCTAAAACCTAACAAAAACATAGGTAGCACAACCTATAATTAGTCTGTACGCTTCAGCACTTAAACCTATTAGCCACATCTTTCAGAGGAAAAGGAGAAAGGGGACAAGAGAATTTGTGCTTAGTCAAATGATATAATGTAAAAAAGAAGTTAAAAAGAAAAGAAAGGAAATGAAAAAGAAAAGAAAAGATACACTGCTCTGCAGAACTTTTGTAATTGTCCACTACTTCTATGTCCATCCACACAGCAAACATTGATTTAGAGATCAAAGGTTAAAAGCTTTGGCTGGCAACTACTGAACTGAAACATCTCTATCACTGAATACCTCAGACAAGATGTAAGTAAACAGTGTATACTCCTCTTTGACCCCTGCGGTCATTGTACACCTCCCTATAGTCAGACAGTCTGAGGCCACAGTGGAGGCTGTGCAGTCAGAGGCGTTCAATACAACAGCTCACCCTCAGCCATGACCTTCAGACCCATTAGAACAATAGTCGTAAAGCTCTCACAGTATACTTCTTTTTATCTTCAATTCATTTACTTAAACAGGGTCCAAAATCAACATTTTGCTGCTTGTGCTGATGGTGAGTGATTTCAGATTACTTACACCATGATTACACCATGAAAGTGTATTTTGCATTATAGTTATGTCACTGTGACAATTGGATTATTTAGTTTTCCCTCTTGAATAATGAAAAAAAAAAAAAAAAAAAAAAAAAAACAATGCACATTGACATTGCTGTGGTTCAGATACCCTCGGATTTCATCAAAAATATCTTAAGTTGTGTTCTGAAGATGAACAAAGGTCTTACAGGTTTGGGACGACATGAGGGCAAGTATTTAATGACAGAAATTTCATTTTTGGGTGAACTAACCCTTTAAAGCTGGAAGATTTTATGTCCTTGCTAAAGCTAATATTTACTTACTAGAAAGCTGCAATGGTCTGCATAGGATTTAATTAATTTTATTTGGGATGCTGGCATAGAAAATATATATATATATTTACTACACGTTTACATTAAACTATTTAGTTTCAAATACGCCGTAGGGTGGTGTTAAATATAACATTTTGAACCCATAATAGAGAAATAACATACAACTTAAACATAAAGTATCCTGTCCTGTGTTTAATTTCCTGTCATTCAAACACACTTTTAATGTGTGTAACGGAGCTTCTATAATAATCAAACACCCAGCAGTAGGCCAACTGTATGCATTAATTTTTAAAGCTCTGCCCATTTTGTTTATGCACCATAAACAGCCCTTAAAATGCAAATTAAGGAGAAATCCACTTTCACCACCTGCTGGTGCTTCTCTGTGTAGTTTAGGGATTGGACTGGCCTCATTTACACTCAATCAATCATAAGCCCTTATTTAACTATTGAATTTATGTCACCTAAACGGATGATGGGATTCTGACATGGTTTTGTTGTGGGCTAAAACAGAAATGAATTAGCCCCTTTGCCACATCGCATAATGGAGAAGAAAAAAAAAAAGACTAGTTTAAATTATCAAAGAATCTAGAGTGAGGATCGAATGAAATTGGACTTTAATGTTTGTATGTGAGCATTAGTGGCTCAGCTTAAACAAAGTGTTCATCATCTTTGACAGGTGTGAATTTTGTGAAAGAAAACATTGTTTTTGGTGACAGGTGTGCTGTAATGTGTGTCAGGAAACCTATAAATTTATGGTGCCTATGTATTACCCACATACTGTTTTGAATAAAAAAATATTGTTCATAGACCATCATACGGCCAACATCTAATAGTCTTGGGTATGATGAGGGACTTCTCATCATACCCAAAGAGGGACTTCTCATTATCTGGGAAGAATACTGGTACTGCATAACAAATCGATTATCCTGAAATTTGACAGTGATGCAGCGATGCTCAGTTTATTTTTAAATGATGTGTGTGAAGATACAGTATCTTGTTATAAATATTCTGCAGTCATATTTAATAAATGATTGTTTATTAAATATGTCATCTGCCTCACCACATCCATTTTAAACAGTGTTGTGTTTGGTATATGAGTTTTGTGTAAGGGAAGGAAGCAGAAAATAGAGATGCTACATCAGTTTAAGATTACATTTTGGCCACCATGTTTTGTGTCAGATTATTACTGATGGCAATTTCATTTAGTCATTCTGTGGCATTTTGTTCTTGTGAAGTGCAGTTCATGGCCTGTTCTTTCATATAGGAGGAGTGTGAAATGGTGAAGAGAGCAAGACCGTTTACCGATACTCCTTCACTTGTTTAAACAGACAGCTATTAAGGAAAACCTGCGGTGCATCTTTGAACGAGAACTTTTTGCCTTTTTGAAGAAAATGCTGGAAAGGCTTGACTGAAGCATAAATTAGCTTAAATGCAGATGTTAACATGTGGATTTCCTTAAATGAAGGCAGAAAAAGTGTTCACAAGTCATGTTATTATGTTCAATCTCAAATTTTGCAGTAAATGCTGTCATCAGGTACACACACTACTGTTTTTAGTTTTTGAGAGAAATCCCCACTATGATTGCAAAGCTGAATTTTTAGCATCATTATTCCAGTCTGATTACTGTCACATGATCCTTCAGAAATCATTCTAATATGCTGATTTGGTGCTCAAGAAACATTTATTATTATTGTAAATGTTGAAAGGTTGTTTTTTTGTTTGTTTGTTTGTTGTTGTTTTTTTTTTTAGGATTTATTAATCAATATGAAATTCCAAATAATTTTTTGTAACATTGTAAATGTATTTACTCTCACTTTTTATCAATTTACTTGGTGAATAAAATTGTTTATTTCTTTCATCAAATTTTGGTGTCTGAAAATAAGGCACTCTGATACTCAAAATATTTTGGTTTGTTTGGTGTTTTTTCGCCTGAAGTTTGAAGGTCTGTTCAACATTAGTAGAATTAAGAAAGCTTTGCATCATTCTTATACTTGTGTTTTAGTGGCTTTTATTGCAGAAAACTCTAAATCTTTCTTATAGTGAGTTAGTCACTCTTTTTTCACTCACTTTCACTCTACTGTTTTTTCTCAGGCTGGTCCCCTAGCTATGGAGCCATGTTCTGGGAATTGTGCTGCTGTGCAAACATTGCTGATGAGTCTTCCACGGGCATCTTCTGGAGTGCCTCCCCCCGGCCAATGCGGTGAGAATTCAAGATTCAACATTCATTTAACATCTTAGCTTTGGCTTTAGATGAAGTTACTACAAATCTTCTACATGCAACTTTAACATGTAGTTGTGTACTCATTAATAAATTAAATTTGGTGGTTTTATTTACATATTTTTCACTAGAGCAAAAATCTCTAAACAAGTATAAAAAAAAAAAAAATCACATGTGCATTAGCACGGTAATCAAACCCTGGCAGAGGAATGTGGGCGGAGTTTCAGCTTAACATGCAGTTATGTACTTGTTAATAATTTTGATTTGATAAGTTTATTTACATATTTAAATACTTATTTTTTGTTTTGTTTTGAAGCACATTTAAAAGAAAATGACATTTGCATACCACTGAACTACCAATGCAGATGAATGAGGAATGTGGGCAGAGTTTCAGCTTTAAAGGAACCTTTAAAATTAATACATACACCAATCTGGCATAACATTATGACCACCTTCCTAATATTGTGTTGGTCCCACTTAGACACGTGCCAATATTCGGTAATACGATATATCACGATAATGAATATGCATGATATTGTTATCGCGGGCACTTCAAAATACTGTGAATAATTATTTATTACGAATTATTCAAATTTTTATAATGCATTTTAAGAATACTTTCCCCATTAAGAGTATAAAATGCACAAATAATAAAATGCACAGCTGTAAAAGAGATAGACATGTAAACATGCCCAATGTATATGAGAAGCACATGGCGGAAGGAGTGAAGGAGACACGCTGAATGAAAGTGCAGGTTCACTCTCTGACAGCAGAGGGTGCGGATGGAACTGCAGAAATGCTGCGGTTACCCCGGAAACGCTGTAATGCTTCAAACAGTCATTCAGTTTTTTGTATTCGCAATGTTGTTCATCACAGGACCAAATACTTAATACTTAAAAAATTAATAGGCTATTTATTTTCAAACTTTGACATTTTTATATTTTAATCTGGACTACAACATGTCCTATAATGACAGAAAATGTGATTCATCAGACCAGGCCACCTTCTTCCATTGCTCACTTTTGGTGCTTTCGGCGGTGGACGGGTCAGCATGGGCACCCTGACTGGTCTGTGGCTATGCAGCCCAATACACAACAAACTGCGATGCACTGTGTATTCAGACACCTTTCTATCAGAACCAGCATTATCTTCTTTTTTCAGCCTTCGCTTCCCATTTGCATCAATGAGCACCATGACCCTGTCGCCGGTTCACCACTGTTCCTTCCTTGGGCCACTTTCGATAGATACTGACCACTGCAGATCAGGAACACCCCACAAGTGCTGCAGTTTTGGAGATGCTCTAACACAGTTGTCTAGCCATCACAATTTGGTCCTGGTCAAACTCACTCAAATCCTTACGCTTGCCCATTTTTCCAGCTTCTAACACATCAACTTTGAGGACAAAATGTTCACTTGCTGCTTAATATATCCCACCGATGAAGAGATAATCAGCGTTATTCACTTCACCTGACAGTGGTCGCAATATTACGCCTGATCTGTGTATTTTTTTAGTTTAAAAAAAGTAAATAAAAGAAAAGGATAGTAATAAAAGAAATCACTAATTGTAAGATGCTCTGAGCAGCCAGATGGTGTAATTATGACATTTACCAGCAGGGACTAATGAGGCGAACCAGCCAAACACTGACCCTTTAGATTCTGGCTGTGTACACCTCATTTAATCAGCCAAACACTGACCCTTTGGATTCTGGCTGTCTACATCTCATATTTTTCTCCTCCAATCCTTTCTCTTGTTCATTGTCATTAATTGATTTTTTTTTTTTTTTTCTTTTTTTTTTTTTTTATCATACCCATTTTCTTTGTCTCTGTGGTGTGGTTGTGTTCATCATGTAACCGTGATGAATGAGCTGCTGTAAATGGTACTGCAGCAGGAAGTAGCGGTTCAGAGACATAACACTTGCAGCACTCTGCAAGCCAGCAACATCTTCTGACTGCAGTATGACACTGACACCGACACCACTGCACCTCATTGAAAGACAGAAAAAGAAAGATAAAGAATGGGAGGGGTGGGAAAAAAGGAGAAAGAGAGGAATATAGGATTAAAGATGAGGTGAAAACAAGAGATAAAATGCATTTTGGGAGTCCAATAGTGCTGACTGATCAGAGGAATAAATCTGACAGGGATAATGTTATCCCCGAGGAAAATCAAATCCAAATACTCCAACACACTCACTAAATGTACGCCTTTATCCCTTAAGCCAGCCCCCTTATTCCAGCACAGTAACTCATGCTCAGTCTGTGAGGGCCTAATACCTGCTCTTTGATTTAATGAACACTGGCACATGTGAATCTGTAGGCTCCTGTGCTGCTGCTTGTGATAAAGAATGAAAAGGCGTATTTGGCCTCAAGGAACATGACAGGTTTTTGGAGATGGTTTTGGTGAGATGCTGAATACCTTTGTATTTCACAGACACATATAGCAAGAGTGAATCATAAAATATGCATTTCACCTTGAATTACACTAAAATTTAGACTGATTCGGCCTGCAGCGTGTGGTAATGCCACTCGTAGATAATGGAGGACATGTAAACAAACCTTAGATCAAAAGAGTGTTTATGTTCAATATTTTATCAGTGTTAAGGCAGAATTGTGGTTGCCTGAAGGTCTACTGATGTATTATTTTCTTAAAGAGGAAGTGTGTTATTGCTGCTGCTGCTGCACCACCAGCGGCACCCAACTGAATTGGAAAAATAATAATGATTGATGAAAACAATGATTGAAAAAGTTTCTAACATTCCCATCTGTGTGGACTGGGTGGATGCAGCCCAAATCTAGTAACCATGCACGTCATATGTACCTGAAATCTGTTGCTCTAATTGGGGGTCTAAGAGGTGGCAGCACTCAAAGTTGGCCCACTGCATTCATGAACTACTCAAAGAAGATGGAAAATGGCCATAAAAACATCAGAACATCAAGATGAATAGACAACAATGGGTATGTGAGGAGGAAGGTACCTATGTACTCAAACTTGAGTTTGAATGGCAGGTGAAAAAAAAGACTTTAGATTCCCTTTGGCACTGCTAGTGGTGCAAAAATTATATACTCCTCCTTTAACGTAAAAAAGAAGGGCTGTCTTGTCAGCGCAAAGTGAGGAGATCATACAAAGAAATTATGAACATATGCAAAAATGAGAGAACCAACAAAATACAGATTGTTGTAACCAGTGTATGCTTTTTCTTGTTCATTGTTTGTTCATGTTAATTCACAGTGCATTAACTAATGTTAACAAGATTTTAATAATGTATTAGTAAATGTTGAAATTAACATTAACAAAGATTGATAAATGCTGTATAAGTGAGTTTCATTATTAGTTGACTAATGTTAACTAATGTTAACTAATGAACCTTATTGTAAAGTGTTACCAAATATTTTCCTCATATTTTTATTGTGTGTGTGTGTGTACTGGCAATCCAATGCTTCTCAAGTGTGATATTTCTTAAAAGTTGCAGATGAAGGGTGAAGTAAGGAGAGACGTCAGTACAGAAGGCACTTGGTGTCTTAGTTTATTCTTTTGCTTTCATCTGAAAAGCACTGAAGGAGAGGACAGGGAAGGGTCATGATAGATCAAATCTGAACTGTGGAATGCAAAAAAAAAAAAAAAAATCTCTGAATAACAATCCAGTTACAAAAAGGCCAGCTTGACTGTTATATATATACAGTACAGTCCAAAAGTTTGGAACCACTAAGATATTTAATGTTTTTAAAAGAAGTTCCGTCTGCTCACCAAGGCTACATTTATTTAATTAAAAATACAGCAATAACAGTAATATTGTGAAATATTATTACAATTTAAAATAACTGTTTTCTATTTGAATATATTTCACAAAGTAATTTATTCTTCAGTGTCACATGATCCTTCACAAATCATTCTAATATGCTGATCTGCTGCTCAAGAAACATTTAATGTGTACAATTGTACAAAATATTTGTGTACAATATTTTTTTTTCAGGATTATTTGATGAATAGAAAGTTCAAAAGAACAGTGTTTATCTGAAATCTAATCTTTTGTAACATTATAAATGTCTTTACTGCCACTTTTGATTGATTTAATGCATCCTTGCTGGATAAAAGTATTCATTTCTTGAAAAATTCTTACTGAGCCCAAATTTTTGAACGGTAGTGTATAATGCTACAGAAGCTTTGTATTTCAGATAAATGCTGTTCTTTTGAACTTTCTATTCATCAAGGAATCCTGAAAAAAAGTAAATAACTGTTTTCATCATTGAAAATAATCAAAAATGTTTATTGAGCAGCAGATCAGCATATTAGAATGATTTCTGAAGGATCATGTGACACTGAAGACTGGAGTAACGATGCTGAAAATTCAGCTTTGCATCACAGGAACAAATTACTTTGTCAAATATATTTAAATAGTACAAAGTTATTTTAAATTGTAATAATATTTCACAATAATATATTTTTAATTAAATAAATGTAGCCTTGGTGAGCAAACGAAACTTCTTTTAAAAAAATTAAAAATCTTATATATATATATATATTTTTTTTTTTTTTTTTAAACATGTCCAGCAGCAATGTTGCATCTTGAGTTAGTCCTTTGGTGTTTCTGTTCTTCTATCCACCTTATTTTTCAATGCGCAAGTAAGGTTTTTTTTCTGTGAATATGCAAGACAGCCGCTATAAGGAAATAACGAGAACAATGTCGAAGTGCAGTAAACTGTAAAACAAAAAATGTGTTTATAATTAAGCCGATACATTAAAATAGGAAGTTAAGAAATACCAATTTACTATATCAAGCAGCATATAATGAGCTATTTTGTACAGCTAAAAATAACTAAGCGAATGACACTGGAAGCCAGACACATTAAATTTACAAATGGCCGCGCCCACTCTTACCTGAAAAATATGGTAGATATTTTAAAAATTTTTTTAAAAATTAAGATATTTTTTGTGATGGTTAGGTTTAGGGTTAGGGTAGGGGGATAGAAAGTACAGTTTGTACAGTATAAAATGCATTGCGGTCAATGGAAAGTCCCCACAATTCACAAAAACAAATGTGTGTGTGTGTGCGTGTGTGTGTGTTTTAAAATCTGAAACACTATATAGAGAAAAGACACACTATAAAGAGTCCGATTTTTTTTTTTTTTTGTCTCCAACTCCCTCAACAAGGGCAATATCTCAGACAGCAGGTCTGCATAAAGCATCAAAGAGAATAGCCAAAAACTTCAACACAAAGTCTACTTGTGTGGTTGATATAACAGATGGTTGCATGGAGGTCATATTGCTTTTGAGCTGTGGAGGAATATTTCTTTTCTTCCATCATTTGCACTGTCAGAGTCTCCTTACAGGTCGCTTTGGGTCTTTCATTCACCTATTAATGCAAACTCAATTCAAAATTACGCATTAAAATCAAAATGAAAGCAATACCTAAATAGTTATTTGGCTGGTCAACATTATCTATACTACCATTTAAAAGTTTGGGGGAGGAGAAAGATTTTATTGTTATTATTTATTTAAGACACTATCCAGCAAGGATGAATTAAATGGATCAAAAGTGACGGTACACACATTTATAACGTTACAAAAGATTTCTATTTCAAATAAATGCTGTTACTTTGTAACTTTCTATCAAAGAATCCTGAAAAAAGTAATACAAAGTTTTCACAAATAATATTAAGCAGTACAACTGTTTTCAATATTGATAATAAGAAATGTTTCTTGAGCACCGAATCTGTTTTTACTATATGTTTGATCAAAAAAATGCAGCTACTATATTTTGATTAAAGATAATATCGAAGACCATTTTTGCTTTTGTTTGGAATAACATGCACCAATGAATTGTTCAAAATCAAAATTGTTTCAGTTGATAAAGTGAAAAGATTATGTACAATCTACCCATAACTTCTGTTTCTATATATAACCGAACCCTCATGAGCACGCACGCACACACACACACACACACACACACGCACACACATACACATTTACATGGGTGAATGTAGCAAGTCTCACACTGAGAGTCAGGTGGAAACTGCAGAGCAGAACATCTGTTTGTAAGATAACAGATTGTTTCTCCTGCCAGTACAACCGCAGCTCTTAGACATCATATCAGCAGAGCACTTGCAAAACACAATCCCAGTTTTCATCCATCTCATCTACTTATTCAGATGAAGAGGTTCACCGCCAGTGACTGGGACATTCAAGGAGGGCGTAAAGTGAACAGGTAGAAGTAATAAACACTGAAAGTCATTCCAATCCCTCCGCATTTCATTTTTACAGCTAACATTTCTGTCAAACATAGATCTCCTTTGGAACTAAGCCACATCAGAGCACAATAAATATGGGATAATGACCAGTCATCTGGTCATTATGGCAAAATAAACCCCAACAGGGTGATCAAGACCCTGATGTGAAACCCCCTGAAGGGGTTTATTTTGTGATAATGACCGGCTGACTATACATTATTGCATTTCCATGACTACTTATCAAATAAATACATATACCTTCAATATTTATTGGAGTTGAAATGATGTAAGAAGAAAAGCACAGGCACATATAAAAACTTTATCTGCTCTATTTTTTGCCCACTGTTAGCAGGCCATTCAAATGCTGTTTCTTTGAAAAAAGAAAAAAAAAAAAGCTTTAGATTGCTGAGTTTCAGTTGACATTAGTGTCATTAGTGAATATTTTTTGGTTAATTGCACTACCTTTGATCCTTGACGACCATGACATTGGCTGATGGTGTTATAGAGTATCCTCCCAGTATGTTTTTTCTGTGTTTACGAGAAAGCCTGCAATGTCTCTATATTGCCTGTTTACCCTTTTAAAATGTCCATTTAGTGCATTTAAAGCACAGTCAGCACCGTGGGGAAGTCGCATGGGGAGAGAATGAGAGTGCAGTCTTTTGATAGTTTTATAAGTGAGCAACAAAGCCAAATTGATTTTATTCTGACCTGCTTTATCTGCAGCTCCAATCTGTCGTGGCAGACTGACTTATTTATAACCCTTTCAGGCAAATGCATTTTTGAGTACTTTTAAAAAATAGTCCTCCTGGTGTAATCATAATGCTTATCATTTTTATAAAATATTACAGGTTGTATAGGCTCCTGTGCAGCAGATTCCATTACTATTGCCAGTTTGAGATTATCGTTCAAAATAGTAACTATTTTTAGATATGCTATTACCCATTTTCACCATTGAGAATAATAAGACATGTTTCTTTAGCACCAAATCAGCATATTGACGAATAAGGTTTTTAAAAGTGTAAAAAGACATAATGGAGATATAATTAATTTTGAAGTTTTATTAAGTGTTAACAATGAGATTATGTGGTTTTTATAATCAATGTACACTGCTTTTGACATTTTTTACAAGATCGACAAAGATTCGGTTTTAACAAATGACACTTTTGGTTATACAGAATGACAATATTTTCAAAAAATGCTAACAGGCTGGTCTCTAGCTAGCTACTTAGCTTGCTAGCAAAAGGACAGTCAAACATTTTATATTTAGTACGTTTTAGTACGTTTAAGTTTTTAAATAGTACATTTTCCATGTTTTATAGCGGTTGTACCGAATAACCTGATGTTTCGGGACATGCGTATGAGCAAGTGAAAACATGAATTTTTCAAATAGTTAAAAGAGAGTTTGTTACTTTGCTTCACGACCATGTGGTCCTTTGCCGGTCTCTGAATGATGTCACATGATACTGACCACACGACTTGATCCAAAATTATTCCTTTATATTGGTTACTCCAAATGATATCAATGAAATTAATTTTTCCAGACATTCTTTCTCATAACAAAGCAACGACTTCTACACATAATTTTAATACTATTTTGCACTATGTTGATATATGATACCAGAATTAAAAATATGTACATTTATTGCATTTTAAGATATTTTATTCACAGATGAAGTGGCTATATTGGTCTTCAAACAGTTAAATCAAATGACCATTTGACACTTCAAAATCTTTAAAATACCTTTATATGTAGCAACATATATTTAAAACCTTTTGGATTCAATAAAATAGATCTAGTTGTACTACCTTACATACTCTGGATGTCATATCTTTGTTTTTTATTATTATTAAGGCATTTGGACAAACAAAAAAAAAAAAAAAAATGACCCATTGACCCATATAAGAATTATTTCTGAAGGATCATGTGACACTGAAGATTGGAATATAGCTGCTGAAAATTCAGCTTTGCCATTAGCCAATGTCTTGGTGTTGTTTCTTCTTCTTTTTCTTCTTTTTCTTATAGTGAATTATTAGACTCTTTAAAATAATTGAAAATAATATGTTGAAGTGGATATGGAAATGTTATGTGCTCAAGACCTAGAACTACTTAAAGGGATGGTCCCCCCCCCCCCCCCCCCAAAAAAAAAAAATTGTCATCACTTACTCACCCTTAAGTTGTTCCACACCTGCATGAGTGTGAAGATATTTTGAAGAATGTTGGTAATCAAACAGTTGACGGCAGCCATTGACTTTCAAAAAAAAAATAAAAATGGAATGGAAGTCAATGGCTGCCGTCAACTGTTTGATTACCAACATTCTTCAACATATCTTCTTGTGTTCAACAGAAGAAAGAAACTCATATAGGTTTGGAACAACTTGAGGGTGAGTAAGAGGTCAAAATTAACATTTTTGGGTGAACTATCCCTTTAATAGGCATTATAAAAACATAATGAACACCTTAGTATGTCTGTCAGCCAATCAGAACCAAGCATTCATCAGTGCTGCAGTATAGACACATGTATTTGCAGGACTAACCAACACAGTCTATTTTCCAGGAATTTTCTCTTTCTGAGAAAAGTTATAAGCACAAATGCACTGTATTTGTTCTGCTGCCGCTGTAAACATGTTATTAGCAATTATGTATTGTAATTAGTGGCATGACAGGTGTTTGGTTGCGCACGTTTGAGTGCTCAAAAATTGCTCTCAAGGTTACATTGCATACAAGTACACACTCCCATTTTTCTCTCTCGCTTTTTTTCCCCAGCATGTTGTTTATGGGATGTAAAGTGGCTAATTGTGCAGCTTGTTAGCAAGGGCATGTAGGCGCAGACCTGTCTAATCTATTTGTTCGTTGTGTTCCGTGTTTTCTCTCTCTTACTTATGCTTTTGTGTTGGGAGGAACACTATTGACCTTATCATGACAGGTAACTAGGCTGTGGTCAATGTGGCCAGTCAGCAGCCGACAGTGATAGCAGCATAAAGAGGAGGGTGGGCATTATTGACTCTGAGGAGGGCAGTGGCACTTGGATTCATGGACATAGCTGAATTAGCTCTGCAAAACCACCAGTTCTGATTTGTCACATTGTTTTATTTATGGCCACTGTCCTTTTTAGGAGAAAACAGTAATTTATGCCCCACTTGCCAAAATGGGACAGGTAAGGGGTTATCCTAACTAGTCTTTTAAACTGCTCAATTCATGCTCTCTTGTTTTCACTCAACGAACCTTTCACATGTCTGTCATGAATGAGACTTAATCTTTATTGTTCTTTTATAGTTATTCTTTTGTTTGTGTTCAGCCATTATAGCCTATTCTGGCATTATGGCTTCCCCATCATCATTCATCCCACTTTACATGAATCCACCTATTATCTGAAGTTTTTTTTTTAGCAAACAAACAAACAAGAAAGCATATTCTTGGGACCTTATGTGAAATAGATCTTGAAATAGAATACAGCTCCTGGCACGACAGATGCATTTGAGCCACAATTAGCATCAACCTACGTAACACAATTTAAAAGATCAATATTACACTTTAACAGCAAGTGTTTGTATTTACTTCCTATCATGATCTAAAGTGGATTTTAGCCATATAATGATGTTGACATGTTATATTTAGCATTTTATATGCAGCTAATCATTACTCATGCTTAGCATGTGTACTGTAAACATTCTTCATTCATATGAAAATACATCAAATTGCATGAAAATTGCACACAAACCATATACCATCGTAATCCTGCGTTTATTAGCTTCTTGTTTCATGTGTATGAATGTTTGTTTGGCTATGTTTATCACGGAGATCAGAATGAGGAAATGTACAGAACAGCGTGACCAGAAGGGGCAGGGAATACGGTTG
Source organism: Chanodichthys erythropterus (assembly GCF_024489055.1). Lineage (NCBI taxonomy): Eukaryota > Metazoa > Chordata > Actinopteri > Cypriniformes > Xenocyprididae > Chanodichthys > Chanodichthys erythropterus. The sequence continues at coordinate 12,953,260 of NC_090225.1, forward strand.
TTAAGTCTGACGTCACGTGGCAGCGCTTCCGGGTCCACGCGCTCTATTTCACACCACAAGAAAAACAAGAAACGGTGCTAATATACACACATGATGTGGTGTAATACTATCAAAAAATTATAATCCTAACCTTTATCTCCATATCAAAATCCCAGATGGCCAGACAGTGATTCATCTTTTATATATCGTTAAAATATTAATGTCTGTGATGCTGTGAGCATGTAAACAGGTTGTGTAGACTATGTATTTTAAATGTTTAACTTTTCAAAATATTAAATGTTTAATTTGAATAAATAGTGCTCATAAACGGCCGTCGCAATGGCATTCTCAAGTGAAACGAGTCGAGGCTTAGACCCAGAAATGGTGTTCCTTATATCACGACTTGAGCGCTCTGAGATCATAAGTAACGAACATCAGGAAGAAACAGACATAGAGTGTGCTCTGAACGCTCTTTCAGCTCTTCAGATCGCATAAAGATTGCATAATCCAATGAGAAATGAATTGAAATGGTAATCTGTATGACAAAATATTTGCAAACGTCAATATTTCTCCAGATACGCACACTTTTGGACTAAGAGCCCTGACAGACGCTGTTCAGTAAAGCTATGTGAACACAAATAAACTGGAGCAAACATGAGAAAATTCATATATCTGTTGATATTCTATTCAAAATATATATAAAAAAAAAAAAATTACACATCGATCATTTTGCACTCCTGACATTTATAAAAAAAATTAAAGGTGTCCCCTGAATGTGTCTGTGAAGTTTCAGCTCAAAATACCCCATACATTTTTTTTTTATAAATTTTTTTAGCTGCCTATTTTGGGGCATAATTAGAAATGCGCCGATTCAGGTTGCGGCCCCTTTAAATCACGCGCTCCGCCCCCGGAGCTCGCGCTTGCCTTAAACAGTGCATAAACAAAGTTCACACAGCTAATATAACCCTCAAAACGGATCTTTACAAAGTGTTCGTCATGCATGCGTCGGATTATGTGAGTATTGTATACTGTTATATTTACATTTGATTCTGAATGAATTTGAGGCTGTGATCCGTGGCTAACGGCTAATGCTACACTGTTGGAGAGATTTATAAAGAATGAAGTTGTGTTTATGAATTATACAGATTGCAAGTGTTTAATAATGAAAATGGCGACGGCTCTTGTCTCCGTGAATACGGTAAGAAACGATGGTAACTTTAACCACATTTAACAGTACATTAGCAACATGCTAACGAAACATTTAGAAAGACAATTTACAAATATCACTAAAAATATCATGTTATGATGGATCAAGTCAGTTATTATTGCTCCATCTGCCATTTTTCGCTATTATTATTGCTTGCTTACCTAGTCTGTTGATTCAGCTGTGCACATCCAGACGTTAATACTGGCTGCCCTTGTGTAATGCCTCGATCATGGGCTGACATATGCAAATATTGGGGGCGTACATATTAATGATCCCGACTGTTACGTAACAGTCAGTGTTATGTTGAGATTTGCCTGTTCATCGGAGGTCTTTTAAACAAATGAGATTTACATAAGAAGGAGGAAACAATGGAGTTTGAGACTCACTGTATGTCATTTCCATGTACTGAACTCTTGTTATTTAACTATGCCAAGATAAATTCAATTTTTAATTCTAGGGCACCTTTAAGAAATGAATGTCACTGCAAACTAGTTTTTTCATAAATCATTGTACATTTCACAGTTTTTTTTTTTTGTTTTTTTTTTTACTGACATTACATGAAATGTTAAGGTTGTAGTAATGGAAGTTACTGTTAACGAATGAACAGGTTTTACTGTAGCATTTTTACTGTCTTTTACAGTTAAAATTGCAATAATGTTCTACAGTGTAAAGTTAAAGTAACGTAGTTAAGGCTGGAATTCACTGACTGTATGACTTTTGCCCAGAATTGCAGTCTGAACATGATGACTTGAGTTGCTGAAAGATCCAGTCTGCAGATTTTGGGCAGTCAGAGCTGACAGATTTCAAAAGAAATCACATGGCCACAGATTTTTTTTTAGCTTCAGACTATGAATCCATCCAGTTGGAGTATATCAAAAATTTGATATTTTCAGCTGATCTTAGAACACATATTGTAGTGTATAATTTGTGTTTTTTATTGTCTTCCCACCCAAGTTTTTGCAAGTCAGAAAACAACACTAATAACAACATCAGTCATCTCCTGTACATACATTTTAGTTTTCATCTGTCACATGTAATCTCACCAAGCAATCTTGACAGCTGTATGATGCCTGGTGTTGTTTCATACCTTCTATGGTAGGCCTTCAAAAGATTTAAAATATTGCACAACAATTGTATGGACTACTGTTATGATTTTATGATGTTTTTTGGCCTTTGAGGAGCTTAAAGGGATAGTTCACCCAAAAATGAAAATTTGATGTTTATCTGCTTACCCCCAGGGCATCCAAGATGTAGGTGACTTTTTTTCTTCAGTCGAACGCAAATTATGATTTTTAACTGCAACCGCTGCCATCTGTCAGTCAAATAATAGCAGTAGATGGGAACTTCAACTATAACAGTAAATAAAACTTGCTTAGAAAAATCCAAATTAAACCCTGCGGCTCGTGACGACACATTAATGTCCTAAGACACGAAACGATCGGTTTGTGCGAGAAACCGAACAATATTTATATAATTTTTACCTCTAATACACCACTATGTCCAACTTCGTTCAGCTTCCTGTTAGTGAGGTCAAAAAACGCGTTCTGTTGACTGAAGTGATGTCTCGCCCATATACTTCAATGAGTGCTAGACATCACTTCCGTTATCAGAGCGCGATCAGACCTCACTAGCCGGAAGCTGAACGAAGTTGGACATAGTGGTGTATTAGAGGTAAAAAATTATATAAATACTGTTTGGTTTCTCGCACAAACCGATCGTTTCGTGTCTTAGGACATCAATGTGTCGTCACGAGCCGCAGGTTTTAATTTTGATTTGTCTATGGAAGTTTTTACGACTCTTATTGTTCAAGTTCCCAATCACTGTTATTATTGGACTGACAGACGCCAGCGGTTGCAGTTAAAAATCATAATTTGTGTTCGACTGAAGAAAAAAAGTAATCTACATCTTGGATGCCCTGGGGGTAAGCAGATAAACATCAAATTTTCATTTTTGGGTGAACTATCCCTTTAAGCCCTTGATCACTATGATCTATCATATGGAAAAATACTATATAACTCTATTTTTTTGTTCTTACTCAACGTAAGAGTGAATAAATAATGACATAACTGTCATTTTTGAGTGAACTATCCATTTAATTGCTGTGAGCCTCATAGCGGATTGATTTAAACCTCTTTGATCAGCAGAAAACTGAAAGGCGAGATCTGAAGGTCTGCTAATGTGGAAAGTGATATCAGCTATACGCAAGTTTTATCATAGAAAATGAGCAGTGAATATAATTATAAAATATGCCACATATAGCTCCATCATTTCAGCTAAAGAATAAAGATAAAAGATTATTATATCCCCTTTTCTTCACTTCTAAACCCCATTAGCATTGTTAGCCGCTGTCATCTGTGCTGTCAGGCTTGAGTTATACAATAAACACCAAGTGAGTTCATTATCCTATCTTTAATCACACAGGTAACATTGAAGTTAAATGACCCCCACCACACCAGATCTCACGTCCTGACAATGGCCTGCGAATGACGGGTGAAGTCATTATGACTCAAGGAAATAGAGAGTCAGGATGAGAGTGTATTCCCTCTCAGAATAACCTTGGCGTCACACTGAGGCTGGAGTGTGGCTGATTGCTTGTGGAAAACACTCATCAGTTGGAAGAGTGACCTTGGTGTGGCATAATGACACTTTGTGAAGAGGCAGGTGGTGCGAAGAGGACTCGCTGCAGACAGCTGCTCGCTCGACTCCCACTGAGACATTCTTCCGATTATCACTGGAACTTGTCTCACACGCGAGCCGTGGCGGGAAGGCATTTAAGGTTCACGTGGACGAGACAACAGCCGTTTCCAATAATGCAGTAGCTGTAAAGTGTTCATTTACAGTGATGCATGCCTCAGGTCAGCGGAGTCTTTCTGATTACCTTTAATGGAGTTCTCGGATTCGCACATCCTGTCTCAAAGTGCAGAATTCATCTGGGTTAATCATGCGAGCAGCTCACCTGCCAAAGATCACAATAATGAGTTTGATTTTCCATTAGCCAAGAGCACTTTAGCCTTCTCTTCATGCGCACCTGAATTTGATTCAGCCTCGCAATTAATTCACTTGAGACGGGCATCTCTCCTTAGCAGAAAACATTTCGTTCTTCTGAAGATGTTGTCCTTTTAGTATGTACATTGTGTGCTGTAAATAAATGCAGTTCAATTGAATACTGGGTCAAGAAGATGAATGTGAACTTTGATATTTTGAAAAGGTAATTGCAAGAAATCATGCTTTAGTGGATTAGGAGTTTCATTGTTGCATTGTTGTCCACTCCATTTTCTGTTTTGATTGCTCATTGAATGATGAATGTAGCCTGTAGCATTATGAGTCTAATCAAGAAATTTCAGATCCACCACATGTTGTTTCACTTGAGCTTTCTGAGACTTTTCTCTTAAAGGGTTGGTTCACACAAAATTAAAATTGTCATTAATTAATCACCCTCATGTCGTTCATCTTCAGAACACAAATTAAGATATTTTTTTGATGAAATCCAAGAGGTATATGACTCGTCCAAAGACAGCAATATAATAACCACTGTCAATGTCCAGAAAGGTACTAAAGACATTGTTAAAACAGTTGACGTGACTGCAGTGCTTCAACCTTAATTTTATGAAGTGACGAGAATACTTTTTGCGTGCAAAAACAAAACAAAAATAAGGACTTTAATTAACAATCTCTTCTCTTCCCTGTCATTATTTTTCTGTCATTATTATCATCCAGCCAATAATGAATCAGCATTCTGATGTATAACACGGAAGCGCTGGATGTGAACTACCTATGAGAATGACACAGAAGAGAAGATAATATTGAATAAAGTCATTATTTTTGTTTTGTTTTTGTGCACAAAAAGTATTCTTGTCGCTTCTTAAAATTTAGGTTGAAGCACTGCAGTCTCGTTGACAGTTTTAACAATGTCTTTAGTACCTTTCTGGACCTTGAAAGTGTTGATTATATTGCTGTCTATATACGAGACATATACCTCTCAGATTTCATCAGACATATCTTAATTTGTTTTGAAGATGAACAAAGTTCTTGCTGGTGTGGAACGACATGAGGGTGAGTAATTAATGACAGAAATTTCATTTTTGGGTGAACTAACCCTTTAAATCTATGACAGATGAAACACCTCTGCTGCTATGCTATTAATCTTAAGATTACAAACATACATATTTTTAAATAAATCAGGATTATTCAAAAAAGATTTTTTAAATAAAACTAACTTTGTCAAGCTTTCTATCAACTTTTTGTTATGGAGATTACATTGTCTTTGTTTATTTTTTGCTAATTTTCAGATTCCTTTTTGTGCATATTTCTTGATTTGCCATTGTTCCAGACAAAGACTTTCAATCTTAAACTAAAAAAATATATATATTTAAAAAATAACAAGTGAAAAAAAAGGTAATAAACACTTGTCCCTCAGTTGTCATTTCTGACACAACTAACCGTTTCGCAACGAAAAAAGTTTTATCAAAAGTTAGTTGAGATGAACAGTGAAGAACATGCTTATGATGAAATATGAGCCATGAAGTGTGAAGAAAATATAGAAAAATCTGATTTTAAAGAATATTTGTGTTGTGTGTCATTTCCAACCAAGCTGTAATTTTGTCAATTTATGCACAAATATATATATATATTAGGGGTGTGACGAGACAGGTAGCTCACGAGACGAGACGCGAGATTGAGTTCACGAGATGAGATTATTACACACTATTTTTAAGAAATCCTTAATGGTGAAATACATGACTAGAAAAAATATTCTGCAGGTATATTTGACATGTTTTAACTAATCATCTTGTAATAAATGTCATTTCAGTTTTACTTTCTGAGTATGAATTATCATCTGCAGTAAAAGACAACAATACTCAAGCACTGTAAAAGGTTTTGCTACTACCTCAACTGACTGACTTCTCTTCTGTATGATTTCAGTCTCTTCAGACCTTACTGTACATGATTTATGAGCTTCTACAACTTTTGACCTCCTAACTGAACTCCTTTCCACAAACTGATCATAGAAATAAAAACAGTATAAATGAAAATGTTAACATTTTACAATAAGGCCTCATTTATTAACATTAATGTATTAACCAACATCAACTAACAATGAGCAATATACGTGCTACAGTATTTATTAATCTTTGTTTATGTTAGTAAAATAATTCATTGTTGGTTCATGATAGTTCACAGTGCAAAAACTAATGTTAACAAATGAAACTTTATTGTTTGTGTTTAATAAGATTAAGAGAAAACTGTTATTCGTTTTTTTGGTAACACTTTACAATAAGTGCAACCATAATCGCACTCTCTCAATATTCAAAGTGCAAATAAGACCAAATGTTTCTTTGATACAGAGCTAAGAGATGGTTACAACTACACTGCCCAGCCTAAAATAGCTTTCATATTGAGAGATATTTGCATTCATCAGGGAGCCGCTTTCAAAATGTGGGGTATTGAAATCGCGTTTGAATGCGCGCTTGCGTTTACTTTCACTTTCGTGATCGTGCGTAACTCTGTGAATATGGAGCGGCGGCGACCATTATCCAACTGAATTAAATGTCTTTTATTTAAATACAAAGCAAAATGACAGTGGAGGCGTAATGTTAACGTAGCGGTGGCATATTCTTTCCTAATCATCCTAACGCTCTGTCATGGCAACATCACGAGACTACTTCTCGCCTCAACAAGAAATCTCGTCACATTTTAGTGTCGAGATCTCATGATATATATATATATATTAGTTTATTTGTGTGCATTTATGATACATGTAAATGCAAACATAAAATGCTCTGAAATTAGTCTTAGCAAGACAAATGAGGCATTTTATTACAAAAATTAATTTCCATAACCATCATTTCAACCACAAAATGAGCAAAAATGAGGAGAGCTTATTTTCTAAAATTCCTTATGTCCAAAAGTGCCTGTAGTTGTAAATAATGACCTGAACTCTTCGGTGATGCAGCTTTAACTGCTGTGATATTGACAGACACTGAGGTCTGATTGTGGATGAGGTTTGTTTAGTAAGTGTCAGTATGCTCTTATCAGGATGCTGCTCCTCACCTGCTGCACTCCTCTTCTTTGAAGCTCACTTCCTTTCCTTTCTCTCTCCTCCTCCTCCTCCCCACAGGCATTACCATAGCCAGTGCTCTTATTGATACGTCTCAGCAGAGGGCCGGCGACTTCAAAGACAAGGGCTTGAGTCTAAAAAGCCGCAAACAGCAGCACACGGTGCACCAGGGAACCTGCGTTTGAACCAGCCGACTGACCTCACAGGAACGGCCGAGACGCACTGATTCTGATTTTTTGTTCTCCTCTCTCTCTTTCTCTTTTGGACTCTACAAATAGAAGGAGATGGTGTTGATGAGAGGGGAGCTCTTGAAGTGTAAATGACAAAGGAGAGTCGAGACATTAGTAGTCCGTGTGTGGCTCCTCCTGAATTCCACGCTCCATAGTGGAGCTCGTATTCCCTCAGTATTGATTGAACCTCTGTAGAGGACATCTGCATTTTGATTGCACCCACTGGGTTTCTGTTTTTCAACAGCCGTTAGTGACAGGTTACAGGCCTGAATTAATCATCTGATCACATACGTAGAGGCATTGAGAATAAACCTGGCTTTCAGGGTTTTGTCCTGTCATTTATTAAAATTGTCTGTTGATGATTCTTTGATGCAGTAATTATTGTTATCCGACGACTGTATTTGGTACATATGGTTCTTTGTAATAGTCTGGGTGTGTGAAAAGGCTGAACCTGATTTCACCAAGTGCAACGTGTTCCTGGATCAACATTTCAGCCAACCAATCAGATTTGAAGGACAAGTTTAAAGTTTATGTCAAGTTTAGGATTACAACCAGGGTTAGGTGCTTCTACATCAGTGTTGTTCACCTATCATTTCCCTATGATTTTAGGATAAGTTATGGGTTAGGTTTAGGGGTGGGGATATGGTTAGCATTCAATTTTCAAATGTTGCAAACAAATAATGTTGACCCAAGAACACTTCTAACTCTGCAGAATCAGGAAGTGCGTGTGGAAAGTTTAATTGTAGAGATTAGATTGGATTTGTCTTGCAGAACTGGCCATACACTTAAATTCAACAACTGAAAAGACTGCATACATTTAAAACTGGAGTTTTGAGGCTTTTAGTCCATGCTTTTAAGCTTTGAGCTTGTCTGTATGCTAGTATGCTACTGTATATGCTAGATAAAATTCACTTTTAGCCGACATACATGCTTTGGGGTCAGTAAGCTTTGTTTTATGAGATTAATACCTTTATTCAGCAAGGATGCGTTAAATTAATCAAACATGACAGTAAATACATTTATAATGTTACAAAACGTTGCTATTTCAAATAAATGCTGTTCTTTTGAACTTTCTATTCAAGAATCTTGAAAAAAGCGTATCATAGTTTGCACTAAACTATTATGCAAGGACAGCCGTTTTCAACACTGATAATAAGAAATGTTTCTTGAGCACTGATTTGGCATATTAGAATGAATTCTGAAGGATCATGTGACACTGAAGACTGGAGTAATGATGCTGAACATTCAGCTTTGTCATCACAGGGATAAATTACATTTTAAATGTATTAAAATATAAAACAATTATTTTACATTGTAATAATATTTCACAATATTACCATTTTTACTTTATTTTTGACCAAATAAATGCAGCCTTAGTGAGTATAAGAGACTTTTTTCTAAAGTCTTACCAACTTTTTGAGATTGCAGTCTTTTTCTTTCTGAGAAAACAAAGTCAATTTTTGTCCAATCGATCTTCCTAAAATGATTCTCATGCTCAAACACACAGAATGTTTTGATAGCACTACAGAGAGAACGATTACACTTTTTATGGGCAACCTACAAATGGCTTAATTGTAGTTGTGTGTGCATTTGATAAAAGAAAGTGATTTAATCATCAATTCCACAGGGTTTTTCAGCACCATATGATTGCAGACTACCTAATGGTACTGTAGTTCTGTACAGTTAGTTGCCATACAGTAGTGCTGCATTTATCAGACAGAGTGGTTGTATTGAAACATCTTATGATCAACAGATGTGTGCCAGCAGAGAGTTAACAAGGTAACAAGCCACAACTGAAGTGGACTTAAAATATTATTATGGTTCTGTGGCCAAAATCATTGGTTTCTATGTCCGGAGTTGTCAGACTAAAATATGTCCATTTCCTAACTCAGTATCGTTCAACATGTAAATATTTTGCCTGTATTTGTAACTCTAATTGTGTATTGTCATAATGTTGTCTCAGATAGTCAAGACATGTAAAAACTGTATAATTTTGTGTCTTTTTATGAAAATGGATTAATAGGCCCCAAACATTCTCACATAAAATTTTGTTTCCTTCATTTTCAATCCTTCATTTTATTGAATCCTTTATAATTTTTGTTTTGTTGTCTGAAAATATCTTTAACAAAACCAGCCTAAATTTAAAGGGCTAGTGAATATTGTCATAATTTACTCACCCTCATGTTGTTCCAAACCTGTATGTCATTCTTGTCATTCAATGTCATTAGTAGGCTATTTCCCCCCAAAAAAGACATTTTTCAAAATATTATGTTTTGTGTTGACAGAATTTCAACTTTTGGGACGACATTAACTTCGGTACCTCGTATTCTTCTGTCCAAAGAGACTTGTGATGTTGATTTAAATTCAAACGTGTGTATTTAAATGACTCCCGTTCGGCTTAAGTCGAACAAATGTATCACTCATTGGGCTTTTTTGCACTGTTACACAGTTCACACAGGTGCGATGATACTGCATTGCAGAAACAATATCATTGTGTTGTCTCTATTGTCTCAAAGGCATTTGTTTTTGTTTATTTATTCTCATTTGCATACTTGAGTCATAACCTTTGTAAATTGTATAAATGTTGAAGAGTTTTCTGGTCTTACAGCGTTATGTAATAATTTACCTTATACATAATCAAGTTTGAACAAATGAAGATCCAGCCAAAGAAAGTTCATGTTTATGCAGAAATAAACATTTTGATAAATATCTTGTATGCTTTAGTTTTCTTTTTGAAACTGCTCTCTCTAGGAGTCAAGGAACTTTTACGCTGAAGTGAAGATCTGTGTTGTGAGATGCAGTAATTGACTAGCTGGGTCTTACAGGACAAACCATGTGGGTTGAATGGCTTGTAGACTGTTGGCAGCGTTTTACCAAGAATAAGATACAAAGTAAGGCCTGAAACTCTTTTAAAAAATAAGGTAATATATCTTGTTGTGTTTAAAGTTACCTTCTTTCATGCTCAGTTTGTCTACTGATTAATCATCTATTAAATATGTTTATAACCATCTATTCATTTGGAATAAGCTAGCAAACCCACATGAGATTGGAAAGCTGTTCAAATATCATCTACACATACTACTGCACTGGATGCTATGTTGATTTTTCATTAAAAAAGGAGGAGGAAATCACATATGTTTGTAATTAAGTGCCGTTGCCACAGGTGTTAAATGGAACAAGGCATTTAGATTCATACAAGACATATTTAACTTTTTCAGTGAGTTTGCAGTACGATTATAGACAGCTGTTTAAATGTTCTATTTGCCGATGCTGTTATTGGATCGTTTGTCAATCTGGATAAATCCCAGCAAGTTAAACATCAAAGAAAACCTTCCAGTTTGACCTTATTGACCCTCTTGCAGCCATCTGCTGTGTGTTATGTGGGTTATAGAAGCATTTTCTTTGAACAAAAAAAAAAAACAATATACAGTATTTGCAGTCTTTCTGTTTCCCCCTGCTATGACCATAATGAATGAAAAGATAAACACAAAGTGAAGTACTCTGAGAGTTATTATTAAGCACACTCTAGAGTAAATTACAATGCTTTGTTTTAATTGTCACTGATTTTTTAGCATTCTAAATGTGTGGTAATGCACATACTCAAATGATGTGTTTGAAGATGCATTTTCATGACTCCTATGCTGTGTTTTTTCTATGAAATTGGGTCATAAGGTGAGTTTTAAAGTATATTTCTGTATAATTTTAAACTCGTAAATTTGTGTTCATAAGCTGCACTCTGCCATTTTAATATGAATACATTTTAATATTTATTGGGATATAATTATATGTTCAGTAAAGTAACAACAGTTGACAGTTTAATTTGACATTACTGGCCTTGAGTCGTGAAACTACAGTGTTTCTTAGAAATAATTTTTCAATTATCACTTGTGTTCTATACACAATTATAGCAACTGAGATGTAAAATCATCCCCTACTGACCAATATAAAGTGTAGAGATTAAATATAAAAAAAAGAGTAGATCTTGTCAGTGAAGAGTTCACAAAAAAGATGATTAGACGATTTATGGAATAGTTTTTGATGCTAACAGGGTTAAAGGGAAAAACTTTAAGCATATGAAATGTCCACTAAAATCTAAAAATATATAGACAGAATAAAGCCAAAATACTAGCTTTTAATTGTAATTTGTTGTCATTGAAGTTACTGAATTTTGGTTTATTTACTTACATATAAAGATATTTTTTTAAAAAATGTCTGTATTAACTGTCATTATTTACACATATGTATAAAAGGGACACAAATTGCACTGTTTTGTAAAATATCATGATTGGTTTTGTCTCGCATGACCATGGCATCATGAACTCATCATTATCAACCCTTCTCTGAACATTGTGTTTGAATTGCAGTGGTCAGAACGCCTCTTATCTAGAGACTGATGTCTAGGCTGACCTTAATCTTTACACCATTATGTTCCACGTATATCTGGTAATTGTTGTCATCTGATTGTGAATGATCAATCACGGTGCAGTTAGACTACAAAGCCCGCAGTTGTTTTAGGGTCACATGTACCCACGTTGTGAGAAGAATAACTCTCCTGTTGGTCCGGCCGTTCACAGCAGCCCACATCAGTGCTGACAAAGGCACTGCTCTCTGTTCACCAGGCCTCAACCACAATATGCCATTATGGTAAATGGATTATTGTGTCAGTGATGAAGTCACATCAGTCAGAGTCATCTGGTTGCTAATGTGAGTCATGATGATTCGTTTGGTTTTTTAGTGTTCAGATGATTATATAGAGTGAGTAAAAGAATGAGAAAGCTACTTAGGATGATTATCACGCATCCATATTGCAAATGAAGTCGGAATAGCATAGCCGTTCTGGAATTCAGTTAATTAGTCTTTATGCCTGTGTGTATATACTCCCCACAACTGATTGAGCAAGAAAAAAGGTTTTCAAAATAATACTTTGCAGTCAACTCACTTCCAGATGTGTATCAGTGAGTAAAATCTGTTGCACAAATTTCAGTTGCATTGAATTACGTTTTTTTTTTTGTTGTTGTTTGAACATAGCAGGTGGTGATAATGTTAGTCTTGTCATTCAGACTAGGCAAAGACAAGACACGCAGCTGCAGGGGTGGATATAAAGGTGCTATAAGCGATTTCTTTATGGAATGGCATATAGAACATGATCCTAATCCCAGAAATGTATCGCTGAAATAAATGTCCTGAGATATCACGCAATCTCTGTGACAGCCCTGGTGTATGTAAGCAGTAAAATAAACAGTGGCAACGAACCGGAATCAGATTCTTTGCTTAGTCAGTCAGAGGTTCTTTCTGCCTGTCAATCATTTTTCTCATTCACAGCTGGCAGTCCAGTTTTGGGAAAATGAAAGCCATAAGTAGGCTTACACTCACTGCTGCAGTCACACACACTTGGTCGGAGTCACTGAAGTTCACAAACTCACTTTCTTCTTTGGGGGCCTGTAGGTTAGAGTGTCGGACTTGTAACCCAAAGACCGTGGGTTTAAGTCAGGAAATGTAGGTGGGGAGGAATGAACAGCGCTCTCTTCCACTCTCATTACACACAACTGAGGTGCCCAAGAGCAAGGCACCTAACCCCCAATCACTCCCCAGGCACTCCCTGAGCAAATATGGCTGCCCACTGCTCCGGGGGTGTGTGTAATACTCACTGCTGTGTGTGTGTGCACTTGGATGAGTGAAATGCAAAGCACAAATTCCGAGAATGGGACACCATACTTGGCTACACATCACTTCACTTTACTTTTAAACCCCCACCCACCCCCCAAGTAGGCGGTCGCCGGAGATACCACCTTGCTTTTTTTCTTATCAGTGTGAAAGAGACTCAAAATACTCAGTCAAATTTGGTCACACAGTTTTATACATAATTCAAAACTGTTAAGTGTGTACTTTTTTTGTGTACACTCACAGTAAAAACAAAATGTTGTGCTTTTCGCAAAATAAGGAAAACAAACATGATGTGCGATCTGATGTCTCCCTCTCAGTGAAATCAGTTCTGAAATGCATTTAAAAATGTACTGAAACTCAGCAAATACTTGCCACATACTTCTTCTTTGTTCTGCTTTACAGCATTCCACTTTGATGGGTCATTAGCCACTGGGGGAGTGTCTTTTGTCTCCCCTGGTGTGAATCACATAAATAATTATGGCCATCGACACTTCCACACATACAGCAGTGGTGACACAAAAACTGGCTTACAAAATTTAAATAATTATATTGTTGTTTGTGTTGAAGTGTTCAGAATTAGTTTTTGCATAATTGTGTGGTAAGAAAAATCTAGCCTACAAGCTTGATAACTCAAAAATCTTGTGAACAACTATTCAGTATGTGTTTTATGGCTTTATTGCAAGGACATCCCTTACAAAAAACTTACTAACCACACACAATCTTTATTTAAAAAAAAAATGCAAACATGTACATCTATTTTGCTCACATATTATTGTAGCAGAGTTTGTGCTGAATACAGCAAAATTACATGTTGGCCAATAATATAAGTAGCTGAAATAAGCACAAATGTCAGGGCATGTCAAAACATCTCAAGGGCCCCAGAATCACTCAGACCCCTGGGGGTTAACAGAGTGCAACAGTGCCTGCTCACTTTTTCAGTTTTTCCCATATGGATTTTTAAAAAGTCTTCATTAAAGAATTCTAAAGACCCAAACCAACCACCGAGGTGAATCACAACTCTACAAACTTTCATTTGAAACAAAAAAGTACTTGAAAATTGGACTATAAGACAAAGGTACAAGACTGTATACTTAATGGCTTTAATGGGGGAAAGAACTACAATCCCATGAAGCACTGCAGATGATATAATGGAAGTAAAAGCAATTTAAAGATGCTGATTTTATATAGAAACAAATTATAATAGTTGCAAAATAAACACACATATTTAAGTAGTTTCAGTGCATCATTTACAATGCTTCATTGGAGACTGGCGGATTCTAAAGTGTTCTTTTGCCGCAATTTGCTTGGCACAGTTCTCTGATTGGTGGAAGTTCTTTGCAGAATCATGGGTAATGTATTTTTATTTATTTTTTTCACCAGGAATTCTGCTGTTTAATGCAATTATTTAAAGAATAATGCAGGTTTTAGCAAAAGCTTATACAACCTCATAGCTCACAGTAGGTCTGCTTTTAAAGGTTTATAAGTTAACATTAAAAAAAAAATCCCTCCATGGAGAAAATTAATGAAAAAAACCTGGAGCATTTGGAGCATGCAAAATGTGTGCTAAATGGAATAGGAAGACAGAGGGAAATTAAGAGGGCAAAGAAGACGAGTGTGAACATTTCTAAAGCTTTGCATTGCTGGAGGAAGCAGAGGAGTTCAAATCAGTTGAAAACAGGTGTCCAGATTTACAGGTAAAATACCATGGTAGAAAGCAGTAGAAAAGAGGGGGCGTGTTTAGATCAGTTTTTAAGTTCTGATGGCTTGCATCTTTACAGACCCTTTAAAGTCAATGTTTACATACCAAAAGTTTCCCTTTATTCCTTTAGGATCTTCCCAAACTCTTCTGGTTGAGTGCTGAGACCTGCACCCTCAAATACACACTCAACCCTATCAGACCACTCTAAATAAACAACACACCGCATATCAAAGTAACGCAGCAGTCGTCTGCATACATATTGTCCCTCGCATTTCGAGACTCAAACTTTGCCTCAAGACACTGATCAGACTTGCATGAGGTGGGTCTTCATTATTGGACGGTTATGGATGCGGTGTTAGGGGCTGCCATGTTAAAGATAGCTGTTCTCCCCTGCTGTTGTGTGTTAGGACCCCACATGCCTGAGGCTCCTGAGCCTGGCCTCTGACACCACACGGCATGAGCCAATATGAGCCATACTGCCATCTCTCTCCATGCTAATGTAAAAGTAATATTCCATACATATTACAGCCCAAAAAACAGTCACACGAAAAGTCTTTGTAAATATGATCTAATTGATGCATGTCTGTGTTCATTCATTAGTTGGATATTTCAAGAGCTTCATTTTCATATCATCAGTCTAAATACCAGCAGAGAAATCTGATGAAATTTCTCAAAAGTCAAGTTGAAACGTCTTGGAGAAGGGATTTCAAGGAAGGTATTCATTTATAACTATAATCAAAATGATTAACTGGGAGGGTAATTTTACAACTGTAATACAAATGACAAATTTTGACATTGTAATGTGAAGTATGATGGCTATATACTTCTTAACCTGTGTTAATTTTGACATCAAATTCTGATTTAGTTTCAGTCATAGTCTTTTGACTAAAATGCCATTTAGTTTGAGTCATATTTTAGTCATTGGAAATTGTTTTAGTTTTAGTCTAGTTTTAGTCGACTAAATATCATAAGATTTTACAGTAGTACACTATATCTACAGTAGATATAGTCGGCTAAAATCTAATTTAGTTAAATTGTAATGCATTTAAGCATTTCCAATAGAACTTCTTACACAGATCCAATACACTGAAATAGGTACATCTGATATTCCCCAAACTGTTTATATTCACCCAACTGTACTTTGCTAGCCAAAACGGACGGTTTTTGACCGTTCAAGTGCAAAAACACGCAAAGGAGCAAAATTCAGTACTTTTCAGGGATTGACACACTTATCATTGAGGTACTATTATAGTTTTCGTTTAAAAATTTTTCATTGTAATTTTAGTTAAAAGTTTTAGTATTTTTTTGTGTTTATGTCTTTTAGTTTTTGCTTTTAAATGTCTATAAGTTTTTATTTCTGTTTATTTTAATACCTCAGGTTAAGCTAAAGCTTAGAAACTATGAAATAAAATAAGTTTACATTTTTATATATTTATCTTTTATTTCAGTTAATGTTTATTTCAAGTAATGAAGATTTTTTTTTTTTTGGTTTTAGGTTTAGTTAACTATAATAACCCTTATACTTGAAAAATATATTGAATAATGTGTCAAATGATGTTCTTAGTCTTTCCTAGAAGATACAGTAGTTTACTATTAATTAAATATAAATTAAATTAAATACAGTTTATTGTTTAAAGGTGCCCTAGAACTTTTTTTAAAAGATGTAGTATAAGTCTAGGGTGTCCCCTAAATGTGTCTGTGAAGTTTCAGCTCAAAATACCCCATAGATCTTTTTTAATTATTTTTTTTTTAACTGCCTATTTTGGGGCATCATTAGAAACGAGCCGATTTCAGGTTGTGGCCCCTTTAAATCACGTGCTCTCCGCCCCCAGAGCTCGCGCTTGCCTTAAACAGTGCAGAAACAAAGTTTACACAGCTAATATAACCCTCAAATGGATCTTTACAAAGTGTTCGTCATGCATACTGTATGCATGCATCGGATTATGTGAGTATTGTATTTATTTGGGTGTTTACATTTGATATTGAATGAGTTTGAGGCTATGCTCTGTGGCTAATGGCTAATGCTACACTGTTGGAGAGATTTATAAAGAATGAAGTTGTGTTTATGCATTATACAGACTGCAAGTGTTTAATAATGAAAATAGCGACGGCTCTTGTCTCCGTGAATACAGTAAGAAACGATGGTAACTTTAACCACATTTAACAGTACATTAGCAACATGCTAACGAAACATTTAGAAAGACAGTTTACAAATATCACTAAAAATATCATGATATCATGAATCATGTCAGTTATTATTGCTCCATCTGCCATTTTTCGCTGTTTTCCTTGCTTGCTTACCTAGTCTGATGATTCAGCAGTGCACATCCAGACGTTCTGCCCTTGTGTAATGCCTCGATCATGGGCTGGCATATGCAAATATTGGGGGTGTACACACAACAGTCGGTGTTATGTTGAGATTTGCCTGTTTTTGAGATTTATATAAGAAGGAGGAAGCAATGGAGTTTGAAACTCAGCGTATGTATTTTCCATGTACTGAACTCTTGTTATTTAACTATGCCAATATAAATTAAATTTTTAATCCTAGGGCACCTTTAAACAAAATAACAATAATGACCAGGAAAAAAATAATAATTATAAACCATGCTGAAATACACTGCAACTCTTATTCTGAAATGTCTGCAGTCTGCACTGTAGCAGGCTACTCATTTAAGTTCAGATGAGGGAGATAAAATATGCATTTCTTACAAGCGTCTAAAACATACTACCATATAAACATCGTGTAGTAAACATTGTCATAATTCATCAACATTAGCTTCTAAGCAATCGCTTGGCATAAATATGCGCTATTTAATAATTGCGAAGTAGTCTGAAGTACTGCTGCACGAGCCTGTAGAGCGCGCAACAGCGCCGCGTTTCCCGCGGTTAGATCAGCACGTTACACTTCAAATATGCGCATCTTCCACACAGGACAGCAGTCCTGACTGGATATCATCCCAAATCGTCCCTCCCTTCATTTTCGTCTCGTTTTTATTCGTTGACGAAAATTAGAGTAGATTTTAGTCATAGTTTTAGTCATTCAAAACGCATTTTTATTTAGTCATCGTCTCGTTTTCGTCCGTGAAAAAATGTACAACTAAAAATTAACACTGTTTTTAACAGTAACATGGAGTGTTTTACATCATCATGTTCCTCATAACATTTCCCATTTCATAATGTCTTTTTTCTTTTTGAAAATATATGTCAAATACATTCTAGAAAGTCAGTTTATATAGCCTTTAATTAAGAGCACAGTAATGTATGATTGCTACATTTCAGGATATGAAGTTGTATGAAATTTCATTGCGTTGACCATTTTCTAAATCAGTGTAATTTACATAAAACTAAGAGACGTCATGCTGATCCACGTCAAGAGATGGCAGTGCAGCATCTAACTCCATTATAATATCAGTACTTAAAGCAAACGAACAGCGATGCAAACTTTAGCTGAAGAAGGGTTATATGCAAAATGTTGTGTTCAGAAGTTTGCGCCTGTAGTTGTTTGTTTTGCTATTTCAGGTTTTACCGTACAGTGCAAGTAAAAGAAAGAAAAGGAAAATGCAGGTTAACAAATTAGGCAAGTTAAGTTCAACAGTTATTATTTTTTGAGAAACTCGCATTCAGAATGTTGCTATTGATAAAATTAACTTGCGTGGGTCATTTCACAATTTTCTCTATTATGTGTTTAGAGTGAGTGGGCCGGAATACATAGAAACTCAAGGCCAACTTTACTCAAGCTGATCATTAAACCACCAAAATCTGAAACTAATTTCAAGTCCATTAGGCTGCTCTTATTTGGTCAATATTAAAAAGCCAACACAGACCTGAGTTCACTGTCAAGAAGTTTATTCATTTCTCATGACATTACAATGACATTGCAGCACAGCAGTGCACTATATTGGCTCTTCTTTGGCATAGGTTACTTGCTGCTTTTCTTCCACTTGTGCTGACCCAGCAATGGTGTATTTCAGATTGTGCCAGTTAATGTAATCACCAAGTTTGTATTTGATCTTTGCTTCCATGTAGGTCTTAATCTGGCGGGCGGTAAGTACTTCTTTGTGCACATGCACATCTGATATAAAACCTGTGAAGATATAGGATTGTTGGAACCCTCCATCATATTTGGTCTGATACTGGCCGAGTGTTATGACAGGCGCTCCTTTAAAAGATACCTTAGGGCCCACCATCTTCCTAATGCTGGCTGCTTCATTCGCAAACATCTGTGCAAGACCACTGGTGGCATCCCAGGTCGCACACACTGAGTTCCACTGGTTTATTTTGAGTGACAACCCTTTGAACACAATAGGGGTGCTATGAATATACATCTGGTATTGTTTGCTGTCAGCTGTTAAAGAAAAGTCTTGAGGGTGGGACGGTGTGGCCAGAGAAAACAGACATGAGCTGGTCGACACTTGGTCAGTGTAGAATCGCAAACACACGGTGGCTGCAGACAGATCCATGGATTCGTTCGGGTGGAGCTTCACCCAGCTGCTGGTGGTCAACTCTGGGAATGTGATGACCTTCTCCCTCAAACATGTTCTGTCTGTTTTTGTCTCTGTTGTTCATATAAGAAGATGTTTAAGGCATTAAAAACTCTTTAAAATAATGTGAACCCACACTGGTTGACCCGTACAGTAGTATTATATTGATTTAAGAACAAACGCAAAGGCAAAAAAAGAGATGAAATGATAATAGCAGTCTAAATGAATTCTCTTTCCCCAGAGGTATTTTAAAAATTATATTGTTAGTATTGCAGTGCTAGTACTTACGGGACAACGCCAGACCACAACAGACAACAAAGAAAACGTATAGAGCGAGCCTCTTCATGGTCCTCTTGGTTCGAGTCAAGCACGAGAGAGGTACCAGAGTTCCTCAATCTGCTCTTTTTATACAACACTACTGCAGTGAGGACACAGCATGTTAGTGCTGATTCAGCAGTTCAGTCACAAGTGCAGATAAGGAGAGGGGCTGCACGATTTGGGCTGCACACTCTGCAGCCAATGGAATAGTTGCTCTTTAAGAGCATACATACTTAGACCTCTTTCAGTGATCAAATCAAACAGAGATAAAAAATAAAAAAAAAATCAATTGTCTTTGCATTGACTTTTTTTGTGAGGGACTTTGTTTTGTAACCTCTTTTTAGTCATAATAGTGACTTCACATTCACACTGGTGTTTATCAGTAACTCAGTTTGAATAATAATAATAATTCATTTTTATTATTATTTTAACTGTAATTATAAAAATGAATGGAAAAAAAAAAACAGTTGTATTGTTAAATCCAAAAAAAAATAATACTTGATCATTATTATAATAATTTTATTCAACAATACAGTATTAAAGTTACAATATGAATATATTTGTTTTAAAGCGTTGGTTGATTTTAGTTAGTGTGAAATGTTGCTGTTAGAGCATAACATCTGCAAAGTTACAACGTTCAAAGTTCAACGTAAAGGGAGATATTTTATTTTAAAGGGAACCTCTGGTGTTAAGACTTATATGGCTTAATATAATGTAAATGATGTCTGTTACTGAAATATGTAGTAGAAAAGCCATGAAAGTTTTACGTTATTAAAAAAAAAAAAAAAAAAAAAAAAAAAATCTGTCCACAAAACAAAACTATGCAATTTTGTTTTGGAAATTATGCAAATGTAAAAAATAAAGTTAATTGTGCAGCCCTCAAAGGAGCCATGATCACTGACCTATTGCTGTCTCCTTTTGTGAACAAAATTATTGCCTTGGCTATTTAGGCTAAATTCTTCCTATACTCCATGCTTGTAAAAAAAAAAAAAAAAAAATCCTTGTCACAAGAAGAGACAACAACAAAGGCGAGTGTGTCAACATTTTTAATCGTTTTCATAGAATACTTTTTACATTTACACAAGCTAAGAAGAAATGTGACAGATTGTGGAGGAGTCTTGTGTTTGCATTTTAAATGCTCTGGAGCAATAACATGTGAATATAGAGAAATATAGATTTTACAATGTGGCATTCTTATTTTCCTGTTCCCGTCTGAAGCACACAGCAGCTGCATTCAAATCCAAAAACACCAGACCACTGCAGAAAGCCTGCGTAGAATCCATTATACACTGCGTCCAATAGCTTTTATTGCATTTCTATCTCTCATGCTTGGTTTTTTAATGTTCATACTTTTAAAGTTCCTGTACTGCTTACCAGCAGAAAAGACAACATTACAATAAATAAACCCATAATGCAAAAAGATACAAAAATAAGAGTTTTTTTTTCCCCCTTTCATTTTGGTTTACCATAAAACAATAGCATAGTGTTATACTAAATAAATGGCTGTTGTACATTTCCTTCATTTGGGATACTACAGGACAGCAATAATAACAGATGTAAGTCTTTAATTTGTACTGTTATCTCTAAACAAAAATATATAGTGTATATAGTTACTGAGAAAAGCAATAAATCCTCATCCAATATGATAATACATTGTACAACCAGATCCCAATTCAAATATAGCAGGCTCTATAAACAAAGTTCATGTTGAAGTATATATATGTTTGTGTGTTTTTTGTTTTTTTTTATGTAGCACTTAAAATGTTCTGTAAATAACATGAAGTACAACAATACATTATTATTATTATTTTTTTGTTGTTGTTCAAAATGCCACATGAACCAAAGCAGCATGTCATAGACTCTTTTAACGTGTACCGTTGAGGTGGTTAAACTGCACATGCCTCATACTGACATATAGAATTCTCACGGATTTTAAGTAATTGTGATTCAGGATCACAGGTACTGACTCTTTCAGTAACTTTTGTATAGACATACAGTACAAAAAACTGGCTACAGTATATAATACATACATGACTAGTTTGCATGTTTCATTTGGGCCGAAGTATGAAAATCCCTGTCAAAGCAACATCAGAAAGGCAGCATACACTCGATAGATAAGCGGATGCCGGTTAGTTTAGCCTGGTGAGTGGTGATGTGCAAGTTACAGATACGCAGTTGTAACATAGAACCTTTTACATATCATCTGATTACACAAAAACCAATGGCTTTCTGGCCTCAGTCCATGCTTTCGCTAGAAACTGTGGCATTGGAGTTATGAAACCCCAGTTCTATTGACATATCCATCCAGTCAACCTGTGACCTCCTCATGTTCAAACAAACTGACATACAAACAGCATTACACATTCACACATGCAGCCACACACACAAACACACCATGACAAATGGACAAAATTGTCAAATAGGCTCCTTCATGTATTATCAGACGAGCTACTTCCTTCAGGTCATTCAGTTATGCTTGGGCTGGAAACTCTTGATCAGTAAACTCCCCTCTAAACTCACTTTCTATGACTAGGTGTTTTGCAAATGTTTTTTTTTTTTTTGATATGTTTGACCTACAAACAGGCCAATGATGCTATAGAAAAACTACAGAGGAGAAGCACAATTTGTGAGAATCTAATTTTCACCAAAACGTCAACCAAAATAAAAGATAGGCAGAAGACAATTTGTGTAAATAAACAGTGACCGCATCTCTATAGTGTCTTTTGCTGTTTTTGTGTGTACCAGTGAGCAATGGATGGAGCACACTGCATCTTTAAGTACACATACGCACAGATAAGATTAATCTCTACTGCTGTGACAGGAGTCCTTATGATTTCTGGCCCTCAAAACACCAGCGGTTGTGGAGACGGCACAACATCACATGGGAATGCTGCAATGATTCTGAGGCGCTCTTGCATTTCTTTCACGTTTCATCTTCCGATGCAAAACCAGGAGGGAAGAGACAGAAACTCGAGTACACCAAGACCACTTCGTTTCGTTGCATCAACAACATCAACAAAAGCTCTTAAAAACAGAACAGTGATAGAGAGAGAGAGAGGATGGGATGGACTAAGAGAGAGAAAGAGAGAGTACTGAGTACAACAGATTGACCAGGAACAGCAATCGACTTTGTACAAGTTGTGACGGTCCATGTTTTATGTTCTTAAGTGGCTACAACATCGATGCGGTGAAGATGCAGTACAAGGAGGTAGCCAGTAGGAGCAGCAGATAGCTAAGGCCTGATAGAGACGCCTGCCGAGTGGACGAATTCCTGGGGATGGCATTGGAGGAGCTGGGGTCATTGATCTGTGGGTCCTTAAAGGAACATAACGGTGAACATGTGAGAAAGCTGATAAACATTTATTCTAAGCAGACAAGAGATAGTTAGACGAGTCATAAATTCACATATTTTCCCATTATGATATTTTACCTTGAACTCTATCTATCAGAAATTGTACGCATATGTGCTTGGCTTTTAAAGGAAAATGACTTTCACCTTGGAAACAATTGCTAATGTGTTGTTACACTGTAAAAGTGTCCAACAGAACAGCAAAAATAAAATTATTTCAAAAATAAAAATGCCATTCTGAGTTATGCCTAACATGGATTCAGATGTCTAAAAGATTTAAAAAAAGCTCTTTGATTCCGCAATGAAATTATTTGCTGAAAAGAGGTCAATTTTTAGGGCTGTTTGGACCTGCCGCTGC
Source organism: Chanodichthys erythropterus (assembly GCF_024489055.1). NCBI lineage: Eukaryota > Metazoa > Chordata > Actinopteri > Cypriniformes > Xenocyprididae > Chanodichthys > Chanodichthys erythropterus. Next base: position 12,976,603 of record NC_090225.1, read on the forward strand.
AACACTAAATGTCATTCTGGCATATAATGTTGCTTTTATTATGTACAATGACATTTAGTGAACTTTAAAAGGCAGAAGATAAGCAACGTTCACATTTTGCCATCGCCCACCTCAAAGATCATGTGTATACCGGGCGGGAAGGGCCCTCTAGTGCTGTGTCAAAGTTCAGCCGAACTGGGCTAATGTGACATGAGATAATTACTGCTTTATCTTTGTTATTTTGTTTCATTATGATTCATCCTTTCAATAGCACTTGACATATTTCGGAGATATGTCTGGTTTGAGATGTTCTGTCAATGTCATTTTAGCATGAAAAGAACTATACTTACCAAACATAACACATCTATTGTGTTGTTTGTCTTCAGCTTCTGAGCCTAGAAAGGAAAAATAAAACTCTGTTAAATCAATCCGATCGAAATTAAATATCCTGGACCGAGAAAATCCTTGCCAAACAACATTGTATGTTGTATTACAATAATGCTTCAGGATGATCCACAGCAGATAATCGATAGCAAAACACTCAGACTGGTGTTTATAGCTGCAATTTTATAGCCGTTAATTGCATTGTATTAGTAGTGTGCTTTATAATGCTATTGTAATTCTGTAAGTTGAAATAAATACTAATCATAGCAGGTAGGTTACTGCAAGATTCTCATTTGAGTCCACCTTATATTTCTCAAAAACAATGATCAAATTTTAGCATTTTAAATGTAACCCTTCCAGTAGAATACAATTAAGCATGAATTTCACTTCCTTATGTGTGTGTGTACTTGTGTACAGGTATGTGTGTCTAAGGAAGTGAGAAGTGGCGGTGATATAGGAGAACTGGTGACAGTATAATGAATGGATTCCTGTGTGTTAGCGGTTTGGTATCCTCCTGAAAGCAGCCGACTTGAATCTAAGCCAGAGCCCAGCATGATAAAGCAATGCCTCGGCCTGCATGAAACATTATAAACAACCGCATCTACGGACCTGTAGAAAGAGGGTTTGAGGTTTAATATCAATGATTAATTTCTCCTAGAGTGGTTCTAGCACCCTTTAAACACTTTCGAAATTGAAGAAATAAACCAAACCAACAAAAAACAAGTATAATTCTCAGGCACAAAAAAGTTGGATAATTGTTCTCTGTACATATCAAGTGCTGTTTTAATTACATTGAAGCAAAAACACTCCCGAAGTGCAAGATATGTCACTCTAATAGACCAAAAAAGGAAGAAGAAAAGGAAAAAGAGAGCAAAACTCATGAAATTGGCCCTTAATCTCACTGAATCACTTGACAGCATACTAAGCAGAGAGTTTCTCACTTTAATTGTATATTTAGAACATGGGTTCACACTGAACCAAGAACTGTCTCGTACGACTAAAGCAGAGCATTCAGTAATTTAGCAAACGAATGTGCTCAATACTTGCATTTTGACACACTTTTACACAAGTTGAGATTGTACCATATGTCTCTTTGTTTTGAGAGTGGAAATGCACATCTGGCTCTGTCATTTTACCCACACAAAAACATGCAAAGACAAAAACCCTTTCTACCATATAACTAAAGGGGGGCGCTAGCAGTACAGCTGGCTGTAAACATCCAGTTTCTTAACCAGAGTGAGAGATAAGACGTTTGATATGCAACAAAGGCCGCGTTAACATGGCATTTGCATGCTGGAGTCGTCTCGCTAGTTTTCCTGGAGGTCAGCTGCGTGTGCTGCGATCATTTGAAACCGACGAAGAAAGACTGACAGACATATCCCATGAGTCTGCACTCCCTGTCTCTGTTCTTCTCCTCATTTTCACATTGACAGCTGCTCCCCCTCAGAGGACTACGTTTAGCAGCGAGGCTAATACAGAAACATGTAAACTCATTAACTTCACTCTCAAAACCACTTTCTCCCGCTGCTGTGCTGCTCTCTGTTGGAGTGTATGGGTGTGAGTGTGTGTTCGTCTTAATGTCTGTGATTATATATTTGCCTTGTCTCTAATTAAAAGACAAATGCCGTATATGGCCAGCTCTGAGTCGTTGTAAATTGTATTTGTACGTGCAGCATGACTAGTTGTCACAAAGGCTGTATTTGGGATTTGGCGGACACTTTTAAAAGCGACTTGCGTTGCATTCAATGTATACATTAATCAGTTCATGCATTCCCTGGGAATTGTTCCCATGACCTTGGTGTTGCTAAAACCAGGCCCTACTGTTTGAACTACAGAAATGCTGAACTTACAAGATTTTCAGTCAAAAGTCCAATTACACAAATGTTGCTGACTTCAAACACTTAGTTCAAAACCCTTTTTTTTTTTTTTGTGAAAATTATGTAGACTGTGAATATCACATTTCTATTATAGATGGTACAAATAAGAGTCAACCATGTAATGAAGGTAAATATATATCAATTCAATTCTAGAATTAAATTTCTGTTTGCCATTTTCTGAGTGTTACCATACATTTTTGCTGTTTTACATTTTGTTTCATAATTACTCTTGAAATTTTGTTGAGAGACATTAACAGTTACATTTAATCATTTAGCAGATGGTTTTATCCAAAGCAACTTAAAAATGAGAACAATAGAAGCAGTTAAGCCAACAAAAGGGCAACAATATGTAAGTCTCAGTTAGTCTAGCACAGTACATGTGGAGAGTTTTTTTTTATTATATATAAATAGAAAAAATAGCATAGAAATGGAATAGAAAATGTTAGTATTAATGGGTCAAGTGTTGATGAAAGAGACATGATATAGTAGCATCTAAGTGGCCATTTAAACCAACTAAAATGGGAAAATGTGTATGCGTTTTACACGACAATGTTGTTTTGGAAGCCTGAAAACACAAACTTTTGAAAACTGGTTTCAAAGTGTAAGTTTTTGAAAATGATACTGTTAATACATTACATTACATACTGTTAGTAAATTACAAAAACGGGAATTTGTGACAACGGTGACATTATGCACTTACGTATTACGTGTTCTGTCTATTATAGCCACGTGGCTTTCTTTACAAACAGACAGCACCAACTACTGGCCTGGCATGCATAATACAGCATAATTTTCACGGAATGACTGTATGTGAATGGGGGTCATTTTGATAATGTTGTTGTCCGTACGCGAAAAACGTAAAGGTTAAACTTTTCTGTTTTTAGTACATTGTTGTCGTGTAAACGTATCCTAAAGGCCAGAACACACCAAGGCGACGCCAATGAACTAGTGGCGACGAAAGCAGACTGCGGGGTTGGCTCAAGTCGGCAGCGTCTGTAATCCAAAGTTGCCCAAACTGACACTCGACAGCCGACGGCCAAGTAGCACATCAGTTTTGCGCCTGCGTGAGATGAAATGCCTTTCCGTACCAGTAGGTGGCAGTATCTGAAAAGCCAATCAGAATGATCAGATGGCCCAACAAGCTCCAACAGCGATTCAAAATTTCGAATCGGCCGAAAAAAAGCCGACGAGGACCAACTTCAGCCGACGGTGGGGAACACACTGAGAAAACTTAGTCTGCCGACGAAGAAAAACTGCCCGACGGCCGACCGTCGAGTTGGTGTGTTCCTGCCTTAATATGCTGTTTAACGTTACCTTTGTGACAACTGACCCAATATAGTTTGACAACATTGATAATAGTTTTTTTGTAAGCAAGACTTTAAGGTTTTTACTTGAAAATTTACTTTAAAACTGAACCTACCCCTGAGAAATATTCAGTGGAGTAAGAAGTGACAAATTGGCCTCCCCTATGACATAGTATAGCTCTCTCAAATCAAGCATACGCAACTGAACTATTCCCTTCATAAAAACATTATTTTCAAGATCACCAGAGGTATTTATTAACTCCGAACACATAAAGACTACAAACACAGTCAGTTTTAAAACCCTGCATTTCCTGGGGCACATACACTAAACCCACAATACATACAAGAAACTTGAAGATCTATGTCTGCAATAGTTCCACTGACCTGGAGGCTACCACAGAACTGGTAGAGGGAGTTATCAGCCGGGTTGAGTTGGTTGATGTGTGTCGCCGGCTCTATAGCATTAGGCGATCTTTCTCGATCCCTGGCCCGCTGGGATGGTGTTGTCATAGAGGCAGTGGTTTGCACTGGGGGCATCGGCTGCCACACGCTCACATCGGTCCCATTTCCAAACGCCTGGATCGCATTGCCTACATACAAAGAACAAAGATAGTATATACCTCCTATTAAAAGAGAGATATGAAATATGCAATAATTAACTTTCAGGCAAATACAGAGATACACAAGATAAACACTGTGGACAGGTTTTGCCTCCTGTCTGCTGTCAACGTGATAGTCTGGGAGATGTTTACTATAAAATCAGAGAGCCATGACTGTTTATTAGTATTTCAAATGTGTAAATGGCTGTAAATGAATGCCTAAATACTGGAATTAATTTACATATTTATGTGCATGCTGTATATGCATGTAGCACAGGTTTCTCTAAAAATATCAAATAATATATATGCATAGAAAATGAACTGATGGGTGCTAAATAATGAAACTGAGGGCATGAAAAATCGCCCTGTATAATGACAGGTGATGTTTATATGTTTCTGATTTCCTGCATGAAAAGCATCTGCATAATGACCATCAGCTTGATCTCTCTTTCTCTGATATTTATAATAAATGATTTAACAGAAGGACCAGCAGTGTGTAGCATTCAGTATATGACAGAGTGACTGCAAGCACAGATATTAACATAGTTAATAGATAATGTGCTGTTTGCTTTGAATGCCTGTGTCATAGACCGGAAATGATGCATATTTGCCTCTCCACATATGAAAGACTGGAAATGACTTTGATTTGCCCCAACTCTTAGTTTGGGCCTTCCAAAAATATATGGGAATATATTGTAAAATATACTGCGATATATTACATAATACATTTCCATATATGGGAAACTAGTGCTTATATTTTTCAATAAGCTGCAATATATGTATTGACCATGTATGGCTATAAATTGATACATATAATATATGTATAAATGAAGACAAAAATAGCATTACATTCATAAAGTTTTATCCTTTATTGTGTACATATATTGCACATACATGTTCCCATATAAATGTGAATGTATTGTACACACATATATACACACTTTCATGGAATGAGTAACAATCAGTGGTTACAACAGACTTCTAGTTCCTAGCATGCTTTGCTTCTGACTGAGAGTAAATGTTTAAATTAAGTGTTATTTCATGTGTTTTGCTCAATATTGATGTAGTGGAAGATCTGTTAGTGTTTAAAGTTTTATTTTGGAATTTAAAAGGTTTTCTGGTATGTGTGAGTTTTTGGGGTTACCATTGTGCTGAAGAATAGAGCCTGTGGTTAGGTTTATGATTGGCACCATTGAGCACCATTAAAGGGATAGTTCACCCAAAAATGAAAATTTGATGTTTATCTGCTTACCCCCAGGGCATCCAAGATGTAGAGGACTTTTTTTCTTCAGTCGAATGCAAATTGTGATTTTTAACTGCAACCGCTGCCGTCTGTCAGTCAAATAATAGCAGTGATTGGGAACTTGAACAATAAGAGTCGAAAAAACTTCCATAGACAAATCCAAATTAAACCCTGCGGCTCGTGACGACACATTAATGTCCTAAGACACGAAACGATCGGTTTGTGCGAGAAACCGAACAGTATTTATATATTTTTTTTACCTCTAATATACCACTATGTCCAACTTCGTTCAGCTTCCGGCTAGTGAGGTCTGATCGCGCTCTGACAACGGAAGTGATGTCATCACATCACTTCCGTCATTAGAAAGTGTTTTTTGACCTCACTAACAGGAAGCTGAACGAAATTGGACATAGTGGTGTATTAGAGGTAAAAATTATATAAATAATGTTCGGTTTCTCGCACAAACCGTTCGTTTCGTGTCTTAGGACATTAATGTGTCGTCACGAGCCGCAGGTTTTAATTTTGATTTGTCTAAGCAAGTTTTATTTACTGTTATAGTTGAAGTTCCCATCTACTGCTATTATTTGACTGACAGACGGCAGCGGTTGCAGTTAAAAATCATAATTTGCATTCGACTGAAGAAAAAAAGTCACCTACATCTTGGATGCACTGGGGGTAAGCAGATAAACATCAAATTTTCATTTTTGGGTGAACTATCCCTTTAAGACTATAATAAATGTATTTAAAAAGTAATGGCTGTGCACGCTATAGCACAGTGATAGTCTCTTTGGTAGAAACGTTAGTACATGCAGGTGTGCTTTTGTTAACTAACTTGAAAATATGAAACATTTAAAATGTAAAGAATTATAAAATATAAGAAATGTGTTACGTAATATATTTTACCATATATGTGTTTATACTGCATGAGTAAATATATCTGCAATATAGTATGCATGCAGTACCATATCTGATCACATATAAATCTATATATTATTATAAAATTGCAAACATTATGGTATATTAGTAAATATATTATAACATATTTTTCAATATATGAAAAGCGGCAATTCCTTATGTATTATTCAATGTATTGTAATATATTTACACAATATATTTGTTCTGTATATTTTCAAATATACTGTTCATGTAATATATTGATCATTCATATATGGGGAAATATATATAAGGGCCAGCCTTTCCCAGAACTAGGCTCTGCTGCCTCATTATATGGGCCTCTGACAGGCTCTTGCTCTCCCGGCATGCCATCTTCACTGAAACAGCACAGACAGCACACTAGTGTGTGAAGAGTTTTTAATAAAAGTCCAAGTATGTTTGGTACAGTGTGTGTGTGTTGTTGTTGTGTTGTGATGTTGTTCTTGATAAGAAATGTCCGCCCTCTCTCATAGCGCTAAGTTCTTTCTGTCGCTACGCTGCCTTTTAATGTTTATTTTTTCATCTCCTCCTCTAATTTTATCATACTCACATTTAAATAGTTTGAGCAAACACATGATGAATGTGTTGTTTGCTATTTTTAGATGCTTTCTCTCCATCTCTCTAGGAAATACTGGAAAAGACCCACAAGGCTCTGAGCGCTTTGATCGTTGTTTTGAGTCTATGAGCCCTGACACATTTTCTTCAGCAGATGAATCGTGTAGTTTCCTCTCATGTGCATGTCTCTCAATGAGTCATGTTCTCTGAATCCACTCTACACTCCACCAGCTGATGTCTGGAGACCTTCATATCCACAAGGTTTTATGTTTCAAAGAAAGGAAAATGTACTGCAATATCAGGCTACTGTTTACTGTTTTTGTTTTTTTCTGACGAAATGAAGACCAGATTTTTCTGTTGTAAATAACAATGCTGTTCTTTTGAACTTTCTATTTGCCAAAGACTATCACAAAAATATTAAGCAGACCATCTGATGACTCAATGATAATCATAATACATGACAATAACTATAAAAGTTTCTTGAGCATCAAATCATCATATTAGAATGATTTCTGAAGGAGCATGTGACACTGGAGGAATGGCTGCTTAATATTCATCTAATACCGTTTAAAATATTACTTACCTTTTATTTTATATTACTGCACTGTTGTATTACTGTATTTTTTGATCAAATAAATTCACCTTTGGTGAATATAAGATTATATTAAACTTATTTAAAACTTTATTTTAAAAACTGTACAGGCACAAAACAAAAAGCAAAGGTATATAGGTGAAGGTGAATATTAGAAAAAATAAATAAATAACATTTCCAACTTAATATATTTAATAATCTTTGAGCAATCTCACAGTTCTACTCAATGCTATCTGTTCTGCTGATGCTCTGCTCTGCTCTAGCCTGTGCTGAGGACGGCGTGTTCCAAGGGCAGACAGACGCATAACGCTCAGGGGCGAGTGTAGGGTGTGAGGCCAAAGCGCTTCGTCATAGCCTTCTAAACACCCAGATACTGACGGCGCTGGGAACGAACCCCCAGAACTGTCAGGATGCCTTAACACTGAAATCTGGTAATGAGACACGAGAGAATGAGGTAATGAGAAAGAGAGAGAGCAAGAGAGAGAGAGGGAAAGAAAGATAGAACAATAAAGAAGCAGTTTAACCCAGTTTAACCTCCTGAAGAGTCTCCTTCAACATCCCCTCAAAGCCCTCAGCACTAAAAGAAACAAATCAAATTAAGCTCAGACTGCTCATAGATACACTATTCCTACATTGAATCCACCATGCCCTATGCCAGTCTGATTTGAAGATCTGAAGATCTGATTTTGAAGATCTAAACTATTTGCTGTCTTTAGTGCAATGGTTTAGAGAAAGATTTTGACTGGTCAAAAATTCTTACATTTATCATCATTTTAACTTCACTACTTCATTCATTGTAAATGGTCCTGATGTCAAACAGTTTGTTGTGTGCATTTTTAAAAGTTCAAATATTCCATGTAGACTTTTGTTACGTCATAGTACGGATTCTTGTAAATGTGTTGTGTCCTTGTGCCTGTTGTGTCTCTCTATTTTGTTTCGGCTCAGGGTGAGAAATTAAAGTTAGTTCACCCAAAAATATATCTAATGATGGGCGATTTCAAAACACTGCTTCATGAAACTTTATGAATCTTTTGTTTCAAATCAATGGTTCGGAGCATGTATCAAACTGCCAAAGTCACATGATTTCAGTAAACGAGGCTTCGTTACAGCATAAGTGTTTCGAAATTTCAATGGTTCACCACTGGTTCACCACCGTGACTTTGGCAGTTTGATACACGCTCTGAACCACTGATTCTAAACAAAAGATTCGTAAAGCTTCAAAGCTTCATGAAGCAGTGTTATGAAATCGCCCATCACTAGATATTGTTGAATAAAGTCATTATTTTTTTATTTAATTTTTTTTGGTGCACAAAAAGTAGTCTTTAGTAGCTTTCTGGGCATCTGAAAGTGTCAATTATCTTGCTGGCAATGGAGGCCTCACTGAGCCATCAGATTTTTTTAAAAATATCTTAATTTGTGTTCCAAAGATGAACGAAGGTCTTATGGATGTGGAACAACATGAGGGTAAATAAATTTTCATTTTTGGGTGAACTAACCCTTTAACATTTTTGCCTACTATCCACAGTGAGTAAATGCAGAATTTTACCTACACACAATGTTAAGCAGCCATTATTTTTTCTTTAAACAAATTTATAATATTTAAGTAACAAACTACAACTGCATGCACTACATATAACTACAGTATATATTATTTAGTTTTAGATGATATTATTTAGATATTTAGAGCTCTGTTAGCAGCACGATTAATTGTTTGATTATCAAATCGCAAAGGCTGTTATTTAATGTCCAGCAAAAGAAATTTAGTTCATGTGCTTTCCAAACTTATCCCTGCATGGATCTCTTTCAGTATAAGTCCTCCCTATACTTTTACAAGCCCTCCCTGAAAGCTCACTCTTTGCTGTTACCACTTTGTCTGATTTCACGCTATACTATTAGTTCACAGGAACAAAAGGAAACACTTGGTGCAGTCAAAGAAGTGTAGCGAGCGAGATATGTACGGGGCAAAGGGTAAAGAAAGAAGTGCACATAATAGGAAGATGGAAGGGGCTTTTTAGAGGCAGAGGTAAAAACAGGCTGACAGGCGGACAGCTAAAAGCCTTGGAAAACAACTTGCTGGAGTCTGAAGAGATGGACAGTGCAAAGAGAGAATGAGACAAATGGACAGTTGGGAGAGAGATGGCATGGTTGGAGGCACATAGTTTAATGGAGAGAAAACAAGATAGGAAAAAAAAAACTAACAGAAGATATGAGAAGCCTTTGTTTGACACATAGACTGTGTTTGATTCTGATTGGTTGATGAACATTCTAAGGTGTGCATGTTTTTTATTTTTTTTATTAAAAGCTCAGATAAGTAGTTCCAGGCAGGTCTTGACTGCATTACAGTTCCATATCAGTTTGCCAAATGATTTCAGTTATTTCAAAGGTCCTTACCACCTACAAAAGCAAGACACTGACCAAGCGAATATATATATATATATATATATATATATATATATATATATATATATATATATATATATATATATATATATATATATATATATATATATATATATATATATATATATATATATATATATACATATACAAACTATTTCCATGTCTTCTTCTTGAAATTGCATTCCATTATCTATGGATAATGCACTCTTTCTTCAGCTCTCTCTCCCATAAAATGCACATATACAGACACACAAACGTAACATTCACACACAGAGACTTGTCAGCGCTGCCCTGCAATTTTATCAACAAAAAAAATTGTTTCACATCTGCAAAACTGCATATTTCTCAGTATCGAGAAAGTAACGCAGCTGTTTTTTAAGCAGATAAACTTACAGCTTCGATATTAGTAGAGACGCTGCTGCCAAACATTGTTAAGAGACGCAGAGATCCAGGTAATTCAAACAGAATCAAGCAATCTATCAATCTCTCTCTGCATATCAAGCCTCCGTTATTAGCTCTAAAATGAAATTCTGGGATTAGCAACAGAGGCTTGGGATGAGATGGGTAAGAAATTAGTCCTACACACAAGAACATTTTAAGGACAAAAACCTGACAAATGTCTTGAAATAAAACATCTGAACAATGTCTTGAGTTGTGGTAACCATAGTATAAGCGAAAAGCCTAATTGACTTCAGCCGATGAAATATAAGAAAAATAATGCACACCCGATGTGTATTTATTTGCTTGGTCAGTGTCTTACATATGAGAGCTTACATATAAATGAAGCTGGATCTTTTTATTTGGCCTTACTTTCCTAAGAAGCCTGCCATTTTACTACTTACACAACTCAAGTATGAGAGCATTAAATCAGCAATGTTTTAATAGTTTCCTTTAGTTGGAAAAATATTATTAGAGTTGGTAAGTTTGATTCATTTCTGTTAATCACTTTGAACGGCCCGTTTCAATGAAGCGATTCCAAACTACTTTAAAGATAAATTTGACATCATCACTCAAAAAATGTTAATGAAACTCTACCTTTGTGGCAATTTACATGCTTTACAATGTTTAAGTAAAAACAAATGTAGGTAAATAATTTTATAATATAGATAAAGTGTTTTCCTTTTATTCCCATTTACAGGTTCATAATTTTATTTATGGGGGTCTACTAGAATACGTTTACAAAATGTAATGTTCAAAAAAAATGTTTTATAATTTACATTGTTGCAGCACCTGTTTTCACGCTCTGTCTGAACGCTCTGTTTTAGTTTCAGTTTCTTCCCACCTTCCAAAAAAAACGAAGTCTGCCCTGATTGGTCAGCCAGCCCTGTTGTGATTAGTCTCCTGCTTAGAGCATGTGTCAGAAATGTAACTGCCCTTACCATAACCAGTGAGCATCAGCTCCACAGGCTTCCCGAGGCACTGTAAACACTACTGTAACTAAGCTTACTGTGACGTCAGTTTTGCTGTATCAGTTCGAGCACAAGTTATGAATAACAAGCTGATCAACATGAAACACCTTTGCAAGCACGACTTGTGCAGGACATTTTCAGCCTTAACACAAAGTATACATAAATCAGTGAGTATGCCTCAGATTTTACTTTGCACAGAAGCAGAGAGAGTCAGGCCAGAGAAGTAACTCACGCAGGCAGGCGTTGTCAGTGAAGAACTCTGTGAATCTGTCGCATTCCTCTTTGCTGTTGCCGCTGCTGGTGCAGTCACAGAATGGAGACACGCTGATCTTGGGTGAACGCAGATAATTTGGGGTCATCACCGTACCTGGATAACAAAAGGAGACATGTTTCTACATTCTTTAAGAATGCTGTATTTTAAAAATTAAAGTATATATATATATATATATATATATATATATATATATATATATATATATATATATATATATATATATATATATATATATATATATATATATATATATATATATATATATTTATTTTTTATTTTTATTTTAAAGGACTGCCTAAATATATGCTTGATGTGTGCCTTGTCATCTTTGATTAGCCGCTATTTTGTTCTCACTGAGCTTTCTTAAAAATAATGTTTTGGTGCAGTCTCATAAAAACTATACTGTGGGGATATGACACTGTTAGCCCACAAAGTGAAACGTCTCCCACTGGTAGAACAACAACATGAGCTAATCACAGATTAATAGCTGCACTGCTGTATTCCCATGTGTCCAGATGCTGTTTCTGTGTAGTGCACACACGACATTGGGAAGACTTCCAGCTCAAGCAAAACACAAAGAACTAGAGAACAAACATGTTTTTACAAAGGCTTTCTCTATCTACACTATATTGCCAAAAGTTTTGGGATGCCTGCCTTTACGTGCACATGAACTTTAATGACATCCCATTCTTAATCCGTAGGGTTTAACCCTTTGTAGCTATAACAGCCTCAACTCTTCTGGGAAGGCTTTGCACAAGGTTTAGGAGTGTCTTTATTGGAATTTTTGACCATTCTTCTAGAAGCGCATTTGTGAGGTCAGGCAGTGATGTTGGCGAGAAGGCCTGGCTCACAGTCTCCGCTCTAATTCATCCCAAAGGTGTTCTGTCGGGTTGAGGTCAGGACTATGGACCTTGCTTTGTGCACTTGTGCGCAGTCATGTTGGAACAGGAAGGGGCCATCCCCAAACTGTTCCCACAAAGTTGGGAGCATGAAATTGTCCAAAATGTCTTGGCATGCTGAAGCATTAAGAGTTCCTTTCACTGGAACTTAAGGGGCCAAGCCCAACCCCTGAAAAACAACCCCACACCATAATCCCCCTCCACCAAACTTTACACTTGGCACAATGCAGTCAGGCAAGTACCGTTCTCCTGGCAACCACCAAACCCAGACTCGTCCATCAGATTGGCAGACAGAGAAGCGTGATTTGTCACTCCAGAGAGCACGTCTCCACTGCTCTAGAGTCCAGTGGCGGCGTGCTTTACACCAATCCAACTCTTTGCATTGCACTTGGTGATGTAAGGCTTGGATGCAGCTGCTTGGCCATGGAAACCCATTCCATGAAGCTCTCTACGCAATGTTCTTGAGCTAATCTGAAGGCCACATGAAGTTTGGAGGTCTGTAGCTATTGACTCTGCAGAAAGCTGGCGACTTCTGCACACTGTGCGCCTCAGCATGCGCTGACCCCACTCTGTGATTTTACGTGGCCTACCACTTCATGGCTGAGTTGATGTCGTTATGATACCATTAAAAGTTGACCGTGGAATATTTAGTTGTGAGGAAATTTCAAGAATGGACTTATTGCACAGGTGGCAACCTATCACGGTACCACGCTTGAATTCACTGAGCTCCTGAGAACACCCAGGCTTTCAAAAATGTTTGTAGAAGCAGTCTGCATGTCTAGGTGCTTGATTTTATACAGCTGGGCCATGGAAGTGATTGGATCACTGGAATTCAATGATTTGGAGGGGTGTCCCGATACTTTTGGCAATATAATGTATATCTCAGTGGATTGTATGGAGAGAACTAGCAGTCACCCAGTATTAGTTAATGAGACACTATCCCCTGGTTTCACAGGCAAGGCTTAAGTTAGTCCCAGACAAAAATGCATGTATGAGATGTTTTAACTGAAAGAAACTTGCACTGACAAATCTTACAATGTTACTGTCATTGTTTTGTCTCAAGATGCATTTATAAAAGCTACTTAAATACCCTAACTGAACAAAGACCTAATCCTGGCTTAGTCTAAGCCCTGTCTGTGAAACCGGGCCTATATTATATATATATATATATATTTATATTATAAATTAACTTCACTACTGAATTGCTACATTAATCAACACAGCAAGGAGGTAGCAATGTGTCGCCGTTTTTGAAGTAATTAAATCAAAAATCACTCGCAGCTTTAACTTTTCAATACGGGCAAAAGAACATGGTATAACCAGGATAATCCATGTCTAGTGGTGCATAAATGACATGAATGCACTCCACAGGCTCCACTTCATGTTCTGCATTAAAATTGTTTAATGCACAACTAGCCATGTATTATCCCTTAAAAACACACATTCAAATAAATGTATTCAAGTTTCACAGCACGAAAGATACATTTATAAATGCAATGATTCTCAGATGTTTTGTATGAACTTGCTTATCCAAGTTACAAGACAGACTCACCAATGAGACCAGAGTATGACAGCAAGCAGTCAGCGTAGTTCTCCTTCAGACAACCAGAAAGAGAGCGGGGCTCAGGCTGACAGTTAGTGAAGAAATCAGCCAGACGAGACCTAAAAAACACCACATACACACTTTATATTGCATAGTTATCACCTTTTACTATGTATCCTGGTACAATGAGTACTAACAACATCACTTTATAATTAAATACTGTTCATTATAAATTAAATAAAACATATGTTGCCAAATCTGTGTTTGTAAAGCTAACGGCACCCACAGTTCTTGGCTGTTAAATGTGCTGGAAGACTCTCAGCAGCAGTCTGTCATAGTGTTAAGGATGGAGAAGGAATGTGTAAATGAATGTGCTGTGCTGTGTCTCCTAAGACACATGGTGTAGGACTAGTTTGGGATCTTTGCACAACTACAACGAAGCTCTTGGTACAGCTAGGGGCTACACCTAGCTTTAAAACGATCATGGGTACAAGAACAGGATGGATATAAAGAGAAAGACAAATAATGAGGAAAAAAGCAACCAGAATGGAGAATGTGAACTGTACAGACCCGGAGCGCAAGTGCAAATATATTCCATTTATTTGTATAAGTGTCTGAATGTGCCCCCAGAATGCCGAGCGGCGGCACTTCTGATTGAGCAGGGTCATTAGCTGTCGCTCTCTCTGTGCCTAAAGACGTTTACTTGGCAAAACTACATCCACGTTGTGCTAATGAATCCTTAACAAGCCACTTAGAGGACTCTGGGGTTGCCTCCTTCCTGCACAAACCAGATTTAGGGCTGCAGTTTTTATTGCTAGACTTCAATAATCACCTCGATTGTCCTCGCGATGTGCTCTCCTGCTTTAGCTTAATAAACGCTTTATTTCCCAATAGATGCAGCTTACCTGCTCATGGCCATGTCTGTCCCTAGTTGTGAATATGTGTTATTACAGATGGCATGTTGTGATCTTGCCTCTCAGATTCAGTGAGGCATTTCTTAGCACCTCTAAATAGCTCAGTTTGCACTGCCATGTGTTAATGCACACAAGATAAGTGCTGCCATGAAGTGTGGAAGTATTGCTTTACTATTACATATGTAGTGAAATGCCTCTTTTTTTTGTAGTTTTATAATGTAATAATATGATTTTAAAAAATATTATATTATATTATAACAGTTTCGTAAGAAGTAGACATTATATTATATATACAGTTGTGGTCAGAATTATTGGCCCTCTTGGTAAATATGAGCAAAGCAGGCCGTGAAAATAAATCTGCATTATTTGTCCTTTTGATCTGTCATCCAAAAATTAACAAAAATCAATAACGATTTATTAACGTATTACAACTTCATTACCTTAAGAAATATTGAGAAAATGCTCAAGAGAATAACATTTTAAATTGAGTTAAATTGACCTGCAGATGTAGTTAGTCTTGCATGATGCTTGCAGTGTCAGGCAGTTGGGCCTCTCCTTATCCTCGTATGAACAGGCTGGCACGATGGTCTGGCGTCTGCGCTCAGAACAGGCCGACTGATCCCCTAAAGGACACGAGCAGAAGAGCATACCATAGCTGTGCTTGGGCGGCACCTTGTCGAAGAACTGCCGCAGGGCCTTGTGGCACTTCCGTTTGTTGCAGACTTCAGCCGTTGAGACTCTGCTTGTGCAGGGGCTTATGTAAGCCGAACGGTATTTCTTGCAGGTGTCATTTAGGTTGCAGGCCTTTGCTGCATTCAAGCAGTTGTTCTCCTTTGCTAGCGCAGGCTCACCTGCAAAGACAGAAAATACACAATATAACTAAAATGAACATCTGATTTGTGTCCCTATTGGCTGTAGTGCACAGTATTTAATAGTAAAACTTGGATAACGTCGTCATGAAATGGAAGTTGCAATATTCTTTTCTTCACTATTGTGTCATATGAGTGAAACAGCTTCTCCAACAAGAAAAAAAAAAAAAAAAATAGGACAGGACTTGATTTTGTCAATTGGGAATTGATTGGATCGTTGTGGTTTGTTATTGCTGTGATCTCATGTGAGTGACAGGTTGTCCCGCCCTTGCACTGGTAAACAGAGAAGAGAAGAGATGTTGCTGCACAAGGGAGAGGAAGTTATTTTGATTAAAGGTTTTGAGGGCAAAGTAAAAAATATAATGAATAAATAATAGGGATGCATCGAAATGAAAATTCTGGGCCAAAACCTAAACTTCTAGATGCACTTGGCCGAAACCTGAAACCGAAAATGCTTTTTAAAAATTATTTATTTATTGTTTTAAATTAGCTTTATACAAATAATTGTATTAATATTATACTTTTTAATGAAATTAAATGATACTGAATTAAAAAATACAAGCCAATAAAGTAACATAACCACATTTATTTCACAATATATTAAAGGGTTAGTTCACCCAAAAATGAAAATTGTCATTTAATACTCACCCTCATGTCGTTCGATTTCAAAACACTGCTTCAAAGCTTTATGAATCTTTTGTTTCGAATCAGTGGTTCGGATCGTGTAAACGAAGCCTCATTTACTGAAATCATGTGACTTTGGCGCTCCGAAACACTGATTCGAAACAAAAGATTCAAAAAGCTTCGAAGCAGTGTTTTGAAATCGCCCATCACTAGATATTGTTGAAAATTCGTTATTTTGTTTTTTGGCGCACAAAATGTATTCTTGTCACTTTATAATATTAATGTAGAACCACTGTACTCACATGAACTTTTTTAAATATGTCTTTAGTACCTTTCTGGATCTTGAGAGGTTCAGTGACATTGCTGGCAATGGAGGCCTCACTGAGCCATTGGATTTCATAAAAAATATCTTAATTTGTGTTCTGAAGATGAACGAATGCCTAACGGGTCTAGAACGACATGAGGGTGAGTAATAAATGACATTATTTTCATTTTTGGGTGAACTAACCCTTTAATATTAAATATCAATATTATTCTTTATTCAGTTCTTTGCAACAGAATCAGATTTAATATATTTATTTTTTGACTAATTATCCAAATAATGTCCTTCAAAGCTATTATTGTCAGAGCATATGAGCAGAGCCTAGCAGGGAGAGGATCAGCAGTGTTGCCAAGTCTGTGGTTTTCCAGCGGAATTGGGCTACTTTAACACTGTTGCCTCGGATTGTTTTTCATGTCCGCAGGTTGAAACAACCCCAAAATAACATAATATTTAAGCCCTGAAATGCGAATTTGACTAGGAGAACCCGAACAAAAATGCATATTTTACCCTCCAAATTCAGCCGTTTTTCTCTTTTGGCCAAAAACTGAAAATGCCATATTCCCCTGATAATTTTCGGCACAGATAAATCATTTAGAATAAACACAGCAAAGTATTGTCAATTATGATTCCATAATTTTTAAAGGTGATGTAATGCCATGCTGTACTGTTTGAGCTACTGGAATGCTAATCAGAATCCAATCAGAACCAATAGCCACTTCCAGACTCTCTCTATCCATCAATCATTTTGCACAATTTTGGAGGCAGGGTTTTTGCAGAGAGAGTGTGTGGCTGAATTGAGCAAAATCAGCAGCTAAATTTGCTTACAGCACCTTTAAATCTGTAAAAATAAATTAAGTAAAAAAGTAGATACCATAAGCAGAACAAACAGACAAAGAAAAACAAAGAGTCTGATGCTATCCACAGCTCTGAAATCCTTGGTCCACACACACACACACACACACACACACACACACACACACACACACACACACACACACACACACACACACACACACACACACACACACACACACACACACACACACACACATACACACATACACACACACAAACACACACACAAAAAAAATCTTTCATTTGAATACCCCACAGCACTGACAGGCATGTGAATTAATCATCCCTATTTCTGCAGGTCTGCCAAAACACAGAGGCTGTTTATAAGGAACCTGTTTTTTGTTTTAGGCTGTTTTTTTATGTTAAATGAAACAGTGCTCGTCCCTTTGGATCCCTGCAGCCTAAACAAACAGTCATCTTGGCCGAACAGGGGAGTCATCAAAGCGGCCGGCATGGCTCTGCTCTCGCCTGTCAGCTGTGGCTAATTGCTGGCTTTCTAACACATTCCACCATTAACTAACATTTCTGGAGACTCGCTGAGCTACAGCAGCAGTTTGGTTTATAATGAGAGCCAATTAAAAACAAGAGATGGGTTATATTAGAGCGAGGGCGGAGCGTACTTGTGCAGTGCATGTGTTTTTGTATGTGCGTGTGTATGTAAGGACAGTGCTAATAAGATGGTTATCTTTAAGGGAGCCCAAGAGGAGACTGTGTCCTCAGAGCCACTAGCAGCAGGAGGTGATATCATTTGGTCATGTAAGTCATGTTGGATCAGATCAAGGCTAAAAACAGATGTATAAAATGGCTTAAGCTGTTTTTCCACTATCTCCAACATTAGGATACGATTGTTGCATTTCGCCCCCTAGTGGTAGTCGAATAGAAGTTTTAAAAATTGGTCGTGAAGCAGCTGTTACCCTTCGCCCTGGTAAAATGAATGAATGTATGAATATATCTACAAAAATAAATTTGTCTGAAAGAAAAGCACAGTAGGTTTTTGGGGGATAAATTAATAAATTATTATTATGTAAAAAATTATAAAATAATTATTTCTGAAATAAATATTCGTAACACCCATTTTACAGGAATAATTGTCATTCTCACCTCACGGTTATAGTTTGATTAGAATGCATCACTTTGGGTCACATGTGAAGCTCAAATAGGGTCCCAAAATTCTGCATACCCAGGAGCTCAATGCATCTCCTGTATTACTCTCCATTAGAAATGAATGACTTCCAGTCTGTATTTGTTGGACACAGTGAAAAAGATGCTTCAAAGTCAACATGTAATCAAAACTGACCCTATTTACTTTTGTAATGTATTGTGCACAATGCAAAGCAAAATGTAATAATCTTTTATCAAAACTTCTGCCTCTGAAATGACTCAAATTATTTCATAAATCCCTTATACCATTTTTAACCTCTCCCCTCCAACTACCTGATTTCTTGTGGTATAAAGCTATTTATGATCCAGTCAAATCAGAAATTACGTAAGTAATATGGATTATTAACTGTGTTTGCGGTGCACTTCTATAATGATGCACAATAATAAGTAGAAAACTTATTATTATTATTAGAAAATCAGTGCTCAGTGATGACTGTATCTCTAACAAGTAAATGTCAGTCTGTGCTGAAGTCAAGAGCAAATTATACCATATCATTCCAAAGATTGAGGTCAGCAAGACTTCATTAAAAAACAACTTTTATTCAGCAAGGATGCATTAAAAACATTTATGATGTTAAAGACATTTATAATGTTAGATTTCTATTTTTTATTTATTCATTTATTTTTTTTAAATGCTGTTCTTTTGAACTTTCTATTTAGGTTTTCAACATTAATAATAATAAGAAATGTTATTTAAGCACCAAATCAGCATATTAGAATGATTTCTT
This sequence comes from Chanodichthys erythropterus, assembly GCF_024489055.1. NCBI lineage: Eukaryota > Metazoa > Chordata > Actinopteri > Cypriniformes > Xenocyprididae > Chanodichthys > Chanodichthys erythropterus. The sequence goes on from NC_090225.1 coordinate 12,996,067, forward strand.
AAGGATCATGTAACACTGAAGACTGGAATAATGATGCTAAAACTCAGCTTTACCATCACAGGAATGAATTACATTTTACAATATATTAAAATAAAATGTAAATAAAAATGTTTTACAATATTATTATTTTTACAGTATTTTTTATCAAATAATTCCAGTGTTGGTGAGCATAAGAGACGTCTTACAAAAGCATAAAAAAAAAAAACATTCTTTTTAAAAACATGGTTGTGTATCTTTTTAGGGACTGTGTGAGATGCATTGGCCCCTTGACCTTCCATAGCACAATGTAAAAAAACACCACTCCACCCCATCTGTTAGCAGTCTGGACTATAATTCAACACACACACACACACACACACACTCACACACACACACACAGACACACAGAAGCATGTACACACATTTAAAGTCCATCTGCCCAGACAACATCTGCCCATTCAAGCCCTTCAGCAAAGAAAACTCTGTGTTTCTCACTGTTTCGCTCTCTGAGAGTGGGTGCTTATCTGTGTGTGGAAGAAAAAGTGGAATGCAATCTCGCCTATTCATGAACAGTGTGATGTTCTCGGTCAGAGCATCAGACGTGCACACACACTTTCACACAGACACTCAACACAACCACCTCCGCCTTGCATTTATGATCACTGTATATTAAGCGTTCATTTAAGCAATGTTAGCCATTATAAACATATTTATTCAAATCAGCTGAATCAATAGGCAGTGCATGACCAATATGTTCAAACCTAATAGCCTATTTATTATTTAAAAAATTGCCTCAAATAAAAGTTGGACCGCATAAGTCAGCATGTTAAGGTTTTGTTGTTCGTTACCACTGAAACCTCTTGCATGTCCGGGGTGATACATGTTCTTCTCATGCATAAAAAAAGTATCTGTACACATGATGGGCTGCAAAATCACAAGAAAAGCTTGATGTGTACTGACAACTATACGTTATATAACCGTATTTCTCTTCATTAGGATGTTTATATAGCAACTGTTAAAGTGTCAAGTAAGCTTCATTAATGTTTCTCTTTTCAAAATATATTATTTTTTAAAATATAACATTAACATGATGGTAATTAAACGGAGCCTTTGTAAAAATATAAACCAAAACATTAAATGTGCAATCAATCAATCAATCAATCAATCAATCAATCAATCAATCAATCAATCAATCAATCAATCAATCAATCAATCAATCAATCAATCAATCAATCAATCAATCAATCAATCAATCTATATGTATTTAAATGACTAGTACTTCTAAGTCAGCTAGTAGCAGCAGTATTATTTAATCGGCAAGTTGAATAGTCTTGCATACTGATCATCATCATCATCAAAAAAAAAAAAGATATTATCTGTGTGGGTGTGGGTGTGCGATGTGCCCTTCTGATCTGATGCCCCGAGGCTGACAAGAATAAAATACCTATTCTGTGTCTTGGCACAAAGGGCTTCAGGTCGAAACGATCCTCTACAGCTGTCTGAATCCTTCACCTGTCGTATGAACCGTTAGTACCAGATGTCACACAGAAGAGAGTGACCAAATCACACATGAACACACACAGACACACAATCCATATAATCAGTGTCTAACGTTTACACTCGTCAAGCACCACATAAAAAGTGGCTATGGTGAGTAAATAAAACAGATTTACTTGCAGTTGGCTGGTAATTTGTAATCAATTGCCATATAATACAAGGTTTAAATCCAATTGTAAAACCAATAGTCATTTTTTATGAAATCCGAGGATTTCTGAAGCGCACATATTATGCAGCAATGTCATTGCACCTTTTTGAGGTCTAGAAAGGTATTAAAGACATTGTTAACAATATAAAAGACATCTCTGCACTCCGTTCACTACATCAACAGTGTAACAGACTGACATGGAAGAAAATAAATTATTGACTAAAGTCATTATTTTTGCATGCACAAAAAGTATTCTCGTCGCTTCATAACATTAAGGTTGAACCACTGTAGTCACATGGATGGTTTTAATGATGTCTTTACTACCTTTCTGGACCTCAAAAGGTGCAATGACTTTGCTCTTTATGTGTGGTTCAGAAACCCTTGGATTTCATCTAAAATATCTTAATTTGTGTTCTAAAGAGAGTGAACGAAGCTCTTGCGGGTTTGGAACGACATGAGGGTGAGTAATTAATGACAGAAATTTTTGGGTGAACTAACCCTTTCAGTCTCTTACCTATTCAAAATCAAGGATCAATTAAGGTTTTTGCACCTACTGTACCAATCCTACTCATGAACATGCTTCATGTTCACAAATACCAACATCACACATACATAGCTCATTCACCCCACACCTCACACACACTGGCCATCTGGCCTGGTAGGTAGAGCACAAACCCCCTCCCCTACTGTGTCTCATCTCTGATACAGCCTCAAATTGATTAGCGTCTCTTATTTCCTTCCTCTTTTGGCTCTAATTTTCAATTTGCAGGAGAATCAGTCTGAATAATGACCTTGGATGCTATTAGAACAAACCCGTGTATTTACAGATCTGCTTCTAATGCTTTATTTGGACCTTTGTTATCATCTGTTCTTTCCTTGAGCCATCACAACAGTGATCCAACTGTGGGTAAGTTTTTTTTTTTTTTTTTTTTAAATATTGATTTACATTAAACAATGAAATTGGAGCCCTACTGCAGCAGTTACAATGTCTGTTATTTAGAAGTTGGAGTTCACATAATCTCATGGGTTTGTGTTCCTGTAGCTCAACCTGCAAAGTATATGTAAGGCACTAGCAGCACCAAGGTCATGAGTTCAATTCTCAGATGGATGGATAATAAAAAGGCAAAAAGGTCCAAAATAAGAATGAATTCAATTAACCTTTTGCCAGTGTTTAGAAATACAGAGAATATATAGACATTCCAATTCAATAAAATGAGAGCAAAGGCACTGTAGTCACTCTTTTAATTCTCCCTCTCTCTATGCTGATTTAACATACTTTCTCTCCAGGATCAGAAAACAGAGGCCTGATTAAATCCTAATAAAAGCCTCACCTGAGGGTTAATGGGAAACGTACAGTTAAACAACGAGGGGAATCCAGCGCACTCCTCTCATACTTTATCTGGAACTGTAATGTCACCAGCGATTAGCAGAGAGGTCGAGGATTTGATTAAAACACCACCGTGATAAGAACCTGATGTCCTCTTGAGTACATGTGTGTGTGTGTGTGCGTGTGCTAGTCTCTGACTATAACTTTCTTTGTGTCTTTCAGGTGATTATTTTCAGTCACTAGACTGAAGAAACTAAATGAAGAGACAATTATAGAAACAACGACATAATGAGACTAAAAAGATGGAAAACATTAACAAATACTTTGACCGACACTGTTGGTGTGTGTCCAGGTTTTCTCTCCCTGCGGTCACACAGATGTAGATTACTCACTTGAAGTGATTGATAATATAAGGTAAGGGCTGTGTTTGATAATGTGCTGTAATTAGTCAGCTCTATAGTGGCTCAGACAAAGCCCTGTGCAGTCCTTATGAACACTAGAACTATATTTGTCTGTTTATCTGATATAAAATAAATACACAAGCATATAATGACATAAAATACAGCTGAAACATGATGCAATAAAAGCTATGAGTAGCAGGACATTTTGTTGATGGATTGCTTTCTATTCCTAGCATTGTTTTTAGTAGCCACGCCCACAGTAAAATCTCATTGGTCCAAAATCCTGATTCCAATAACTGTACATTAAACATTAAAAAATATTTCTCACCACCCTATTTGACAAATTAAAAATTCAATGTTTGTTGTAAACTAAATGATTTTTTTTTTTTTTTTTTATCTGATTACATTTTAAAATATTGAATGAAAAGATGGGGCCATATAGTTCAGAGCTCTCCATCTCTTCTTGCAGTGGATATACAGTATGTTGGTGTATTTCACTTGTGGACCATAACAATCCATTTGTACAGGTGGAAACATAGAGAGCTCTTTCCTTGTTTACCATCAGTGAATCAGAGAAGACACATGGTTGAAAAGAAGACCCTCTCTTTCTCCTGTCTTTTGGTTCTTTGTAGTGCTTAATAAACTCTCTGTTTCTGTAAACAATCCTCCAGTGTAATAATGGCAAATGAAACTGTAGCAGTCCTATAACTCAAGACCTCTGTAATTGATCCCTGAAGCCCTTGCTCTGTCTCTCCTCACTCTTTCGATCAAGGTGGCATGCTCTCAGAGAAGGACATTCCTCTAAGATATTTCATCAGGGTGCATAGGGTTTCAGCAGTGATTGGTTAAATCCTGGGATAATGGTGGGTTTGGTAAGGAAGCCGGTGTCGACAAGATGAGGTTAGCTCAGAAAATGTGATACTTTGTATTAGTAACCGTTTGAGTAATTCCGAGTAAACTATAGCCATTGATGCCTTGACTATGTGATTAGCTTTTGGTATGTTTGATATCACTCCCACCAAAATGGGAGGTTGTTTGAGAAGTTAACATCCCTCACACACATACACACTCCCTCAAGCTTTAGCATCACCATCCTGCCAGAACCCTCGAATGATGAGGATTCATGGCCCAGACTGCCTGCTCGATCCTGGCCCTGTACACAAACATGATCTTTGAGGCATTAATATGCACAGCCGCCCCACCACTCCACACCCCCCACCCCCCACCCCAGCCTGTCACAGAGATATACTGTTCTAGCCCCAGAGTACCGCCACACTGAGAGACATCCGTTTCACGGGAAGTTATACTAGTGAGAATCATTAGACCCTGCTGCTGTATTTGCATGAATGCAAGAGATATGATAGGATAGCTGTGATCTATTTCCCATGATTGGATGTGATGAAATAGAGCATGCAAACAGAATGTTGCTGAATCACTGCCCAAACAAGTACCCTTTGACCATGTGCAAATAAGAAAATACTGTTCTTGTTTGAGAAATTGAAAGAATATAGAGGAAGAAATGTATTTTTCATTCATTGTTTAAACAGAAAAGAGTCCAAAAGTGTGGGGCCGTTAGTAATTTTAATGAAAACAGTAATATTGTGAAATATTATTAAAATTTAAACTAACTATTTTCTATTTTAATATATTTTAAAATGTCATTTATTCCTCCGAAAATTTTCAGCAGCCATTACTGGATTATTAAGAAGAAACATTTCTTCTTATCAATGTTGAAAACAGTTGTGCTGCTTAATATTTTTGTGGAAACTGATAATTGTTTTTCCAGGATTCTTTGAAGAATTCAGTGTAAAAAACAGCATTTATGAATAAAATAAATGTCACATAAAACTCCATTTTAAAATAATTAAAGACTAAAAAAAAAAATTATATATATATATATATATATATATATATATATATATATATATATATATATATATATATATATATATATATATATATATATATAAGTTTAATTTAAAAATGAATTATAATAATACATTATATAGGTGCTAAAGAGGATGTTACGCGATCATCGCGTAAACGATTGGCCCTCTGGCTTGTCAATCACTGCCGTGATGTTCCTTGTGAGAGACGAGCACGGCTTCGCGCTCCAATACCTTTCCACACTCCACAGGCACCGCATGCAATGTTTTTGTCAGGAGACAGGAAAAACAAGTGCAGATTATGAGTTACCTGCGGTGAGTCCGACATAATGAATCCAAAAACACGACACAGCGAATTCCGGTGGCAAACACTCGTGTTCCAATACTCGTGCACGAGTTTTGGGAGGCGTTCCTTTGAAATTAGCTGTGAAGGAGGGGGGCTTTTCTTATGAATGCACTCATTTCAAAAACTCAGTAACAGTCTTTGGATTCTCAGTCAACGAAAAAATCCTGTCTATCACCTTTAAACCTAACCACCTTTCAACGTATATGGATTTTCTATTTTTTTCAGTTGTTTCATACAATGTAAAATGTAAACATATATATTACATTTTATAATTATATTGTAATATTTTCTATGTCAAATTTTAATGACCTCAACTTAAAGTTCCCACAATGGCATCAGAAAGAGAGCGAGAACCATTAATGGCACAATGAAGCAGAGGATGCTGTTTGCAGGAGCTTAGAAGTTGCAGGTCTTGATAAACATGGTCGAAAACAACATTATTTCTAAGTTAGATTGGGCAGCTTTTCAGGTCCAGCCCCACTGCTTTCATGACTGTGAATAATTTTCCATTTCATTTGGAATCGATCAACTTGCCAAAGTGAGACGGAATTACACTGGGTGGTGAAAAATTCCGTGAAAGTGCATCTATTGCCAAAGGCTTAAAGTGCAGTATAAACCTCCAAAGTGCAATCAGGCTAAAGCAGCAGTGCTTGGCTCTGATTGGGCAGTACTTGTTGCACCAAAACTGGCAGCACTGATAGAGGCCATATGCTCTGGAACTCAGAGGACTGTGCGGCTTACCAAGCGTCCTAAAATGACAGCTAAAACTACTATTGAGACTTGTGAATCATCATACAGCTCTAGTCATATGACATTTGACAGACGTCACAGTCATCAATGTGGTCTTTATCTCTGCGCCTACTGACTATATGAGTCAAAGGTCACGCTGAAGTGAAGAGCCATCTCATCAGACCCCGTCAGGCAGCGCTACTCGTGTGTGAATCCTCTAAGAGAGAAGGAACAATGTGGGAGGGAAAATACTTAAACGGCAGTCACGTTCAAAAGGCGCCCACTGACTGAACTGCTCATAAAGGACTGGAAGAGTGAGAGATCGCTCTGAGCTAATGTGGAAACCCACTGGGAGTGAGATATCAGTGTGGCTATCTAAACTGGCAGTCAACTGCATCTGCTGCACATCTAAATCATATAAGTACTGTGATATTTCTAACAAAAATACAGAAAGCTGTTTAGCAGAGCCAGGGGCTTTTGTAATGAGAGAGCAAAATGTGGCTGTGAGATGCAACAAACGGTATGTTTTATCGTGCATTCTCACACTTGTACAAACACCCCTTAAGTGTTATTGCTGTATGAATACTAATGAGATGAACTCAGTTTAAACAACTTTTCAAAAGAAATCTGCTTTCTGTCAGTGATGGGTCAGTATGGCTGATCGACCAAATTAATAGTTTTACTAGTTGTATTAGATTTAATATTTTTGACGTCAGAACTTCTTAGGATGCTTTGAGACTGTCTACCACGAGAGACTTGGCCACTTAATCAGGTCTTGGTTTTTCAATGTCTCACACCATGAATTTTATGTTAAGATGTAGTGTCAAGTTAAAAATAGTTAAACTTTTAAAGTTGCAATGAAGAGAAGTAGCGACAGATCCTTTCTTACATATTGTGACATAGATCTAAATAAAGATTATCGAAAAGAAAAAAAAAATATATATATATATATATAGGGTGGGAACTTGATTCAACCCAACGGTTGTTGATTGGATGGAGGCATCTCTGAATGAAAGCTTGCGGCGATTATAAGAAAGGGGTGGAGTTTGAGCAGTGAGAGCATCAAAATGATTGGATTTATCCTGCATATATCACCTAAAAGAAGTATTGCGTTTCACCGGAACATCGACACTTTGATTAAAACAATAAGATCAAAAACATTTGTTTAGAAACTTTGGTAACACTTCAGTATGGGCAACACTTATTCACTATTAACTACAACTTTTCCCTCAATAACCTCCTAATTTACCACTTATTAATAGTTAATAAGGTAGTTGTTAAATTTAGGTATTAGGTAGGATTAAGGGATGTAGGATATGGTCATGCAGAATAAGGCATTAATATGTGCTTATTAAGTACTAATAAACAGCCAATATTCTAGTAATATGCAAGCTAATATCACCAGCAGCCATATCACAGGTGTTGCCTACTTAGGCTAAGCAGGGCTGAGCCTAGTTAGTACCTGAATGGGAGAACTCCTGGGAAAACTAGGTTGCTGCTGAAAGAGGTGTTAGTGAGGTAGGCAGGGGGTGCTCACCCTGTGGTCTGTGTGGGTCCTAACACCCCAGTATTGTAATGGGGACACTATATTGTCAAAAAGCATCGTCCTTTGATAACATGTTAAACTGAGGTCCTGACTCTCTGTGGTCATTAAAAATCTCAGGATGTCCTTCGAAAAGAGTAGGGGTGTAACCCCGGCATCCTGGCCAAATTTGCCCATTGGCCTCTGTCCATCATGGCCTCCTAATCATCCCCTTACACTGATTGGCTTCATCACTGTGTCTCCTTTCTACCAATAAGCTGGTGTGTGATGGGTGTTCTGGCGCAGTATGGCTGCCGTTGCATCATCCAGGTGGATGCTGCACATTGGTTGTGGTTGAGGTGATTCCCCCTTCCATATGTAAAGCGCTTTGAGTACCCAGAAAAGAAATATATAAATGTAAGAAATTACTATTATGATGAATTATTATTACAATTATTATCAACCTTAATGTTATGGAGCGACGAGAATACTTTTTGTGCCCCCAAAAAACAAAATAATGACATTATTCAACAATATCTATCAATGGGCGATTTCAAAACACTGCTTCATGAAGCTCTGAAGCTTTACGAATCGTTTGCTTCGAATCAGTGGTTCGGAGTGCGTAACAAACTGCCAAAGTCATGTGATTTCAGTAAAAGAGGCTTCGGTATGTCATAAGTGTTTTGAAATTTCAATGGTTCACCACTGGGGGCATGACTGGCAGTTTGATGCACGCTCTGAATCACTGATTCAAAACAAAATATTTGTAAAGCTTTGAAGCTTCATGAAGCAGTGTTTTGAAATTGGCCATCAGTAGATATTGTTGAATGAAGTCGTTATTTTGCCGCACAAAAAGTATTCTCATCACTTCATAACATTAAGGTTGAACCACTGTAGTCACATGAACTGTTTTAAATATGTCTTTAGTAGCTTTCTGGGCATTGAAAGTGTTAATTGTCTTGCTGGCAATGGAGGCCTCATTGAGCCATCGGATTTTATGAAAAATATCTTAATTTGTGTTCTGAAGATGAACGAATGCCTAACGGGTGTAGAACGACATGAGGGTGAGTCATTAATGATAGAATTTTCATTTTTGGGTGAACTAAAGGAACCGGTATACTTCAAACTAAATCGAAGAACAATTTGATGTGACGTAATTTCGAACAAAATCAGGCCAAAACGAAGTTCGTTTTGTGTTCGTTTGGAAGTTCGAAACGGCTTGCCAAAGCGAACTTTCAGAAAAAGTTCGCTCCAGCTGCAAAACACCTTCGTACTACCATTGGTCCATGACGATAACGTAATAGGAGCTGTGCGCAGAGGCTCCACCTTCATTCGCGTGGAACGAGTCTCTGACTCGTTTCGTGTGTTTGAGTTTGTTGAGGTAAGATCTCCGTGGGTGAAAACATGAACACACTGGATAGCAGCTTTATAGTACAAAATGAAGTTGTGCTTGTAAAAAAATGAGGCACTAACACTGTTTTTCATGTTTGATACTGTAAAGCTGCTTGATTTTAAGCAATCTATTTAATAAAGTGCCACATGAAGACGTTGCGTGACTGGAGTGCTAATTTGCAGGGCTCGTGCTAACATACCCATGTTGTTATGATCAGACGCTTTCTTATGCTTTATATAATAAATGCTTGCTGTTTTCTCATTTTTGTTGTGTTTATTTTGTTACTGAGAAGAAAGTGCACGGCACATATTTACAAATTCATCTATACGTCATTCTCAGCAGTGTGGGCGGGGTCAGATGTTCGTTTACAGTATATCGCTGGTCATGCATTTCGAAATTCATTTTACCCCTAAACGAAGAACGAAAAAGAACTTTGTTTTAAGTATACTGGGGCCTTAACCCTCTAAAAGCACATCTCAGGACCTCAAGTATTTGGTCACATTCAGATTCAGACCATCTAGCTGCTCATTAACACACAAATTCATGTGTGGTGGACCCCAAAACAGCCCAATTATCCAGGGCTAAAATGCTCAAGTCAACTAGTTTAGACAACTCACTGACTAGTTGATTATAAAAATATTTAGTTCTATGCATCTCTACTTTCAATAAATTAGGCCAAAACCTAAATTTCCAAATGAAACAAAATAAAAAAGATACCATTTGTGTTATTGTACAAAAATAATTAATGTCCATTTTGAGATGACAGTTATACATGCTATATTTAAATCAGTGTCCCACCACTTTAAATAACTATATGAGACACTAGTAGTTGGTTGTGCTGTGTTCAGCGGTGCAAAAGTCATCAGGGAATGTAATCTCGCTTGTTCTCTCCTCAGCTTTAAGAGTCTGTGGTCTATTATTATCTCAGTGATATGATATTTCTCTCTGCCATCCTTGTCGTCGCTCAGAATGTCAGCTGCCAATCTTAGGAGCCATGCAGAGGAAATGAACAGTCTGTTCTAAACACTGAAAACTACAGCTTTCATTCAATTTGAGAGGTTACGACAGGGATTCATACATCTAAAGGGATTTGCAGACACCTGAAATAAAGAACTCTTAAAGTGGGAATCATTTGATGTCTAAACTTACAAGAGATGGTAGAATATAACAACTAAAAACAACATAAACATTAGGATAGTATTTCAGCTGAATTGTTCCAGAAGACAGAAATGAGGTAAATGAGAACTAAAAGTTAACTACACAAACCGACATAATAACAAACGTTTAATCTACACAGTTCGTTACAGTTGAAAAGTTTACATTTTGCTGAAAAACAAACATTGTCTCCAGTCTATCACCCCATATAATTGGGCTGTAGTGTTGCTGAATTCACAAAGCATTGCAGACTCACAGTTTTGATTGATGATGCTCATTTTCTAAGCGCTGTCTTCGACACTTAAAGTGCATATGACCCAGTTCTGTAGGCTATACGTTTTTAATTTAACATCCACAGTGCCAAAGTATACCCTGAAGATGGATGACTACTTCTCTCCCAGTTCTGGCAGGTAAAGTTGAGGATCACGCAGCAAAAACAGTCAAGCTTGGCAGGGACGTGGGGAAAGAGAAACAGAAAGACATAGAGAGCAACACAAAGACTGGTAGAGACTGAACACTTGTAATTGACCAGCCATGAGGATACAAAATAATACTCTAAATATGCATGATATATTGGTATATAATTAAATATGTTATTCATTTTTTATTTTTATTATTATTAGCCAATTTTGGAGAGTTTTTGTATGTTTTAGGATTTACTTTTGTCATTCTTTTGCACAAACTGAAAATGGCTGAATTTAAGGATTAGTATATTATTTATTAAGGATCATGTGACACTGAAGACTGGAGAAATGGCTGCTAAAAATCAGTTATGCATTACATATAGTTTACATTTTTAAATTCAAATAGATTCAAATAGAGAATAGTTATTTTAAATTGTAATAATATTTCACAATAATAATAAATGTAGCCTTGGTGTGAGCATAAGAGATTTCTTTCAAAAACATTTTTAAAAAAAAATCTCAAACCCCCAAATTTTGAACAGTAGTGTAACTGCACTTTATCTATTTGCATCTATAGATTTCAATTACAGTAAATATCTTTAAAGGCCATTTTCTCAAAATGAGTTTTTTCTCCTGCTCTGAGTCAGAAATCTCCACTTTAGCAGAACTTATTTACACCAAACTTTACAGTTTTATTCCTTTCTATATTCTGAAGGTTTTTACAGAGGGATTTGTTGATATATAATTTGCCTGATTTTATACAACATTTTATTCCGAAAAAATTGTGAAAATATTTTTTTTTTTTTTCTGGCTGTTAATAGTAATTTCGGATTTATGGAGTGATAAAAAGAGATATCCAAAATTCCCTCTGTAAAAACCTTTGAATTTAATATGTCCAAAAATTAAATGAGAATTTTGAACCTGACGTCATCCAATAATCCGATTTTTGTTCTAGTATGCAAATGTGCGCATATTTAATTAGATAATGCCTCATTTGCATATTTAAACATAACATTTTAGAAAACTTGTAATACAAAAAATGTTTGCAATTTTTAATGTAATCAATCACATGGGGTAGTATGGTGATATCTATTAGTTAATTTTTTTACCCTATTCACCTGGGGTGTCTCGCCTTAAACTTTCACAAAAAAGCCTTCCTTCCGCTCGAAAAAATAGTCCCAGACCGTGACTGTCTTTATGAGTGTGTCAGTCAGTAGCGTAGACTTTTACATTGAAAAGACTGAATTGTTGTGAACATGGAACAAGACGCAACTGACAAATGCTTTGACTAGTGCTGTCAGTCACGGGAAAACCCCTTAATTGTTAAAAGAACAAGATAATACATCGAACATTTGAACCGAATTTTTATTATGAACCTGACCTGAAGGAAAATGCTAAATCTGAATGCAGGTAATAAACTCGCTCACTTGATCTCTTTCTCACAACACTCTTCTACATAATACAGTACGCTTCAATGAACAATATCAATTGAGAACATACCATTTACGTTGCTAAGAGTGGTTGCTAAGGGTGTTGTGTAGTGATACACAGAACCGTTGGGTGAAGCAGTCATAGCCGTGTTTATCCTGAAAAAAATCAGAATCAAGGACAGGAACTAGCCATTTTATAATGTACATTATGACGCCTACTTATTTATTCTTATTTTTGTGTGTGTGTGTGTGTGTGTGTGTTTCATTTTCTTTCATTTTTTAACTAAGTGGTATAGATTTATAACACTGGGCATTTATCAGACATGTACATAATTACTAGCTTATCATATTGGCCATTGTGTAATTTCAGTATAACTGATTGAACAAGAAAGAAAGAAAGAAAGAAAGAAAGAAAGAAAGAAAGAAAGAAAGAAAGAAAGAAAGAAAGAAAGAAAGAAAGAAAGAAAGAAAGAAAGAAAGAAAGAAAGAAAGAAAGAAAGAAAGAAAGAAAGAAAGAAGGAGCCCTTCACTGCTCTTATATCTAATTGGAGGAGATATGTCGTCTCTGGAGAATCTGTCTCTCTGCGCTCAAAGAAACAGCAATGATGCAAAGATATTTTTTCACATCAAACACACCAAAATGTTACTCTCCTGCATTTTGTTGCTTCTTTGAACACTAAAAACTGCTTGTGTTTTGTTCACTGCCACTGTTGCTGGAGTTTGAATATTTTGTATCCAACTTAAAAAACTAAAGTATAACAGAAATTGATGGGGGGAGAGAACTGAAAACAATGCAGATATGCACAACATCCTGATTTTATTTATTCCCAAACTGCTCCCTTACACTAGTTGGGAGGTAAAGGAACAAGCCAATGAGGTCATTATTACCTAATGAGATTACCTAATGACTTCACAGGGGTTCCAGAGCCAATAACTGCCAGATAACTTCCCCTGTAATTATTTGGAAACAACAGTGTGCTCTTCCTCGACATTAAGCCAACATTTTAATCACATTGTCTGAGTGCTTCATAGAGCACAGCAAGTCTGGTTTGTTGAAAACACTCTTTGATTAGCAGGATTAGTGATGTTTATGATTTAAGCCACAAAATCGTTACCATGCATGCACCAATACCACAGTGTTTTTTTTTTTTTTTCTTTTCGTTTTTTTCCCTTAAAATACTAGAAATATAAGTCTAGGGTGCATATGATTGTGCAGATTTGTTATTTAAGCATAATCTGATTTTATTTTTGATTTGAATTGGCTGACAAAAGTTCATTTAAATTAACGTCTAACAGTCGAATAAGCAACAAAGGAACATTTTAGAAAGTGATAGCAATTGCATTTGAATCAGACAGTGCACAGACATTCACCTTCCTTTTTTTAAGTTAATATAGTGGCAAATGGGATTGTATATATAGATGCACAAGCGCTTTCCATAGCATTCGTACCATCATCTTCATGAACGCATGGCACATAATTAATGGAGCTGCATGGGAAGTGAGAGGATGTAACTCTGAAACTCGTCTGGGTTCGTCAGGCCTCTGGCGGCATACTTTACTGTGGTCGGACCAGATATGTTTTATGACCTCTCATTAATACCCATTACTATGGAGGTCAGTCAGGACACGCTGGTGGGTTATCTACAGGACTATAAACCACAGCACAATGAGAATGACTGAATCCATCACTCATACAGCTCGGACTATGATAGAGAGAGATGAAGAGACAGCGAGGGGGCCAGAGCAGGAAAAAAAAGAAACAGAAGACATTCATAATAAACGAAGGGGAAAATCAATAGCAGGGGAAGATGTGATGATGAAATCTTTCAGTGTGAGTGTTAGTGATGAAACCCAGACAGACATAAATAAAGAATTAACAGTCTGAGGAAAAACTGAATAATAGTAGTTCATTTATACCCATGCCCCAATAAATGAGGAAATTAACAGTTTTACAACAAGGTCCAAACATGAATTTACATGACTTTTCCATGAACTTTTTTTTTTTTTTTTTGCACACGTTTTGACTTTTTGAGCCTCTGTGCCCACTTTACCATCTGGCAAGTCATACTGACAGGCCAATAACATTATGAGCAATATCTATTCAATGAAATATGACCTTTCATGTTATACATTTCTATGATTTAAAACATGTGTAAATTCTAGGGCTGGGACAATGCATCGATTCTCGATTTGCAACACAAAGAATCTGAAGCGATTCTGATATTTTCCGATGTATCGTGATTCTCTCTCGAATTGATTCTGAGCTTAGTTTTTAACAGCAGATGGCGCTACTTGCTTTAGAAACACACATACTCTGCTTGCTTCTAGTTCCTTTACACACTACTTAAACTTAATATAATCAATCATAAAGTTTGAAAAGGTTGAAGCGAATTACAAGGTGTTCGCAATGGGTTGTTCAAATAAATCTCACGTCATAAAAGCATTCTGAGCTGAGGTGCAAGTATATTTTACATCGTGAACGCATGATCACTATCCAGCACTCTTCTTCATGAGCATTTGAGTGTGCGGTTAAAACTAGCCTAGTGCGCCATCCTCTGTTAAAACTAAGCTCAGAATCGATTCGAGAGAGAAAATATCAGAATGGATCCAGAATCATTGTATTCTGAATCGAGAACTGATGTATTGTCCTAGCCTTATTCAATTCCTTGATGTACATTACTGTTCAAAAGTTTGAGATCGATAAGGTTTTTTGTTTTATAAAAAGAAGCTAACCAGGTCTGCACTTTTTTGATGAAAAATACAGTATAAAGAGTAATACTATGAAATATTACAGTTAAAACAACTGCAATTTCAGCAGCCATTACTCCACTCGGCAGTGTCATGATCCTTTAAAAATCATTGTAATATGCTGGTTTGCTGTTCAAGAAACATTGAAACAAATTCATATTATCAGCTGAAAACAGTTGTGCTACTTAATACACTATATTGCCGAAATTTTTGGGATGCCTGCCTTTACGTGCACATGAAATTTAATGACATCCCATTCTTAATCCGTAGGGTTTAATATGGAGTTGGCCCACCCTTTTGCAGCTATAACAGCCTCAACTCTTCTGGGAAGGCTTTCCACAAGGTTTAGGAGTGTGTTTATGGGAATTTTTGACCATTCTTCTAGAAGCACATTTGGCTCGCAGTCTCCACTCTAAGGCCGCATTTACACTGCAAGTCTTAATGCACAGATCCGATCTTTTGACCATATCCGATTTTTTTGGACGACGTGCTTACATTTCTTTTAGAAGTGACCTGTATCGGATGTCTCCTTTTTACACTGCACTTGGCGAAACGTACCAAAAATAGCCTAGCCTATATGACATTACAAATCAATTCCAAGGGTACATTGAGCTTAATTTATTGACATGAATTCATATAGAAACCCTTTTAATGCAATAGTTACATCCCTACATAAAAATAGCCTAATACAAATTAGTATATGTATACGTACGCAGCTCCGCTGGAAGCGTGCGAGTCAAATACTTGGGTGCGGGTAGATATTCACAGCTTCATGGGCCCGAATCCGCCATCCTATACTAGTTTTTTTGTCATCAAAACCAATGCGTTCATCATTGATTGTAATATCATATTGCAAGTTTGTGTTCTTTTTATTTTGTGGTTTCAATGGAACGAATAGTCATTAGTCTCCACAACTGGACTGAAGCGCGCGTGCACGAGCCGTCGTCACTGACAACCGCGGCAACGAGCACTCAGTGTGATTTCACGAGCAACATTTCAACGTCAGATCGCCTTTTATTTAACACAAACTAATTAAATTAATAATCTACCAGTCAACTAGAGATGCTCCGTTTGTTATAGGTATGTCTGTACCGCGAAATGTAAAAAAAACCCCTCACTTTTCAATGACACAGGAGTCGCATTTACAGGGGAATATCCGATCTGTCCGCTTACACTGCAGGCGCAAACGCCCGTATCCGATTCATATCTGATTTATAACCACATATGAATGAGGCCTAATTCATCCCAAAGGTGTTCTGTCGGGTTGAGGTCAGGACTCTGTACAATCCATGTCTTTTTGGACCTTGCTTTTTGCACTGGTGCGCAGTCATGTTGAAACAGGAAGGGGCCATCCCCAAACTGTTCCCACAAAGTTGGGAGCATGAAATTGTCCAAAAACAAAAACAAAAAAATCCAGAAATCGCTTATGAGAGACCATGCATACAAAATCAAAACAGCAATAAAAGACAATGAGATCCAACTATCCAGCTCAAGACTGACTGCAATGCTCTGGTTGTGGATGAAAGGAAGCAGTTGTTATCAAAGGTGGAAACATATGGCAGGGATCACTGCACATAGCTCAGATTGAGTCAGGGTGCCCTTTGCTTTTGCCCGCTACTTCAAGAACCAGCTAAATGGACCCTTAAGGAATTAGAAAACTAAAACACAATGTCCTGCAAAGTTCTGTTGAAGAGCCGGTGGCTATTGTATCCCTTATCAGCCAGCCCAGACAGAATCTAAAGACTTTATAAAGCATTTCCTCTGCTGAATATTTGGGCGAAATGAATTTAAACACTGTAAAATTTGTTAAATGAAGCTGAGATTACAACTTTCTGGTTACGCATAATCAAATAAATCAAAATTTATCATGAACACACACACACACACACAAGGGTATAACTCTGGGAATAACGGTAATTTCAATTCTGTGGAAATCTGCACATACAAATTCTGTGTGATCTAGCTTATCAGTTCACTCTTTTCTATCAATTTAGACTGTATATCTGCGAGGTAGCGAGTTTTTAGTGTGGCTCCATTATAATCAAAAGAAACCATTATTTTCCCTCAGGAAAAAGCAGTGTCATTTGTCCTTTGATAGTGAAGAGGGCAGAAATCAGACGTTTTAGTAAGAGTTATGAGTTTAGTATGAGCTTGTCTGACAGGATGAACTTCAGTCCAAAGAAAACTGGTTGACAGGAGATTAAAGTCACAGTCTGGACCCTCTGCAGCATTACAGGACAAGTGCCAGGTCTTTGATTTGTACTTAGAGTTAAGTGCCTGTATGCTGTGATGTATATTTAAAGACCAGTGCAGTACTTAGTAGTAGAAAGGGGAAATTTTATAAAGGGGGAAGTTTATAAAGAGTGAAATCAGGGGGCTTGTTCTGTGTCGGTTGTAAGTGAACGCTGGTGATTTTGCTGAGCCCTGACCCACTGTAATGGACTGCATGATGGAAGAAACGTCTAGTTCAGCAGTCGCTTTGAGCCAGAACACGAGGAATTGACTCATATGCCGATCAATATCTGGTAGCACGCCGCTAAATGAACAGGACACATTCAAAGATTTGTGTTCATCAAAGAACAAGTCGATTTTTGCACTTCATGTAATAACTCCACTCTGAATGGAGAGCAGAATTATTAGGCACAGCTTAACATGTCACCCAACTTCCTTTCCAACCGACTGAAAAGGCCAACGCAATGCAATATGAGCCACTAGCAGAGCTTCCAGCAATAATTGATTCCAGAGCGCCATTGATGACTTGGAACATGGGCGCTCATCTCATCTCCCCAGGTATTTGACGTCCTGTGGGTTTTTGTTCCAGCTGTGTTCTACAAC
This sequence comes from Chanodichthys erythropterus, assembly GCF_024489055.1. Taxonomy (NCBI): domain Eukaryota; kingdom Metazoa; phylum Chordata; class Actinopteri; order Cypriniformes; family Xenocyprididae; genus Chanodichthys; species Chanodichthys erythropterus. Next base: position 13,013,927 of record NC_090225.1, read on the forward strand.
ACCTCATTTGACTAATTAGCAAGTTTTCAACTACAGGGGATGGCTTATTAATAATGACAGCAAGGGAAGTGGAAACATAACTTAACAAACAATCATAACTTGAGCATGTACAACAGATAAGAACAGTAAACCTGCTGACTTCCACAATTCAAAATGTGATCTGGGGATTTCAAAGGGGACTATGAAGAAGTGTTAACCTCCTTTCGTATTCAGCTCACGAAGAAAGTGTAAAACTCTTGCAGTTCAAAAAACTTACACTATGTCCTTCCCTATACTTATGGAAAAAGTAACTGACGCGACACCAGTTCCGTTTTTTTTTTTTTTTTTTTTCCGGATGTTGAATATGACAGGCGGTCTGGCGGAAGCTAGATATTTTACTTCATAACTTGTTAAATGTGGCTATTATTTATTTATTTTTTTTACACAAATGTATTGCTTCACTTCAGAAGGATTTTAATACCCTAAAGCGAGTGCCAGGTTGATGATGGATTTTACTGGAGCTGCCTTCACAACAGGTGTTTAAACGTTTCTCTGAGATGTGTGTTTGCATGTATTTGTCTAGAATCCTGCTCAGGTCTGTGCTAGGCAATGCCAGGCTATAATCTTTTCTGGCTTGTGTGTCTGTAATTAATGGCTCTATTCTGGTGTGTGGAATGATGAGGAAGCATACTGGTAAGCATCAATGTAATGCTCTGAGTTTAAAAATGCTCCTGAGTGATGCACTCTGCCATTACATGAGGTCAAAGGTCATACAAACTCTCCCCCTTTGTGCTTCTTGATATAAGCCGTGTGTCAGAGAACATCTGAATTTTTCTTTGTGCTCTTAATTAGAGGAATTAAGACCTGAAAATCTTCTGGTGCACTTGCAAAATCCATTTGGCAGGCTGTAGCTCTGCTGTGGTTATTTTAAAACCCATAATTTATCTTAAAGCTTAATCAATCCTCTCTACTTGTTAAAAACAATTTAGATTTACATGATTCTGGATTTGTTTTTAAAAGTTCTACTATGAAATAGATGATAAGGGAGAAATAGTCTCTCTTGATTAGTGCTTATGGGCAGGTGTGTGATGACAATACGCACATACCCAGCAGAAAAACAAACCACCTGCTTTTGTTTAATCCCCTGAGCCCAATCTGTGCCTGTCTGACATTTTAAGAACATATTGAATTGAACAACCCCCCTTCTAATCTCCTTTAGATTTGCTATGGCACTTTCTTTTTCCAATGTCTTTTTCCCCTCTCTGGGATTGTGAAGATTGGAGTCGTACGAGACCGCGTCTGCAGTGCATCAGACAGCGCTTTTGTTGAAAGCTTTTTGGTTAGCTGATGCAGTGTGCTGAGCTGTTGCTGCTGACACTGTGCAGATGCATAAAGTGTTTGAAATGTGGAGTATGGTGATGGAGCATTCACAGGCCCGGGAAGAAATGTGTATTTCTGCACAATACTACTCCTGACACAGTGCCTGGAAAAGAAGAGTAAACCTGCAAGTTTTAACAGGTCAAAAAGTCCAAGGAAGCAATCATCCATTGACACCAGTGACCTGTACATGATGGAAAGGGTGGCCAGATGTGGGAAGGGAAGTTTTATTTAAATGTTTTACGTTCCTTACGCTGATAAGCTGGAGAGGTTTAGTCATGGGTTTCCCCTCCAGATTGTAAAGAAGTAGATTAGATGACAACATTGTCAAACACATTCATTAGTTCAAAATCTGAGGTGTAAATGTTAATGTATGTTTTTACACATCTGTTCAAAAGTTTGAGGTCAGTAAATTTTTTTTAAAGAAATTAATTTATTCAGCAAGGATGCTTTAAATTGATCAAAAGTGAAAGTAAAAAAGTAATTTCTGAAGGATCATGTGACACTGAAGACTGGAGTAATGACGCTTAAAATTCAGCTTGTATATATGTGTATATATATGTGTATAATATATATATATATATATATATATATATATATATATATATATATATAGATATATATATATATATATATATATATATATAAAACCACTAACAGGTGGCGTGATGAAGACATAATCAGTGTTACTCACTTTACCTGTCAGTGGTCATAATATTATGCCTGATCGCTGTATATATAATAGAATATAATTTTAAATGGTCATAATATTTCACAATATTGCTGTTTTTGCTGTATTTTGATTAAATATATGAGCATAAGAGACTACCTTTAAAAATATTTAAAAAATCTTACTGACTCCAAACTTCTGAATGCTAGTTTATTTGTCATCCAAATTAATCATCAAACCCAATACGTTGCACTTTTATTTTCTTAAAAAGGAAGTTAATGTGTGTGTGAACAACTTTTATGATATATTTGCAAATAACTGACTTTAATATATCAATAGTCTATGGTTTCATTTTATCATTAATGTTGTTTATTTGTTATTTGTTGCCTAAAAATTTTTATCATTAATTTCGAGGTCATAGAGGAAATGTATCAAAGAAAATCCCATATTTTGGTATATTTGACCCTAAAGTGGTATGTCTACAAAGCTAGTTAGAGCAAAAGAGTTGCCTTCATTATAGCGTCTTCTTCCTCAGTTAATTTGCTCTCACAATGAAGCAAATTTGATGTTATGAGAGATCCCTACAGAGGGACTGGACACACATGACCTGCACATGGCATTGTGGGATATCTGCCCAGAGTAATCGGGATAAGCTTACAGCTATGAGCTTTAATGAGGCAAAAATGGAAACAAATGGAGTGTGTGTTCCCATTACTCTTCAGTGTGTCCAGGGAGACAGAGGAAAAAGAACAGAGGAGGTGCATAGGAGAGGTAAAGAGAGCAAGAGAGACTGTACTCAAGTGAATTAAACGTCTCTTAATCTGTTTGTGTTCCACCTGAGCTCAACTACATCAGCTCTAACTAAAAAAAAAAAATAAAAAAAAAACCTGATAGATAAGAGAAAGGATAATGGGGAAACAAAGAAGAAGAGAGTGCATGTATACATAGATCAAATGGATACTAAACTTAAGGGTAAAAATTTGTGGTGATAAATGTGATAATTGTCTTCATGGGTACCACAATATGCCACATGAAGTGAGATTTCTCATGTAAACACATCTAGATTGCAGAGCATCACAGGGTTTGTGAAGTCAGAACCTAGTGTTAAAAATACCATAAATACCCACAAAGAAAATCAGAGCAAAAAAAAAACAAAAAAACACACACAAAGGAGTACAAGCATATTATTCACACATCATCTCCACCTACAAGACAGTGAATTTAGATTTTTCTAAATCATTATTGTTTTCACAGCATTGATTAACACAGGATGTTGGGTTTCTTTGCAATTGGATTTACAGTATGTAGAGATATTGCTTCCTTTACGAGGTGAAACTGAATGCACATGAATAAACTGTGAGGTTTTTCAAAATACTTATTGCAAATGATAAAAACATTTTAAAATTGTAAAGTTTTATTGTGCATATGCTTACCTTGTCTGTCTAACAATATTATTTTTTTGAAAACAATTCTTAAAGGAACAGTTCCTCCTCAATAAAACTTTCTGTCATTTATTGACCCTCATATCATTCCAAGCCTGTATGACTTTCTTCACAAACACAAACAGTGAGGAAGAAAAAAAAAAGTGGTCAATATGATTTGTGTACTATAAGTCTTCTGAAGGGTTTTGATCAATTAATTTTTATGACTCTTCCATGACAGTTTGAATTGTCTGTAATTACTGAATAAAGATGTTAATAATTTATAGTAATTTATAAATCACTGATTTATGAACCCTGTCAAACTGTCAATTTGAAAAGAAAACAAATGTTATTATATGACTTCAGTAGACTTGGAATAAAGCACACTGTTCATTTGGTTGATGTTTATGATACTTTTATGGTGCTTTTGCATGTAGCTGTATGGAAAAGAGCTATCAATACATTATCAACATTTCTCCTTTCATCTATCCCTTTAAGATTCTGTTATCGACTGTTGGCTACTGTGAGTTACTTGTGATTGAAAAATTTAGAAGTGAAGCCATGACCTAACTTAATTGGTATTAGCTACAATAGGCTACAGCTCAAGATTTATTACGCTTGGATTACTTTGTTTTTGCTTTGTGGAATAAATGTTCAACTTTGTTTACGGATTTGCTGACTCATGCGTTTGGATGACAACAAGCTGGAACTCTGCCGCTGTTGTTAATGCATCTGTGAGAACATTTACGTCCTGTTAGCAGGGGCTTAAAAAAGTGGGTTGTGGCATTACATATCTATACTGCTGTATCTGTAGCAAGCAAAAGCCAAGATTTTCTCTCTTCTAAGTCACAAACACACATACACGCATGCACACAGACCGAAATGATTCACCCCATAAACACAGGGATGAGGGTTCGGGGGGGAGTCGCATAAAGTCGCAAGGATTTATGAGGATGTGGAGCATTTTGTTGCCATAGTAACTTGCAATAAAAGGTATTCTAAAATGCCCTATTCATTTTGTAAAATTCACCAAACATCTCCAAGGCAAGTAATTATAATACATTATAAATCTAATCTCTTTTCCCCCTCACAAAACCATATTTGAAAATGCATAACATGAGTCAACCCACACATTATTAAAATATATCACAGCAAACCTTTGCTGGGAAAACTATGCCTCAATATACACTGCCCGGACAAAAAAAAGAAAAAAAAAGTTGCTGTTTTTTTTATTTTAATAGGCAAATACTTAAGAGTCTATGGATGGATCATTATTTTTGGCAACGGTTCTTTGAACCCAAAAAGATGGAGTGTGTAGCTTTTCATTTCTTAAACAACCATTAAGATGCATCATGGCCATATACCAGGATGACAATGTCAAGATTCATCAGGCTCAAATTGTGAAAGAATGGTTCAGAGAGCATGAAGAATCATTTTCACACATGAATTGGCACTGACCTTAACCTCAGTGTAAGTTTTTGGGATGTGCTGAAGGAGACTTTACAGAGTGTTCACCTCTTGCATTGTCAATACAAGAACTTGACCAAAAAATGATGCACCTCTTGATTGAAATAAATGTTGTGATGTTATTTCCATCAAGAGGTGCATAATTTTTTGGTCAAGATCTTCTATTGACAATGCAAGAGGTGAGCACTCTGTAAAGTCTACTCCAGCACATCCCAAAGACTTTCAATGAAATTAAGGTCTGGACTCTGAGGTGCCAATTCATGTGTGAAAATTATTCTTCATGCTCTCTAAACCATTCTTTCACAATTTTAACCCTGGTGAATCTTGACATTGCCATCCTGGTATATGGCCATGATGTGTCTTCATACAGGGTTGTTTAAGAAATGAAAAGCTACACACTCCATCTTTAAGGGTTAAAAGGACCGTTGCCAAACATATAACATGCTAGAAACATAATCACTGTAATAATGATCTATTCATAGTATTTGCCTATTAAAATCCAAACAGCGACTTTGTTTTGTCCGGGCAGTGTAGGATCTGTTGGAAAGAGGTCATAGTAATGCAATCAACTTTGAGTCACTATAGGAAATCTATAAATTGCATGCAGTGTTCAATAGTAATTTATTTCTATACAATCTCTGATGAATTATAATCTCATTCATTTTGCACATTTGAAACTGTTTGTCAACTTGTAGCTGTAAATCCATTCCATCTGTCTGTCCAGTCCTGTTTATTAGTGTAAATACATGGATAAACAGACATATTAAGTCAAATCCCTACCCTTCTATTCACCCATTTAATTCCTCACCAAAATCTGCACATGCTATTAATCTGATTTGTGAATAGTGGAGAGAAGAAGAAAATGTATTCTTCATTATCTCTGAAAGTACACTATATAGTGTATTTAAAGCGCTGGACTTTAACCATTGTTCATTATATATTTATATAATCAGTTTTCTCCTCACTACATAAATGCATGCAGTCTAAAAACATTTTTCTTTTTTTGCATGCGAATCCATGTAATTATCATAATAAAATGCCAATCTGAATAATTCTGTTTCATGGCTTAAAATAGCAAATACGACTGTGTTCCAGTGTTCCAGAACCTGTATTTCATTATCATTCTCAGACCAGCCAAAGCTATAACAATGGCAATGTTTCAAGCAAAGCATTCATTGTCATTTTTATTTGTTTAATATGATAGACACAGAGAGAAAGACAATAAATGATTTTGCTTTTAACTTCCCCTGATGGGCACAATGACAAAATGTGCATAAACATTAAAAGGAGGCACACGTTAATTAAGCACACGAAGTCCACAGAGAATGGGAGGCTTTCATTGGCCTACAAAACTAATGAAGAGTTTGTGCATTGCTGCGTTTGAACCTGATGTCAGATTTCCTTTCATTTAGTCATTCTCTGTTGTTTTAACTTGCCGCTTTTCCAGGAAAACAGACTTCATTATTTACCGTTCAGCCACACTGAAGGACCGACACTCATACACAGTTCAAGCATGGGATAATGTACAACCAGACTGTCATTATAATGAGGGTGACCAGGACACTGACATGAAGCTAGCGGGTATAAATAAATGCATGGATATGAAATATTGGTTTGTATGGAGGCTTGTTTCCGTTACTAGATAAAAAAAATGCAAAAGATAATTGCGACTTTTTATCTCACAATTCTGACTTTTTTTTTTTTTTTTTTAATTGTGAGATATGTATATAGACACAATTGCGAGTTATAAAGTCCAATTTTAAAAGTCCAGTTTATATTTTGCAATTCTGACTTTATAAGTCACAATTGCGAGTTTATGTCACACAATTCTGATAAAAAAGATAAAAAAAGATGATAAAATCAAAGATAATTAATTCACAATTAAGTCGCAATTGCAAGAAAAAAAAGTCAGAATTGAGAGATAAAAAGTCACAATTAGCTTCTTTTTTTTTTTCTTTTTTTTTATCCATGCCAGAAACAAGCTTCTGTAGATTTGAGCTGAAATTTTAAGTTTTCAAATTTTGCTTGTACATTCCATTTTACCAACTTATGGCCTCCTTTGCAAAATAATTTTCCTATGTGACCCGTGCTGGCAAAATGATTCGAAATTAGCACATTTTCAAAAATGAGTTATTGTTATTCTCACATTCTCTATTAAAAAAATTCTAAATTTCTAAAAAAAATTCTCTTTTTCATGATTCCACAATTGTTTGATTAACATTAATGAAACAGACAGCTTATATATTAAAACCAACTGTATCACACGGATCTATTATAATGTTACACATCAGATGTTTTTCCCCAAAAGTTAACCAAATGTTCATTTAAGACATACTTGCCAAGACATTTAATTTCTCTCAGAAAAAGTAATCCAAAATATTGGATGGATGGATGGATGGATGGATGGATGGATGGATGGATGGATAGATAGATAGATAGATAGATAGATAGATGGATAGATGGATAGATGGATAGATGGATGGATGGATGGATGGATGGATGGATGGATGGATGGATGGATGGATAGATAGATAGATAGATAGATAGATAGATAGATAGATAGATAGATAGATAGATAGATAGATAGATAGATAGATAGATAGATAGATAGATAGATAGATAGATAGATAGATAGATAGATAGGCACAAGTAGGGTTTGGACTGGTTATAAAAGTTTTGAGTTTAGGATGAGTGGGTTTGGGAAGACATAATTAATCCCTTATGTACTCCCCTCCCCCACAAAGTACCATCACTCTCAGCTCCGAAATCCCTACAGTTTTTCTAATAACAGAGTCTGTTTCTGCTCTACAAGAGACACCATTATTCCCTTAAGTGTATGACAGGCATTGAAAGGATAGTTCACCCAAAAATTAAAATTTACTGTTCATTTACTCACCCTCAGGCCATCCAAAATGTAGGTGACTTTTTTTTTTTTTTTTTCAGTAGAACAGTAAAGAAGATTTTTTAGCTGAAATTGTGGTCCTCGGTCATTCATATAATGCAAGTCATTGACTACAGTCACACAGAGTCAAAAAACATATACAAACAAAACAAAATTAATACCAGTGGCTCCTGATGATACACTGTGGTCTTAAAGAGAAACAATCAGTCTGTGCCAGAATCTAAACATTATTTACAACTTTATTACCTGTAATCCACAGCTTCGGCAAACAGCCTGGAGAGCAAACTTCCACTCATCACCATTTGCAGAGGCTGTGGATTACAAGTAATAATGCTGTAAATAATGTACAGTTTCTTGCACAGACCAATCGTTTCGCTTCATAAGACCACAATGCATGTTCAGGAGCCATTAATTTTGTTTTTCCTGTATATGTTGTTTTTTTACTCTCAAAGTGATAGCCATTGACTTGCAAGAAACATGGTTTCAGTTGAAAATCTACATGTACATCATGGATGGCCTGGGGGAGAGTAAATTAACAGCAATTTTCATTTTTGGGTGAACTAGCCCTTTAACTATATTTATGTTTACTGTAATACAAATAATAGTCTAGATGCTTTCTGTTGCCAGCCCCTCAGATAACAGCTGCCTACCAGCAATAAACCATTAAAAAAATAGTTCACCTAAAAATAAAACTTCTATCATTATGTTCAGACTGCCTGCAGATTGGATTTCTTCTCAAATCAGATCTTTTCAGCCAGATTGTCCCCACTATTAATTGCAAGTGATCAAATAAGATTTGTGTGTCCAGACATAACTTTAGTAATGACGTAGGCATACACATATTGTATGTGATTAGGCTTTCAAAAAATTGATACAGGAAAAATGGAGGTGCATCATCTCGCTTTTCAAATAAGCACCATCGAGTTGCAGTGGCAAAATGACTGCCCACTGCTTTGGATGTGTGTGTTCACTACTCACTACTCCTAATGTGTGTGTGCTGACTTGGATGGGTTAAATGCAGAGGACAATTTCAGAGTATGGGTTAACATACTTGGGCTTCACATGTCACTATTCCCTATTGCTGTAGTTCTATGGCCTGTTTCTCCAGGCAAAACAATGCCCTCATATGACGCAAGGTTTCAATACTTGTCATTCAACTAGATTGATTCAAAACAGTTGTGGATTATTTACCAAATACCCTTGTGGACCACAAGTATAAACAAGCCCTGACTCACTGCACCGCAGTGGGTCTTGAAAATTAAAACTGGTTGATGCCACTGTGTGTGAAATGTATATTTCGAACAATACAGATTTTTTATTTAACACCCATAAACAACCATCACTTGACCTTGACTTGCCATCTAGTCTCATTCTGTCAGTCACATTGCAGGATGCCCTTCATTGAAGCATTCAGCCACATTTGCCAATATCAACAACTCAAATAAGACAGTAGCCCTCAGGGTGTTTACGGACTAGCTTCAGAGCTTGGGATAATATAGAGGCTAATTGGGGGAGAAGTTCATCTAAGGACTGCTAAAATAGTGGAAAAGTGAGGGCGAGGGGAGAAAAAAAAAATAGAAACAAAAAGAGAAAAGGTAAAGTAAAGACCACAGAGCAAGGGAGAAGACAGTAGAAATGAAAATGACTAGATGTGCACAGAGGGAATTAAAAGAAAACATGAGAAAAGTGAATAAGTAAGTATACAAGTATAATGTATGTAAAAAGAAAGACAATGATGTATCATAGAAAATATATACATTCATGAGAGTGAATGTGTGCAACTCAGTCTTTCTCTTAAGCTGATAACGGCATTACCGTGTGCATTTTAAATTCATGGTGCTTAATGTTACGAGACCTCTTAATCCGCAGAAAATCAATGCCTAATAACCTATGAAAATGTACATTTGCTCTTTTACTATCGCCAGAGGCCCAGTCACACACTCCGGGGGCCCTTCTTTCAATTCCCCTGCATTAGCAGTAAAAACCATAAACCACCATTAACGACAGAGGATTTGTGTAAAGCAGTGAGGCGCTGCTCTGTGCTCATGCCATTTGGGACAGAGATCAGCTCCAGGAATGATGTTTGCATGATAGAAATAGACAGGGAGCATCTCGCACAGGTCTCATGGATATTTAAAATCAAGATAAGAGGAGCTGGAAGAAAGTGGGTTTACTATGTGAATAGAAAGGAGACACAAATATATACCATTTATTTTCTCCTTTATGTTTAATTGGTAAACTCTGAAATGCATAGCATATATCATGGAATATGAAGTTGATAACACATCAGTGGGATGCTATATCAAAGTCCCTTTCAAGAAAAGTCTGTTCACTCGGTGACCGTATTTGCAATGCTCCCGAGCAGCTATTTTGGGCATCCAAGACCAAGTCCTATCTATTTGAGTGGGGGAATCCTGTAATCTCAAAAACTGCTTGGCAAACTTACAATTAAATAACATATTTCAGATCAGCAACAAAATCTGACATGAACTGTCCAATAAATGTTGTTTCTTATGCTCAAATAGTATTAAAAATTATTATTTTTCAGGCTAGACGCAGTCCTAATCGTGAGTCTCAGGTTTCTATGGGAACCGGAACTTCTAACAGCTGCTGCAGTGACGCAATGACTTTATCGATCAGTGATTGGCACTTTTACTTAAAAGGCGGGACGTATTCAATTATATTGTGTGTTGCAGTTTCCCTCATTCATAATTAATAGAAGTGAACCGTCTTTCTATATCTATAGTCTTTGGCTATATATAATGGCAAGAAAAAAGTACTGCAACACGTTCTAGTTGTCAGATGTAGAAAAGGTTCATAGTTAATGTAAAGAATCACAATTGTTGGCTAAAAGTCAGTGAAGTTAGTTCTTATGTTACTTAAAGCTGTGGCGTAACAGCGATGTTGCTGATTGAATGGAGGCAGATCTGTATATGGTGCATTACATATGTCCTTGAAAAGTCTTAGTCCCCAGTAAGAACTTTTAACTGGAATGCCTCCTCAAGTTGGAGTTGCAACTGGGAAACTGAGGGGAAACTCAACTACCCTGACTTCAGAATCCAATATGGCTTCTCAGCGCATCAACTGTAGTGAAGCAATGGTAATATATTTGTTTATTAGCACTTCTGTTTGTCTGTGTCTCAATAAACTCAGTGGTGCACACAGTACTATCCAACCTCTATTTGCGGACATGATACTTTGGCATTATCTGTGCAAAATACAGCTTTTTTATGTGTTTGTATTCCAAAAGAGCAAGCACAACAAAGGTTTGCCTGGATGCGTCTATCTTCGATTTCTGACCAGTTTACTGGAGTGTGGTCAACTCAGGTGTGATGCCATTTCCAGCTACGACATCCCTCTTCCCAGGTAAATGGAATGCAGCATAAACTTGTGGTGGATTGTAGGAAAGGAGTGGGGTTTAAGCTCACTAAATAATTGGAGAAGTCTGGCAAACATACCAGAAAGAAGTCTGTCGTTTTACCGGTTGTTCAAGTTGACATTTTGGTTAAAAATTAAAAAACAAATTCACAATATGATCTATAACATGCATTTACAAAATAGATGCCATTCTAAAGTACCACTATTAGGCTTTTCGGATATTACCTTTAATGTAGTGTGCAAAATACAGTAGCTGTTTGTGAAATTCCGAGTATGGGTCACCATACTTGGCCACATGTCACTTCACTTCACTTCACTTCACTTCACTTCACTTCACTTCACTTCACTTCACTTCACAAAATGGAGTTATTGTCTCCCAAAAGAAAGACCTCATTCTAAACTGCCTGAAACAAGTCATCAGTACTTCCAGTCTTACTTCCTGCACAAACATATGTAGGTTTGTAACAAATTTGCATAATGCCAGCATATGTTCTTCATTGGCTGCCTACAAACAACATCTACTTTGGTCCGCTCAAACAATGTAGTTGTAGATGAGACCTGGAAGAGTTTTGTTTGTGTTGTTGATATGTTGAAAAAAAAAAAAGAAAAAAGTTTTTAAAAGAGGTCTGCAATGCATAATATGCAAAAATTAAAGTATTTTTTATTTATTTTATTATTTTATTTTTTTTTACCATGGATGCACGTAAATCTTTTGAAGGAGACCTCCAAAACAAAATTAGGAACCTTAAAAAAGCATCCAAATAGGTTTTGGGAGTCTTTGTAAGTACCATGTTATTGGTGCCACAGTATGTTCTGTCTGCCTGTGTCTTTTAAGGGTTTTTTAATCAAAATTTTGAGTGCTGGCTTGTTTGTTGGTGTGCTTGCATGACCGTAAAAGTGTTTTTGGATAAGCCTATGTGTATGAGCTTGTATAATTGTGTTGTCTCCGACTGTCAGCTCCACTAAGCCCCAAACCCCATATACCCACCCCCTAGCGCACGGCTGACCTGTTTCCATATAAACACAGGATGCTGGAGGCAGAATGCTGAACGGCGGGACTAAAGCTTAGGCATCCTGAGGATGGACGCCTCCGAGGCTTAGGGGTCCCTCATCTCCCAGCGACAGAGCTACCAGACCCAGCCGGCCATCCTCCCTGCCACCCAACTATAATTACCAGACAGAAATGCATGTACGTGCTTACCGCCTGCAGGGCTGATCTCCAGCTGCCGTGATATTAACTCCATCAGGTCTTGTGCTGAAAAGAGCTTTATCCCTCAGCTCTCAGGAGAAGCTCGGCACAGCCATCCCCTTAATAACATACATAACTTCTCTCAAGCACAACTTCTTCTCCATGTCCCTGACCACTGAAAAACTGCTCATAGGAGGAGAAAGAAATCGATGTCCCTATCTTCTGCTGCCTGTGTGTATAAAGCATGGAGAGGTTATTAAGAATGAGTGGAAGGAGAATATAGGAAATAAAGAATGAAAACTATTAATGCACTGCAAATTTGTGTCTGTATTTTGTCAGTATTTTTGTCTTTATTTTCAATAAAAATGTCCAAACATTCTTTAAACAAGATAAATTTACTTGACAAGCAAAAATGTTTCAGATATTAAGATGTGTATTTTGAATTAAGCGTATAATATTAGCCCTTATTGTGATCTACAAACATAACATCTTTAAATGATTGATGAATGAACCGTCATATGATGATGTGGGTATGAAGACTTCTGTTTCTGGTTAACGACATGTTATTAATCTTTCCCCCTGCAGAGCAGATATCACAAGGTTATTAGCTGAGTGCCCTTTCATGGACAACCCCTAAAAAGGTGTTGCAGATGCACATTAACAGTTATGACAGCCTAGTCGTTTCAGTTTGGCAGATATAACATCATATGCAAATAATATGGAAATAAATTCAAAGGCGTAACTCTACCAACACGCTAAATGTGGGAGTATGAAATTAACATGCTGAAGTGTAAATATAGCAGTTTGTCTGAGGATGTACCACAATATCCACACACATGCAATTACTATTTTTTTATTTTTATAATTATGTGTATGTGTGGTTCAAGTATGCCATGCACATGGGGACAATATTTCCCCACCAAGATGTCAATATCCAAAAATCCTTGTGCTTGGGGTGACAATTTTTTGGTCCCCATGAGGAAAACAGCATATCACACAGAATGATGTTTTTTGAAAATGGAAATATGCAGAAGGTTTTCTGTGATGGATAGGTTTAGGGGTGGTGTTAGGATTATGGAATAGACCAGCACTTCTCAAAGTCCGGACTCCGGTCCGGGTCCGGACCCGGAGGGAATTCAATCCGGACCCGCCTCCATTTCGTATTTCAACAGCAGTAACTGTGTGTAAGGGATTAAAAATCTGGATTTCTTACTTTGAAAAACGCATGTCAAAATCATTTGTTTAGTGTTTTATGTCTTTTTGGAGATGGTCCGAAATTAAAGCGAAGGCGAGATATTTAAAGTTTTCCTCAGTGATTCGGTTGCCATGACATATGAGTCGCGCGACGCAGCGAGCGTTTGAATGGGTGTGGAGCAGTGGTTCTCAACCTGCGGCCCGTCACAAATGTAAATGCTACCCGCGATATGCCGACCACAATAATAATAATAATAAACATCAGCAGTAAAGGTAAGAAGAATGGAAGAATCAGTTTGCTGTTAGGCCTAATGAGCGAGATGGGCAGCCTTCCTGTTTGCTCTGTAGTAAAGTACTTGACAAGCAAAACCTACAATTTCAGAAGACTGAACTGTGAATTCGATGTGTTTGTTTGATGTATTTTAAATCAGTAAAATAACCGCATCAGCGCACCCGCGGCTGGATGAGCCCAACTCTGCGCGCGCTCGCGGATCCGATGCTGCGCTAGGGATTGCGACATGACAGAAAGCTTGATATCGTCAGAGATTGTAATTAGCCTACAGTGCGCTCAGTGTTGTTTGTAAAAAGAGCTGAGTAACATTTGCTTATTAAGGCGTTTATGTGATTGTTTGGTGACTATTGCGATGCTGTTGAAGAGAGTCATACAGAATTAAATAGCAACTTAAATAGCAACTTAAAGTGATTGTATATACAGTTTGTGTGTTCATTGAGCATTACTGATTATTATTGTAAAGCTAATGTCAGTAAGTTAGTTTTTATTTGTTATTTATTGTGTGCAACATCTTAGTATAATAATAGTATTATCTGCTAATACCATAACATTAAATCTGATTGGTTTGCATTGGTGACGTCATATGCAAATTATATGCGGACCGTGAGACCTGCACTTGGACCATTGTGCGGACCACTGGGAAAAAAGTTTGAGAACCACTGGAATAGACTGTAATAGAATAGACTGTAGAATAGATTGTAAAATATAAAAATAATTATGTTAATGGAAAGTCCCGATAAAACATGAAGACCCAACATGTGTGTGTGTGGTTCAGGTATTCCCTATGTTATAGGGACAAAATGTCCCCACAAGGATGGCAATACCAGAAATATCTGACTTGTGGGGACACAAGCTTGTAAATCATATTAAATTATTAAAATATTTTTTGAAAACGTAAAAATGCAGAAAGTTTTCTGTGAGGGTTGTGTTTAGGGTTAGGTTTAGGGGATAGAATATACAGTTTGTACAGTAGCAAAATCATTATGTCTATGTTCCCCATAAAATATGGAAACCCAACGCATGCGCGTGTGTGCGTGCGAGTGTGTGAGCGTGCAACACTGGGCATCAAAAGTCCATAATTCTGCATCTGTTGCTTGTGTAAAGCTCTCATTAAAGCTATGCCCGTTGGGAGATCAATCTTTGTTGCCCTATTGATCGGCATCTAAATGCAAGGCGGCTGAATGGCAGTGAGGGATTTCTGTGACTTACAAACCTTATGATGTGCAAAGTGTGACTGCATGTTTGTGAGAGAGAGAGATGGAAAAACAAAACTGCAAGACAGAATACAAACTGATTGGATGAAACATTCCCCTGAACAGATTACACACCAGTGCTTTAGTGGTCTGATTCGACTGGCTAAACACCCACAGTTAAAGTCATTCTATCAACATCTCCTTCTAATTTCAAACAACAAACCTCTCAGCAGACTGATGGTTATCAGTCCCTACAGACTTAACGCTCACCTCAAAACTGATTTCTCTCACAATATCACAGCTGCTAATAGGCTATCAACGTCCATCTCACCACCTAACGCTGAGACCCAGATGACATTTTCCCACTAGTTAACCACCGTGTTCTTGCAATAGTCCTGAATTGTTCCTCCAAAATCAGAAGGTGGATTGTGATGTGTGTCGCTAGTGTCTCGTAGAGTGGAATACTCAACATACAAAACAGGCAGGCATACAAAAAAGGTATTAAAATGCACAGAAACAACCAGATTTAAAACTTTATTTTAGTGTATTTTAACTAGTTGCTTATTAGCATTCATATTACTAGAATATTGGCTATTTATTAGTACTTATTAAGCACATATTAATGCCTTGTTCTGCATGACCTTATTTTACACTTTTAATCCTACCCAATACCTAAACTTAACAACTACCTTCCTAACTATTAATAAGCAGTAAATTGGGAGCTTGTTGAGGGAAAATTTGTAGTTAATAGTTTGTGTTCCATATACTAAAGTGTTACCTTTTAATTAAATATAGAGCCGTTTTACTCAAGATGCCTTCAAAGGAGAGAGCAAAAATGAGCATAACCGATGTCCACCGATGGAATTTTTAATGAATCATAACCAACATGTATTTTTTCTTGCAGGAATAACATTTCCCCAAATCTTGGAGCTGAATCAGTGTGTGTCTGAATCATGTCCAAATATAAGAAAAGGGGAAATTAAACTAGATAACTCTCTAAATATAATAGCCCCATACTGAGTAACCAACGAACTAATAAACCCACGATTTGGGCAGATCTTGTTTTACCTAGTAACAGAAGGGTTTGGCATATGAAGAACCAATAATATTGTAGAATGATTTGCCATGTTCCTATCCTATATAAACTGCTGTACTATTTTTGCTGGTGGGATTCTCTGAGATTGATGTGATGTCCTCCGGCCATGATTAAAGCATATTCTAAGGCTTAGTCTGGAGTCTGGTTATTGCTGCACAGCAAGACACCTAGAGATCTTATTTATATAGTGTCAAAAGGGTCAAAAGGGTCAAGACATTAACCGACTCAGCCGACGACAATTTGGAAATGCAGTAGAGGATAAATTATTACTTGCCGACTGTAGACGTTCAGGGGTGTCGGTTAGGAGCCCGACCCAGTTAAAGTCAGGTGCGTAGGGGAAAATCTACCACATCTAATGGTATCTAAAAGTTTTTTTTCTTCTTCTCCTCACTAACATTCGGATATTAAAATTGAATAAAACAGCTACGATAAAAAAATAATAATAACTAGCTAATTACTTTAAAAGTGAATCGATATATTGCTGTCAGTTCATATAGCTATTAACACCCTCTCCGAAAAGCGGATGCAATGAGACTTGTTTTCATGTTTGTTCATGCGATGTTTGGCATAAAGTCAATTCTATTCATGTAGTCTAACAATTGATAAGCCTGACGTTTTATTTTTTATTTTTTAGCTCATTCTATATGTTTGTTAGGCTTTTATATGTGGTTTATCTGAAATAGATGATACTACAATAACCGGAATAGACGGGATACACAACATATAAGCACCATTTCGTCCATTTTTTTTAAAATTTAGAATACAATAAAAGGCTCAATTAATGTTAATCTTAAAAAATACTAACAATTTAAGAACACTGAACACTACATACATGTTTTCATACTGATATTGCACTTAAACTGCACTCTTGTCAATTTTGTGTGCAGTATGAATCAGACAGTCAGTGAACGGACTGTAGGTGATACATGGGCACACTGTCTGACACTGAGATTAAAATTATATACATTCAAAATCAAATTTTAGACAATTCAGGAAACTGATTTCAATATTTGTATAAAGCATTTCATTATACTTTTTCGTAATAATGGCATGACATTTGTGATGGTCCAGTGAGTGTTGTGCACCAGACTGAGAGTGTTTTTTGTGAGTTAAGCCAACAGCAGATGGTGAATGGACATATGACCCACCATCCTCATTCAACCAGCACTGGTTCAGAGGGAAGAACAGGTGCGTCGTCTGATACAGTCCCCCCTGAAACCTGAACTCGTACTTTCATTCCCCCTCTCACATTCACTTGGCCTGTCTGCTGCTATGCTTCACGGTAGACTTTTCCAATTAGTCTCACCCGTGTAACCCCGCTGGTGTCACATGAGACGGCATATGGGCCATTGTACTTATAAAACTCAATCTGACAAATGAGACACTGCATTCAATCAAATCCCACTTGTGGCAAAATCATTTAAGCCCTGAATATACTGAAAAATGACATGAGCATAGCTGAACATGGGATTGCGTCAATCAATTAGTGGCCAATTCCTCAAGTAATTCAGTTATTAGTCACTTTTCTGACATGCAACACCAACATCTATGGTCTTTAAAGAGGTGTGTGGGGGGTGGGGGGATGGGTTGGGGGGTGTAATGCTATTTCATGCATTCTGACTTATTTACTGTTAAAGAGTTGCATTCTTATGTTAAACATGGCCAAAGTTTCAAAACATGAGTTGGACGTATGATGGAGTATTTCTGTGCCAAACCCACTACTTCAGAATCGGTACAGGATTCTGAGAGTTTTTTCGAGTGTGTACTGTCTGACATCAAAAGAGAGCGGAATTCCTTGTAAAGGCACTTCTCCTTGATAAGCACGCGCACACACATTACCCAGAACAACAGCACACCCATCAACGTGTTTCGTTAGTGTTACCAAAAACCGATCGATTTTTTAACAATGGCTGTGTCCCAATTCAGGGCCTGCACCCTTTGAAGGCTGCATACATAATCGAACCAGTCTCATTTCAGAATAATAACCGTTAGATTGCAACATAAGAAAGAATTTAATTTAAAGTAATTTACACCTCACAATGAATATCAGTCAATTTTATTATGGTTACTTTTCCTAAACATGACATCCTTGATGAAGTACGCAGCCTTCAAATGTGACCTCCGGAGGACGCAGCCTCCAAAATGAGACGCAGCTCCTGTCACCGAAGGAGTGTGTTTTTGGTTGTGAGGGAACAATTACCTTTTTCAGCTTCCCAAAGAACCCATCGTTAAGGAAACAGTGGATGTTTTTCCGGGGCAGCAACAGAGTTGTGCACGTATGTTTGTTTGTTCCCGAAATTTCGGTGATGAATGTTTTGTAAACAAGTCCCAGTTCGGCACTGGATTTGCAGGTTGGGGCGGTGAGTAAAGCTGCATCAGATGTCTGTGTATTGTTGGCAATTGGCATGCAAGTGCATATAATGTAAACAACAAAAACGTTTTTATTCCCTTTTTATTTATAAAGATGTCGTAGCTAGCAGACAATCTCTACGCAGAAGCTGCACGCGCTCGTGACTCTTTAGCTCTGCCCATGGCACTGACGGCAGGCACGCCTCCAGGAGCTCGGCTTTTTCCGGAAAGACTTGGTTTAGCGTGTCTATCTTTTATAAATATGACAAAACTAAAGACTTTTCGGAGATATGTAGGATACATTGTTACTCTATATGCACTCAAGATTAACATGAGATTGGTAGAAACTGTGTGTGACTTTAATAGTGTGTTTAATGTTGTAGATGTATTTCAAAGATTGTAAGATTGTAAAGAGTATAAGGATTTTCCACTTCTGTGACCACACAAACAATCAAACGTTCACATACACCAATACAAACATGTACGGACCCTCACAGTGGAAGTTTTACAAGTTTAACGTGATCTTTTTCATCATTAAAATACAGAGAGCGGGAGGGGAAATGTTCAGTTCACAGTTTTGTTGTGGCCACGACATATTAACTTGAAATCTTTATATCGTGGACATGTGATTTGAAGTTCTCAAGATCTTATGTTGTATCCTATATATACATATGTGTATTATTTATATATATATATATATATACACACATATACATATACAAACACATACAGTATCGTTGAACAGTTTGGGGTCAGTAAGATTATTTTCCTTTTAAAAAATCTACTATTCTAATATAAAAGACATATATTATAATACTTAAATTGATCAAAAGTGACAGTAAGGACATAATGTTGCAAAAGTTTTCTATTTCAAATAAATGCAGTTCTTTCACCAAAGAATCCTTTAATATTAATAATAATAATAAATGTTTCTAGAGCACCAAATCAGCATATTCAGAATGATTTCTGAAGATGATCATGTGACACTGAAGACTGGAGTAATGACTGCTGAAAATTCAGCTTAGACATCACAATCAATCAATCAATCAACAAATCAATCAAGCAATCAATCAATCAATCAATAATTTGTGTTTCTATGGTGTTTTCTTGCAAACCTGTGTAATCACATTAGGCCTTAAGACAGCTGTTTCATGTAACTTCCGCGTCTAATGTGCCAAATTACGATTTGTAATCATATTAGTATCTGTATTATAAAAGTTTATATAAAATTAGCTAGGACATAACCTGTTATACATGCACACTGTCAGTTTCCAAAAACTTTCAAAGAAATTACCATGCAAAACACAATAGAACATCCACAGAGATGTTCTCATAAAAAGGAAGCGAGGGGTAAAATCAGTAATAACAACAGAGTTATTAAGCCACCAGGCTGGCATTTCCCATTATGGATATTAAACTGTACCTCTGCTGCACTTAACCTGCTGGGGCATTTCTAAATCATCACTACTATTTCACACCCGCTTTTTCCTATGCACTCCATTCTTTGTATGTAAATCTGAAACTCAAACACAGAGTCGGGTGCTTCTCTCTCATAAGCAGCCCAATAAATCCCTCCTCATCACACTGTGGGGATTTGGCCTGTAATACAGCTGACGTGACTCACCTACCGCATGGAGGGAAGGAGAATTAAAGGAGGAACCCAAGCAAAACCAGGCTTTTAAGTTTGTTCTTTGCTTTACTCACTGCACCAGCCTTGTTGTTGGCTCAACAGTGACTTTTCAGGTGGTCAAAAGAGGGGTGAGTGGACGCAGGTGTGGGGTCATTGTGTCAGTACTACAGTACAAACCTAAAGCTACTGCCTGGGGCAATCACTGCCCACAGGGATCCATTTGAGGAAAATTGGTCTGCCCGTCATTTAGTCATCAGAGCGGCACAGCAGAGTGGCAAGCATGCAGTCTATTCAACCCCGATGTATGTGGCTACAGAAAACGCAAGCAGCTGCAGGCAGCTTTAGGGCCCACAACTCACAGAGCACCGAGTCTGACATACCCTGTGTCCAAATGTGCATACTATCTATCCTAATTACTATAAGATATTAAAATAATGTGTCCCGACTCCCAGTGAAGTGAAGTATGTCAACGAGAGTCTGCCAAAACTACTCGGATGGTCAACTGATTCCAGAATATTTTGAAGTATGGATCCATGCACACTCTAATGGTGAATACCGCCCACGACTCATTGTGCTTTGGATGAGGATTTGGCCCAGAACTATAAACATGGCAGATGTTCTTGAGACCAGCGGTTAAGCAGAGATGCCCTGAAAGAGGTTTACGTGATTAATAATCAATATGTAACAGTAATAGTTCATCTGCAACAATAACTTTTATGAAGATGAAGAATAGCACAATAGCAAAACGGATATGTCTGGCATTTAACTAACTGCAAAAAAACATGAGATGAGTTGTCTGCAGGAAAGACCCACATGATGAATGTGTAACGTCTTTTCCAATGTTGTTATTGTTAACTAAAAATATTAAAAATAGCTGAAAATTAACTGAAATAAAGCTGGAATAAAATACAATATAATTATTAGATGTAGACTTATTCTGCCGATATTCGGTAATGCGATAAATCGCGATAATGAATATGCACAATATTGTAATCGTCGGCACTTCAGAATACCGTAAATAATAATTTATTACCAATTATAATTTTTTTCATAATTCAATTAAGAATACTTTACCCATCAATCGTATAAAATGCACAACACCGCTGTATTCTGCGTCAAAAAGACACGCGCTCAGATGTAAACAATCCCAACTTGCACGAGAAGCACATGGCGGAACCAGTGAAGGAGACGAGCTGAATGAAAGTGCGCGTTCACTCTCTGACAGCAGAGGGCGCTGATGGAACACCAGCGTGCAGCGGTTACCACGGAAACCGTGCAAACAAAGTAACTGCGCTAGTGAAGTTTTTAAAATGCTTCAAACAGCCATTCATTTTTTTGTAATCTCAGTGTTGTTCATCACAGCACCAAATACTGAATACTTAAAAAAGACTTAAGCCGGGGACACACCTAATGATTAGCTGAAACATTCTAAGACTGAACTGAACACACATACCGATTGTTTCCTTCGACTGGAGCCGATTTTAATCGTTGACAGTCGGAGAACAACACAAACGTTTATGGTTTAGACCGCTGCTAAGCAACACACTGTGAGCGGGATCTTGAAAATGGATGTAAACAAACAGCTGGCGCTCTTCATCTGCAGCTATATTTGTGTGGAAAATAACAAAAAAAGAGGAAAAACGCGCAGGATATGGGTGAGGTCCTGGCCGGAGAGGCAACATGGACTTTAATTAATCTATTTTTAGAGCTTGCACTCCGGTGGTGTCGGCCGTTGTTAAGCAATGTTAAGCTGCGATCCTCAATGAAGCTTGTTCGACACTGTCACTGTACAGACCATTAAATTACCACAGAAGTATACTACACCAATGCAACCCTAAAGGGCATTTTCACTTTCGTGATCAAAGGGGCAGGACTCTTTATATTCTCTCTGTATATATTGTATCATTAACTGTTAATTTTGTATCTGTATCTTTCCAGATAAATAATATATATACAAAACATGATAAAAAAAATAAAAAAAGTCTAGTCATTATCTTTATCACTTGTTGCCCCCCTATTGGCTGGTGCCCCAGGACACTCGCCCAATCCCGTCTATGGATAATCCGGTCCAGTATGTCCAGTACCTGACACGTTTAAAGCTTCCGCAATAGCAGCCCAGCTTCTTTCCTTATGGTATTCCTTCGAAGATATGTTGTATAGACATTAGTACTCTTGCCAGAGTCCAACCAGTTTTTCTTCCATACCAGTTGTCCAATGTGTTTTTATGTTGCAAACTTTTTTGACGCAATTTCGCCGCTTGCTTACAATCACCTGACACAGTCTCCAAGGAAACAGAGACGTCATCGGTCGCAAATATTATGCTGCCTTCACGTGCTCTCATCGCTATTGTAAAGATGACTTTCCTTGAAAAAAATTGAACGCCCCCCCAGTTCGAAACTTGAAATCACTACTTCAGAAGTGGGAATTATCAAATTTGAGAAGAATCTTTGTGAGGGGGAGTGGCAATGACTGTTTCTAAAATTCTAAGACTAGAATCTTTAGACACAGCACACTGCACGATTTTATGCACCAACTGTAAACACCGACTGAACGCAACTGGCTCTGACTCGGCGCGATTGGACATGATCAGTCGTAAATATCAAATTACATTCATAATCGGCCTTACAATCGTTAAATGTGTGCCCAGCTTTAAAAGGATATTTATTTTCAAACCTAAACATTTTTATATTTTAATCTGGACTACAACATGCCCTAATGATTAGAAATGTTCTGATTATTTGTTAATGTTCAGTAAAACTTTGAAAACATACAGCTTCATTAGTTAACATGTTAATTCATTATCACTAAACTGACAATAAAAATACTTATAAAGTATTAATTATTATTAATTAATGTTAATTTTTTAGTCACTATTTAATAACATTACTAAAATCAAAATAACTTATTTAATGGACCTGAGATAAAACTAACAATTATCAGTTGTGTTTCTAAACTAACATTAACAAAAAATAACACTTTCTGTAATAAATGTAGCTATTGCTCAATCTTAGTTAATGCATTAAATAGAGTAAAGTGTTATCTGTTGTTCTTTATAGCCTAATTCTTTTGCATTTTAATCTCTTTGAAAATTTCAGTCAGAGTTGTTTTTGTTTTATTACGAAAAGAGTTCTTAAACCTGTTAAACTATGACAAAAATGGTTTTGCGACTTATTTTAATATCGTGATAATACCGTATATCGTGATAAAAGCTTCATCAATTAATCGCAACATGAAAATTTGATACCGTCACATGCCTAATTAGATGAAAACTAGAAGATTAGCAATGCTGTAACTAACTGAAAAAAGTAAGTTTAAGTGTATTACAATTACTAAAACTTAAATAAAAATAAAAATAAACAGAAGCTAAAAAAAAACTAAAACTAAAAACAGAGCGATTCAAAAAAAAAAATCCCAAAAATTACTCAAATTAAAATGAAAATTGAAAATATAAAAATAAAAGCTGATTCAATATATATATATATATATATATATATATATATATATATATATATATATATATATATATATATATATATATATAAAAAAACTGTAAAAGTATATAAATAACACTAAAAAACATTTTTTTTACCCCCCCTATTTGACATGGTATGTATATAGTACTTCGCATAACATAAATGAAATGAAATGTGGAGTGTGTATATAAGGATGTTAACTGTGACAAGATCATTGACAGGCCAGTTTACAGTGCTACAATGTGCCCAACTATGCAAAAAAACGGTGCATGGTTTCAAGATGCAATTGTAAGTATGACATGGTAGTATATCCTAAAGCTCACCCTTCTGTTACAAAAGTATATCTCCACAAAAAGAGGGCATAGTATAAGTAGGCAAACTGGGATGTAGCAAGAGATACTTAAAGAGAGTTAACCCAAATTTAAAAAAAAAAAAAAAAAAAAAAAAAGGTATAGGGGCTATTCCTTTAAGCCTACCAACACCTGCCGCGTCTCGGATATACTTCTCACATAAATTCACACACCGCAGGCTTTCTATATACATGCTTATGGTGAAGAAACACACACAACCACATGTATAGATGTACCCCAGACAGGTCCTATTACCGCCCACTTCCTCTCACATACTCTATCACTTTCCCTTGTTCTTTCGCTACCTCTCTCATGCGCCTGACTTCTCAGGTTTCAGTGAATCAGACCTGGTGAATAATGTATAAGGTACAAGCTGTGAAAACCTGGACAGCACTGTAGGCAGCAGGCAGCGACTAAATGCAAGTTTTAGAGCATACAGACAGACGGTATTCACTAGTGCTGTGTCGTATCCACCCACAGACACCGGTATCTTCATCAGCTCTGCTTTGCTTAAAGGGGACTGTCAAAAAAAAAACCAACATTTAAATAGTGAAATGGATTGTTCAGTGCCTCATAGAAATTATGCCATTTAGCACTAAAAGCTGTCCTAGAGGTCTGCCACAAAACATTGCTTTCTGTAAGGTTTTGTGGTTGGGGATTTGATTCATCCTACTTAAATGTTTTAAATTTGTTTGCTAAAAAGATTAGTTGAAATTAATTCAGTGCAGATTACATTATTATACAAGTAGGTATTTTTTTTGCGAGTAAAACACAAGTGATTTTTTCAAGAAGCTGACCATGTTGTTAAAATATATGTTTACAACTTTAAGAGAATATATAACGATTGTTTATGCATCATTTTACACACATTCATTATTCTTCCATCACCTTTCATCTCTTGTGAGATGTTTCATGTTTGTTCACAAATGAGATTTGTGCAGTTTGTTCAGACTCAAAATATTGTCCGTGTCCAAAATCGCATCCATACTACAGAACCGTAATTTTCTGCCTCCAGGTAGGCACCGCCCACAAAAACGTCATCGCTGTTTGGTTTATTTTCATGTCTCGCTAGAAGATGGTGACCACATCCATTCCAGTGCAATCAGTGATCAAATTCGCTCACTCTTTTTCATTCATTTGTTCAAGTGGACTATATTAGTGGAATAATGTAGGGAATAATGTAGGGAATAATGAGGATATGAGGCGATTTCAGATACAACTATCGATTCATTATGTGAAGAAGGCATATTCATTCAATAAGTCCAACCAATGAAACACTTCTACACAGCTCTCGAAGGCTATTGGGATGTGCTATAGTCAGTCATTAAAGGCAGCAAAGCGGTTGAGTGCTTCAAATGGGAGACACCTGAATGAACGAACATTATGAGTGAAGTGCATGCAAGTGAAAGAGAACAATTCGTTTAGTTAAAAGATTTGTTCAAAAACTAATAACATCATATATTCGTCACAAAACAAATGAATGAAAATCAATCAATATATGTGTAGTAGAATCATAAGTTATTAAATATTAGCAAAATGTAAACATTTTTCTGTGACTACACAAGTTCATGACTATGAAGACAATGCTCATTTTAAGAGTAATGGCTTTTATTCAGATCTGCAGTCCTGCCTAGCAAACACAGTCATTTAATTTGAAACAAAAGACATTTTATCTCTGTCTGCTGTGATAACTGACAACAAGCATCTAGAAAAATAGAGAATTATACTAGACTGGTAATTTCTTGCCTAAAAAAATAGCACTTTGTAACGGGCGGCGATGAGACTGCTCTCCAAAGCTCACGCCATACTTTCATTACCCCTCGTCTATTCCCCTGTAGGCCAGCTGCCATGCCAGCTTGGATCCTGTTAATGCTCTAAAACTGGAAAATAATTTCAAGGTCTCCGGGAATAGCCTGCTCTTTCCAGCCTTTTTATATTTATTTATTTTATCCAGAGTCACCTGTCGAGTGGCTGTGATTATGCATGCATGACTGGGCCTGGGCCATGCAAATCCTCCAGGCTCTTTCGCTGAGGGCTCGCTGACCTGCTTCCTGCTTTCATCCCGCCTCTAAGTACCGATCGCAAATGGCCAGGAACTAAATCAACAGCACATGAAAGGCGCTGAGCGTGGAGGAGAGGGGCCACATGGCTAAACAATCCCCTACCCACACTATCGTAAACAGCTTGGAATGTTCACGCAGAGCTGAGCACATTCACCAATGCCTCAACAACACTGTCTGTTATGCAAATGAGCTGGATTTCATTTCTATTCCACTGTTCTCAAAAAAAAAAAAAAATTATTAATATTTCACAGCCTGGTCTGGGTGTTTACTTGCCCCCTGTCTGGAGGCTCTGAATGCCAATATATTTGGCTATACATTTAAAATATCGATATACAGTGTAGCGCACTGCAAAAAATAAAGAGAATATTTTGAATAAAATCTATGATTTCAAAATCAAGTACTAGTCAGCTGATTGTTCTTAAAGTGTCATTTTTCATCATTAAAAATATTTTTTAAGCTATAAATAAATAAATAATACTTTTGAAAAATGAAATAATTTATAATAAAAATTATATAAAAAAAAAAAAAAAGAAAACAAATTTTACATTGAGCCTCATGGGTCCAAAAAATACATCACCTGACACTCATAAAACATTTTTATGACTCAATGGCCAATTGTCATTGGCATGTTTTTTATTCTGTTTTATTGTGCAAACAACTGAAGCACGTCACACCCATGAATTAAATATATTAAAAATAAGTTATCCAAAAAACTAAAGATGACCTCACTAATTGCTTTTCAAAGACTTGAAGGCTATCTAAAGGACCACCGTGCTCTACATTAAATATGAAATGGTTAGATTATCTGACATATTTCCATGTCTGTACCCTGACAATTACAATGTAGAAAAGATCTGAGGGGAAAACTTGATAAACATGTGTATGTGTGCGTGTGTGTGTGCTCCTGTATGCATCCAAGTTTCCCTGAGGTGTTCCCTGTTGCATACAGCATACTAATTTAAGTCTTCCATTCATATTCATTGTACAGAAAAATGCTATTCCAGAGACAATTTAAATAATGCTTTCATATTCAAGTTCTCTTGTCACTGTTCTGTTGGTTTAATATCAAACTCATGACTTTCCATTTCCATATTTTCTTTTTCATAACCTTTTGAGTTCACAGCATGCCAATAAATTCCCGCCTCTCCAGCTTTTGAAGAGAGATCATACAATTTAAATCAGGGATTGAGTTTCCCATTTGTTTCGAGTCAATGGGTAAAAGGTAGTCAGAACCTCTACGGATAACATTTATCTGTCATATTTGTTAAAATGACAACAGTGAGGGTACGAATCAGTCTGCTGCGGCACTCAGAAAGCAGCATCTGAGGCCCAGGGAATGAGCACCACTTGTTCAGCAGTACAAGAGGGAAATTGTCCCCCTCTGCAGCACACACAATATTGCAGGTGCTTAAATTATTCATCCTGTACGAACACTGGGGTCTCACTCAGAGCCAAAACTCCAGCCTCTTAATCTGTACTTTATATTCCATTTTATATTTTACAGCTTTGTTTACTCCAAAAGGGAGATAAAGAGCTTTTCATTCCAAAGACGTCTAGCTTTGTTCTTACTGTTGACAACAAAGAAAACAGTTCTGTGTAATTTTCATATATCACTATGTAACATTTTCTGTCAATTGCCTTCACCCTGCTGGCAGACAGGCATAAGAGTTGCACATATACAGTTTTTGAGTAATTGTGATACAAACGAATGCCAAATCAATGAATACCCAGTGTTTGCACAACAACTCATTTTTTTAAATAGTTAACTAGTCATCTAGAAAACAAACTGACTAGCTGACTAGTTGAACATTGTTTACTTTATGCAAATGATTGAGATAAATGAATGAACTACCCAGGGCTTGCCTTGCACAGCTACTTATTTTTTAATAGTTAACTAATCATCTAGAAAACTAATTGACTAGCTGACTTGATCATTGTTTACTTTATGCAAATGATTCACCAAATGCCATTTAGCTTTCTTTGCTGTTTCTGGCAAGCTTTGCTGACAGAGATGATGTGAATGTCAAAGAAAGTGTTCATATCTTCATCGTTTGCATTGAAAAAAAAAAAAAAAAATCATACAAAGCAAAAAAAACTAAAAAGTAATGAACCTTTTAGTTTCTGTCAACGTTTAGGCAAAATTTGACTTGTTTCAAGACAGTTCACACACATTTTGTCTTGTATTGGTTCCTTGTATTTGAACACACCAAATAAACACCATCTAACCAATGGCTTGTTTTATGAAAGCAAAACAATTTGGTTTCATTTTAATAGAGAGATTAAAATATAGCCAGCAACCAAGCTAGCACTGAATAACTATTCATATTTACATTTAAGGCATTTAGACTCTTATCCAGAGTGAATTATAAAAGTGCTTTATTGCTAACTATGAGAACTCGGTTATCAACAGATGGCAAGTAATATAACTTGGAACACTACAGTACCTGTTTAGTTGAATGAGGTCATGGATACCACATCCTTTCCTTGGTACATCTGTTTGTTGTCAATGATCACGTTCATTAGAATACTGACTGAATGTTACAAGCTATTTTTCAAATTCTGTTAAAAAAAAATTAACCTCCTTCAATATGGCAAAAGAGTCTTTTCATCTTATTTGCAAGACCTTGTAAATAAATGGTTCCTTTTGTAAATAGGCAGTGGTTACTTCTGTGTTTATATATATAAAAAAAATATTTTCTCAGTTCAACAGAACTACTATAACTGAATAACTTTTCTTTTAATCTGTTCATCTTGTATTTCTGTTCCCTCATCCACTTAGAGCAAAGTAAGAACATGACCCCTCCTGACTGCAAATCCAGACCATGTGTACTGACATTACAAACCAACGTCACCATATAGTCATGGCACACAATGGAGAATGTTAACTTTGTGGTAATGGCATGCACACTTTTTTTTTTCTCACTTACTCCAATCTTTTTCAGCATGTATTAGTAACGTATTTACCCAGAATTGCCCAGTTTGGGTGTGCCCTTCTGTTTCTACTGGGGTCTTGAGGCTCAAGTGGTCTTGACCTGCCCTGGGACCCTCTCACTGGGGCCACGGTGACAGGAGTGCTCCAGGGACCGCCACCAGTCCCTCCCTCTGCAAAGAGACTCACTGTACTCAGTAACTTCCACTTGGTCAAGCAAAAGATAATTTAAAAGATGCCAACTAAGATTAGGAAGTCCATATTACGAGCTGTATCAATTGGTTCTGTTTAACAAAGTAAGAATTACCTAGTCGTTTTTCCAAATCTTCAGATGCTACTGTGATACAGATGATCTTGTTAATGGAATCTTTTTTGCTATCATACTAATGAAAGTAAATTTTGCATTCAAAGTCACTCAATCACATTGCAAAGCAATTAACAGCACATCTGAAACAGACAATGCTCAGCTAAACACAAAGACGAAGACCTGTACATTGGGGAAGCGAGGACACAAAAACAAGATTAAAACCATGTAATACAAAGCTGGAAAAAGCACAAAAAGATCTGACAACCACGAACACTCAACAAACAGAACAAGGGAGCTAGTCAGGTCCGAAAACTGTGTATAAAAATGAGAATAAGATGCATTCACAAGCAAAGAAAAGAAGATGGCAAGGTTTAAACAGAAGGAATCAGCATAAAGCAGAGGTGAGACAAAAGAGAATTATGGGAGTATAGTTCTAAACAAAACAAGAGCAAGAACAAGAAGTCGAAACCCAGCATCTGAATATGTCAAATCAAAAGTAGAAGATGAGTATGTCCAAATATGCAGCGTTCATGAAATAGTCAGAGAAAAAGTTGGACACTTTACTATCCCATGAGGCCATGGGAGAGGAGTAAGAGTAGTCATATTCATAAATAGCAACAGTGATGTGGCTGACATTTTAGGTCACATGACAATGCCAACATGGTGGATGTAGTACACTGGGAAATAAATAAATAAAGATTTTATTCCTATAGTAGTATATAAATTAATTGATTTTATTCAAACCAAACATTATTATTTAAAATCACTGAATCAACCTAAATACATTAGGTTACACCAACAAAAATCACCAACAAATACTGTAAATATTCAAAAGTTTAGGATCAGTATGATTTTCAGTCTCTTATACTCACCAAGGATGCATTTATTTGATTAAAAATAGAGTAAAAACAGTAATTTTGTGAAATATTGTTTTTTCTAATTTAAATTCAAATAATAATAATACTAATTTAATCCTGTGTTGGCAAAGCTGAATTTTCAGCATCATTACTCCAGTCTTCAGTATGACATGATCCTTCAGAAATCAATATGCTGATTTGCAGCTCAAGAAACATTTATTATTATTATCAATGTTGAAAACAATAGTGCTGCTTAATATTTTTGTGGAAACCTTGATACATCTTTTTGATGAATAGAAAGTTCAAAAATAACATCATTTACTTTAAATAGAATAATTTGTGTTTTTACAGATTGTTTTAAATCTACACAAATGCATAAAGCACACTTTATTAGCAGTCAAGTAATGCAGTAAATACACTGAAAAGGGAACAAACTTGGATGCAGTGCGAGATATCCTACAGCGCAATACTCTGATACTCTTGGACACAAATTCAAGGTACTTTGGGATGTGATAAAGACCTGTTGCAATTGGTTCAATGAGAAATGCAAAAACAAAAATGATTATATATTACAAATAATATCAAATATTAAATAAAACAATCATGACAAATATATATATATATATATATATATATATATATATATATATATATATATATATTAATATATATTTATTTATTTATTTTTTTTTTTTAAAGTATCAAATTTATTTTCTATGATTAACAAGTTAACAGAGAGAATATATTTATTCAGCAGTCTATGAAATATTGTGACTTGGCATGATGATGGATTAATGATGTCGCTGTGTCCGTAGGAGGCCTTTGTGCTTGACTTTATATTTCTAGCATAAAAAGGAGTGAAACGAGAACACAACAGAGGATTTGAGTGAGGGGGGTTGATAATATGTAAGACTGGAACAAAGCCAGGAACAGCTGGATACCAGGGCAGCTGTTTTTTCTTTAATTATTTAATTATTTAATTTATTTATTTTGTGTAGGTCCTGAATATTTGTAGAAAGCAGCTATGATTAGATGAACAGAGAGAATAAAACAGAGGGATGCTCTGAGAGGAAGTGTGGTGAGTGTAGTCTGGTCCAATTGTAGGTCATGAAGGAAAGGCATGATTAGAAGAGTCGGAGGCATGCTGAGATGAAAATCATGTATTAATGTGTCTTTTCCCTGGCTTTCAACATTCATTCATTTTCAACCTTTATTTTCCTTTCTATCTCTCGTTCTTTCATGCACTGCCAGCCTCTCTTTTCCCCTCCCACTAAGCACTCGCCAAATCCTCAGTGAACCAAAGGTCTTGGTGAGATTGGGCAAGCCGATTCCTCATTATATTGAAAGGCTTTAAACACTAAGCGACAGACATTTCTCAACTGTCTGGACGACACCACCAACAATGGGGTAGAAAAATGTCTGAGACCATTACTGAATTGCTTTTAATTTGCAATTTTTTTTTTTCTAATTTAATACAGTTTTACTTATTAGACTTATTAGGGGCTGGTTGCATAAACTGCTAAGAGTAGTCTTACAAGTTAAGGCTGATTCATACTTCTGCGTTGAGTGTACGCCGCCGCTATGGCGTAGGCTGTGTGCAGCACGCATAGCCTATGATGTAGCCTGACACGCACCTCTTCAAAAATGTAAGAATGCGTCAATTCTACACAGCCTAAGCGCTGTGATTGGTCTGCAAGAACCCCTCCCTCAGGTAAAAAAAAAAACTGGTGCGTGGCAAGTGGAGAAAAGCGAGCGTTTTTATATTCTGCAGGAATGAAAAAACGCTCTGTTTCAGGGACACACGCTGTCTAATTGCAACAAAAGTCGTTGCCTATTTGCCGCCATCACTGCTGAAGCTTCTCTGACAATGTACATGACAAGCTGCTGCTTCTTTGGCTTTTTCCTTGATACTAAACATGACCGCAGACACTGCCTACGATGACACAGAAGTATAAATGAAAACAGATGCATAGCCTATGGCGCAGAGGCTCCAGGCGTAGGTCTGATGCAGAAGTATAAATCAGCCTTTATTCATTAACTTTTTTAAGTCAGTTACATAAAAATGTAGATTGGTCTAATTTGATACCAAAAAGTAAGATTGATCAGTCCTAACTAACCGCTAGTTGGTCTTACTAGTTCTTAAGACACAGTCTTAACATAATGCTTTATGCTCGCGCTTTGGTTGCTTAACAACAACAAAGCTGGAGAATCTCACACACAGCCAAAATGACAATTGCCAGTAATGGTGTTGAGCCTTAGATTGTTCAAACCGGAGTCAGACACTGATGAAGAGACTCAGGAAGAAGTTACAACTTTAAGAATGCATCTGGACGTTTCTGAACGGTTAGTGTAGTTGCTGTGGAGTTGATTCAACTCATCGACTAGCATGTGCCATCATGTTAATCTTTTGTGCAAAACCCATATGGACGCTCACTATACATAGCGTACCTTTTTGCCAAACAGAAACACACCAGGCTAATGTTTATGAATGCTATCAAATGCTGTGAATGGTCTAATATTTTTTTCCAAATTATCACTCAGACAGAAATGCTAACGAAAGCTAACGAGACTCTAAAGAGTGTTCTGTACTCGTCTGTGCAGCCAACGACAGAACAGTTAGCATGCTTTGTTCGAACTTTTGCCATGGCGTTAGAAATTGCACTGTTTTCACTTGCAAAAACAAAATAATGGTGTTGTGGATGGAAATGTGCATATTAAGGGGTGGTAATATTATAATAAGATCCCCTTCTCATGTCACAAGGGTAGTGTAATCTGAGCGGCTCATCTTTTCACATGATTACAGAGAAAGGCTTACCAAAACAAAAGTTACAGGATTGTCCTTTATCACATTTTTTGGGTTGGTAGATGCACTTGGGACTCGATTTAAACACGGAAAAAGTCAATTTTCATGATATGTCCCCTTATAATATTATTTTATTTTTTAAATTGAAAACCAATAAAACTTTAAAAGTCCCTGATTTTCAATGTTGTCTCAAACTTGTGGACCCATATGTTCCACAATACTGATGCAGTTTACGACTGGTTTCGTGAAATGTACTTTGGAGTAGGTTATATATTACCCAAAATTTCATAAATATTTTTTTCCAAAGCAGCTTTACAGAACATAGAGCTTTAAAATAGTGATTAGTGAGCAACTTAAAGGTGACAGAAAAAACAAACAAACAAACAAAAAAACCTTGAAAGACAAATATATAAATATATTCATGGACATGTCTATGCTACAAGAAAAAGAGATGAACATTAAAAAATATATATATATATGTATATATAATAAACAAAATAAATAGAATATATATAAAAAACTAATATATGTTTTTCAATATCAGTTTTGGCGTAGTCATAGAAGCTGCTTATAAATCCTTGTAGAGTAATTAACAGGATTAGTTTCTCGAAACTCTGTCATACTAGTCCATTTATTTCTATCTCCTGTCTGCATCCCTCCCACCTGTTTAAAAACAGAGTTATTAAGTGTTTGCCACATCTACCTGCTTCCTGACTGGCACTTGTTGCCTTGGTAATTGTGTAAATTTTGCATGCATCTGTGGTGACTGGCCAAGACTGGAGCTGGCACAGACATCGCCCCTACTGATTCCAGCTGTCAGCAGTGTCTATTAACAATGATGAATCACTCCCCCACTTCTCAATCCAATCATAGAGACCACAGCAGGCCTTAGATCTGGTCACCTCTGACTAAATGATTTTTGGACAGCGTGGGGCGGTATGGCAAAGCACCCAGTCGACGCTTTGTGTTAGATTACGCTATTAGCCTGCAGGCTTCTGAGCTTTACATCCTCCAGCCTGCCCTTGTAACTGTGGTACAAGTATTTGAATTTATACAGTCATGCACAAAACACTGAAAATTCACATATCATCAGAACTAAATTATACCCTACGGTTTTGGCTATGCTCAGATTCAGAGGGTAAAAAAAATATCAAAATCCAGTCTAATAACAGATATAATATAGTTTTCATTAATTGGAATAAACCTGAAATCAGATAAAATGTAAACATAAGAAAAACTTAAGCTTAAAACTTAAACTTACAAAAATGGCAATAGTAATGTTGCATTGGGAACTAACTGCAATGAAGAAAGTTTAACTTGACTAAAATTACTAAAACTGAATTAAAAATAAATTAAAGTGAAATATAGAAATAGGTCTGGGCGATATATAGCATGCGATTCTCAAGCAAATTTCGTCAGTAAAGCCGGTTCCCTGATTACCGCTAAATCGCCATCACCTGCTTTCAAATGGAGCGGCATTTAATAGACAGAGCCGTAGTTCACTGACAAGCTACGCAATATCGCGTTCATTATCAAAATGACGAAATGCGCGTGACAATCACATGCGATATATCGCCCAGCCCTATATAGAAATATAAAAAAAAACGAATAAAAATGTTAAAAGCACTTTAAACCATTAAAGCAAACTTAAATTAAAATTAAATTAAAACTGAAAATGTAAATATAAAAGCTAATTAAAAAAATTAAATAAAAACTATAACAGAAAATAAATAATAATGAAATAACACACACAAACAAATGCACACACACATGTCTGGTTTCCATGTGTTATGGGGACTTTCCATTGACATAATTAATGTATCCCCTAACTCTAACCCTCCCTTAAACCCACCCATCACAGAAAACTTTCAGAATTTTAAAATTTTAAAACATCACATACTGTAGTATGATTTTATAAGCTGTTTTCCTTGTGGGGACATTTCCAAAAAATGTCCCCACAAGGACAAGATTTTCAGATATCGCCATCTTTGTGTGGAAATTTAGTCCCCATAATGTAGGGTATACCTGAAACACATACACACATTTAACTTAAAATAACATTCAAAGAAAAAAACATTTACAATTAAGTGAAATTAGTTTCTCATGCTGTTATCAGTGAGAGTGTTTGATTTCCCTACACTGAGCCTCAGAGGAGTGCAAAACAACAGCATGAATAAATGAGGAAAGCGAACAGGGGCTGCCATAACACTAAAATATTCAATAAACTGCAAATCTGCAAAAACTATTTGGTTTTGGTTTTACACAACTTTTGAAAGTCTAAAATAAACATCGCAAGCAAGTTGTTCCATCACCATTCTGCATCATGTAGTAGATATGCCATCATCTTTGGTTTCCCTTTTTCATCAGTGTGGTCCTGCAGGTTAGAAGTCAAGGTCAGTGGGTTTCAATCACTTTCCATAGCTTTACACTTTTCTCTCACCATCACCCCCAAGGCCGTGACCTCCAGAAAGCAGAAAGACAGATGGTGGACTGGATGTGATTGGGTTATGTGATGAGCTCTATGCCACATAAAATCTAGTTGACATCATGCTGTACAGTCAGTCTGTTAACATTTCCCTCAAGAGCTCCTCAGTCCTCCATCAAAGCCCTAAATGTTCTCTGCACATCTCTCCACTTCATCATTGGCATACAGCCAATAACAAGCTCAGTGTTGACAGGGGTGACCTGATCTCTTAAAAGGGAACACTGTTAATAGAGATCAGTGGCTCTCTACTAATTTGTTTATTTTTTAACCCAGTTTGTACACTGGACATAGTATTGTGACCCAATAAATAAATAAATAAAAAAGTGAACAAAAATGTCCTCAAAAAGATTGCATTGTATATTTATATTAGCATGTACTGCCCAGGAATATGCCAAACAATTAACAAATGTATAAATACTTTTTTTTTTTTTTTTCTAACTGTTGTACATTCATTTTAAACAGCAAAAACAATTAATAAAAAAGTAATAATAAAAATCTATTATGCATTACATTACATATGACTTTAGGAAACACAACGATGTAATGTAAATATGATGTAAATTATATTTAAATTGTAAAAAAAGTCATTATTGACAAAAAAAAAAAAACCCATCAACTGTAGAATATAAAACATTAACTAAAAGAACAAGTAATCAATAGTGCCTAAAACTGAAAACAAAATCAAAGGGGGAAAAAAATATTTTACTGTTTACTGTCATTTGAGCAGCATGTCAGACTATGGACCTACTCTGCATTTCACTTGAGTTTTAAAATGTCCTAAACCTGAGCATTAGAAACAGACAGATATTCCTCTGATCCATCTAAACGGAAGAGCTAAGGTGACAGGAATAAGAGAGAAACAAAGAAATCGATGGTTTCTTGTACTCACAGCTTCAGGTTTCTATTTTAACATGGCCCGCTATTGATTAGCTTTCATAGCTGAAGTCTCCCTGTGCAGCAGCTTGCTCCAGGAGGATAGAAGAGAGTTTAGCAGAACAAAACCCACAAAATAGAGAGAGAGGGGAGCTGGGAAATGATAGCCTGATGCTTCCTTGGCCTGCTTGATCTGCACTAACAGTTCCTGCTTAAGCACGGTCAGTGTACTGTTGCCAACATGAAAGGCTTTTGTATTGCGTGATGGACTTTCCCAGAACAGCACTGCGGTGCATAGAGCTTTTATAGTGGGAAATGAAGGCTGACTTCGAAGGGTGAATTCATTTAAGGAGCGTTTGCCAAGTACTGTGCTCCCACTCCCGCTGAAATGAAAGGAGCTCCGGTGCTTTGTGTCAAGAGAGGCATCAAATACCTGTGCAGCGGAGAGCAATGCTGGGTAGGCACTAGGCAATGTGTAGAAACAGTAAGTGGCATGTGAATGTCAGCATTAAATACTTGCTAATTAAAATCCTGAAGAACATTATGCTACAATACTGGTATGGTACTATAATCTTACACAAATTATGTCCATGTTCTGCTGTCATGGTGAGTTTATGGTGACCAGTGTATTCTGTGAAACAACATGTTCTCGGTCTGGAACTGATTAACTGAGTGCTGCTGCGACTCTAGCTAGGTGTCGACAGCTTCGCAGCATCATGTCAGTGTAGGGATTTTCAGAAGTGTTACACGGCTAGCCTGGAATGTCATACAACTCACACTGCCTAAAGTTGACACCAAAAGGAAAGGGAATGCCATAACCTTCTGCAGACCACAAAGTCACAAAGTCCTAATCAAGTCCTTGATTAGTCGGGAAACATACTAAACATTGAACGTACAACATCATGTACTATACAAACTTAATTTTGTGTGTTGCATTCTGAAATGTGTTAGTTACTGATGCAAGGTTGTGCACCATTCAGAACTGAATTGACCATTCGCAAATACCCGCCCTCTTTAGTTACTGTCCGTCAAAGCCATGCACACATGCTCTCACACTGAAAAATGTTACTGTTTTGTGGCTCTTTTTAATGTGTTGTGACAGATCGC
Organism: Chanodichthys erythropterus; assembly: GCF_024489055.1. NCBI lineage: Eukaryota > Metazoa > Chordata > Actinopteri > Cypriniformes > Xenocyprididae > Chanodichthys > Chanodichthys erythropterus. The sequence goes on from NC_090225.1 coordinate 13,051,311, forward strand.
TGTAGCACCTCAGTTCAAGTGGCTCGTGAACCGATCGTTAATTGTCTAGTTAATTAATAGCATCAAATAAACATAAAAAGAACATCAGAAGGAACGTTCTTTCAACTGCAGAAAGGCGTCAATACACACCATTTTCCAAGTTCAAATCCACCAACATTAATCTACTAACTCCCCTGCTGCACTGTTGGACATAACGGAGGATTTGGCGTCATGATTGGTTAGAACGCCTGTCAATCAAACTCTCGGCAAAGGGTCAACTGAGAATATTTTTAAATTCCTGAATTTGAACTGAGAATTTAGCTGCAAACAGGAAGCAAGAAAGTAGAATTAAAATGAAAAAAAAAAAAAAAATCATATAACTAATTTAAAACTTGTTATTAAACGGCTCTAATCGGTCAGATATGACATTCCAAGGTCAGTTATTCCACGGTGACCATCACACCATGGATGGACGTGCTCTCTTGTCTTATCTTTTGCCTCAGTTATCGACTGTATTTACTGTAAAATGAAACTGGATGACTTCAGTATTAAAGTCAGCATGAAATGGAAGTTGTGATAGTATTTTCTTCACTATTGTGACTTATATATGAGTAAAACAGCTTATCAGAGAAAAAACAAACAAACAAACAAATGTAGAGTGGGACTTGATTTTGTTCAATGGAAATTGAGTGGATTATTGTAATTTGCTATTGCTGTGAATCTGTGATCTCATGTGAGTGAGGGAAGAGATGTTGCTGCAAGAGGGAGGGAAAGTTATTTTGATTAAAGATTATGAGGGCACATGAATTAAAACAAAATAATGATGTGCATGGATTAATCATTTATATTAAATATGGCAATATTCCATAGAAAATAAGAAATGTACATTTTGATTTCACAGTGACTTTAAATGTCTCTGTACATTATTCCTTCAGTCGTCTAGGCTCAAAGTTGCTTGCTAGGAACCGTTTTTCTCTGCAGAAGCTTGGCGTTTAATGAGCTAATAAAATATTTCAACTCAAATCAATATTTCATGTCTAATTGTTTACTTACGTGGCGAGTAACTGTGTAATAAGCTTATTACATGGCTACTTGTACATTAACTGGCTGGATGCACATTATCCCTTACAAGTGGCTTGCACAGATCGTGAAAAGTGCCCTTTGTGGTCACAATTCCCCATCCACCGGGAGCGCAATTTCGCCCCTGCCCCTGCGGAGGTCTGTGCCACCACTGTCCCTTACATAAACTAAAGCAAAGTTAATCAAAACAAAAAGTTTGAAAAAGAATTTAAAGATTTATTACAGACAGACAGACAAATAGATTCATACATTTTATATCTCCCCAATGACAGACAAACAGTTGTTATAACAAAAAAAGCAAGAAAAAGGGGCCAAGAAACAACAAATTTATACGGCAACTCATCCTTATTCATAGCCGTGCTTTCTGAAATTGTTTGATGTCCTGTTCTTTTTCTCATGGCTACCCCATCATTTAGGCAATTTCATCCCAGCCAACTCAAGCAGCATAGCTGGCTATTACACTTTCTGTCACATCTCCCCCCACCCCCCCACCCCGGTCCCATTTGTTTCACAGGGCCACTGAACACTAAATGGCAATTGCCTGATACTGCCAAGGACTTTATCAACAAACTTCAAATTTTACACCATGCATCTCCATGACAATAACAGCTTTTATTTTCCAACCTTGTGCATTTTTATTTTCCCTTGACAAGATTAAATTACTACTGCAGAGGCCAGGTTCAGATATTCTGCAACAGAATACTGTAGAAACAAATACTGCTGAGATACAGAACAAAAGTGTTTCAGCATAGGAGAGTAAAGGGTGCTCTGAGTGTTTAGGCGCTTAGGTTTTTCTCTCTGTTTTCCTCCTGCATAAAGCCTAATGATGTGGAGGTAATGCAAAGTCAACTCAGATCAGAGGATGAGAGAGTGCCAAATAAGTGTGAATAAACTAGCTGTGAAAAGTGGTGTGGTTTACTCTGCCTCCTACTCTACTTCTCTGTTACTATTTCTCTATGTTAACATCCTGTTCTGTTTTATAGTGAGAAAATCCCACCCAATAAGGTGTCATTTTTGTAACTTTTGTATCATCACACCTATAACCTGCTATTGCATTAAGTTTCATTTTGGATGCCAGTGTTCTGGTGTTCCCACCTGGCTTCTTAAATGGATAATCCAACTAAAAATGAAAATTCTGAGGTAACCAAATAGTTTTTTTTTTTTTTTTTTGTCCATACATTGGACATTAATGGGAACCAAAACTGTTTGGTTACCAACACTCTTCAAAGCATCTTCTCCTACGTTCCACAAAATAAATAAAGTTTGGAATAGCATGAGGGTGAGTATATTATGACATTTTAGGTGGACTATCCCTTTAAATAGCCTGGAAATAGACTATCCCTTTAAATAGCCTTAAAAACTGGAAAACCTCAGAAAACATTCAGGCCAGGTGAAATGGATCTCTCAAACAGTTTACATTTCCCTGTCCTCACCTATTTGTTGACATTTCAGGCCATTCTGAAACAAGACATCTGCATTTATGAGCAGAGGGAGACACACCTGCAAACTCAATCCATCTGCATCAGCTCTGCTATAGAAAATATTGAAACGTTGACCCCTGCATCACCCTGCCTTTGGATTTGTTTTACTGGCACCAAGGCATACAATGGCACTTCAGGCAAATAAGGGGCAATAGTCCCAAGAGAGAGGAAGCCCTGCAGCATTCAATAAGTCATTTAATCGAGTGGAGAACAGACATCAATACAAGTAAAACTCAGCAGGATACTCAGCAGGAAAACGGACAGGGGGAGAGGTAGTTTTCATGAGGACTTAGTATGTTTCACACAAGGAACACACAACCACACTCCACACCCCAATAGAGCACAGCTGCATTTTATAAAGGCAGACCATTACATAAACAAAAGTTGTGACCCTTGACTGTTTCAGCTTGTATTTTTAAATATGCTCTCAGTGATGTCTTAAAGAATATGTTTTACTTCTTTAAAGTGTGGGATTTTAAAACAATTCAAAAAGTTCTGAGGGGGACTGACTTATAGTTAAAAATCAGATAATCTACATCAGCTGTGTCCAATCCTGCTCCTGGAGGGCCAGTGTCCTGCAAAGTTTAGCTCCAACCCCAATTAAACACAACTGAACCAACTAATCAATGTCTTATGCTGCTTTTACGTGCTATCGGAAATTTCCTACTTCCTAATTCTGAAGATGTGATTATGAGCTCGTTGCATTCAAGTGCTTTGTTGCTGGAAAGAACAGGAATCATGGAGGACACCAGGTAAATTCTTGCCTATTTATTGGGAAAACCTTATTAAAGCCGAAATGATATTTAGCATCCCATTCATTGACAACCTTATAAACATTTACCATGCTATCTACTGTAGATAGTCAGCTTGTTGACGATTCTGGAATTTCTGTCAAATACAAGCTATTTTCGCTGTGTATAAAACATACAACACGTTTCAAACTATTATTCATACAGTATATGTAAATATACACTATTTTAATAACAATACAAGGTGATGTAGCTGTCGTGGAAAAAAACTACACTGTAAACCCTAACGCTCAAAATAATTAATTGATTTCAGTAGGACAAACTTAAGTTAAACAAATTAGTTCAGTCATATTAACTTTTATGAGTATTTAGCGCTTTCTTTTTCTTTCAAGTTCACAGAACTGACATGTTTTAAGTAAACTGAACTGTTTCATTGTTTTGAGTTTTATGAATTTATTTCTTTTAATTTAGACAAACTTAAGTTTCACTGAAACTGGGCTGGGATTTCTATTTCCCAGCATGCACTCGAAAGGTAGAGTAAATGCTAAAATTAAGTGTTATATAATGCTTTTATGTGAAAGATTAATGTTAAATGGGAGATTTAGTAGTGATTACTGTTTTGTTATGCTAATTTAGAAGAGTTTCTGTTAATGTGGGTTTTTGAAGGGTTATCATCTTGGTAACAAGTGATGCATGTGGTGTGGTTTGAGAGCAGGTAAGTTAAATGCTTTATATTGTTGTACTCATTCAACAAGTGCTACACAATGCTACTGTTAACATGTTATCAAATTAGCAGGTTAGCATTGAGGTTATATGAAAATTTTAAGTTAACTGTATGATTTACTGTACTCAAACATTTCAAGTTGGGAACAATTAAAATGAGTACAAAATAAAAATCTGACAGTTCTGATTACTTAAACTTTGAATTTCTTAACTTAAAAATTGACGGAACTGAATGTCATACCAGAATACCAAACACAGCAGCAATCATTCTCCCCTCCGCCATGTTTAAGGTTTATGACCTGCCCAATTTGGGAACTTGGGTATCAAAATTATGCCAGAGCTTCCCAGTGGTAAATACGACTACAGAGGACAATTTTTGTCCAATTTTTAACTAGGAAACAATTTTTTTTACGATAATTCCGATAACAGGTAAAGGCAGCATTAGGCATACTAGAAACTTTTAGGCAGGTGTGTTGAGGCAAGTTGGGCCTAAACTGTAGAACAGTAGCCCTCCAGGACCGAGTTTGGACACCCCTTATCTAAGTTGTCATAAATTAATTATGCAACACTCATAAACTCACACCTCCTAAACTGTACAGTATCAGTCATTATTTAGGGTATTATGTATTTTAAATTAGATTCAATAGTCCTCTAAGTTCCATCACTGACAAGACAAATTAAAGATGTAGTTAATGTAAGAGCCAGAAATTATAAAAGAATTATAAGCATAACTATATTGCTGAAACATGTATTTTATTGTTACCATATCTCCACCACATGAAAAACAAACATATATAAATAATTTAAATAAATTAGCCTAGACAAATGAAACTAAAGCTAAATTAAATTAAAGCTAAAAAGTTATCTTTAATCTTCTGGCTGTTGAGAAGGAAGTGCTAATAAAACTGCGATCTACTACACCCAGACACCCAGAATGTATAGTCTGCCTCGTCTCAGTGTCTATGTCATAAATCCCCATGAAGGTGGGGAACTGATTCCTCTCTTGGCCTGTTTCTTAGCCATGGAACTCAGCCGTCAATCAATGTAAAAAGCTTTCCAATGAGGATCCCTCAGATTTAGAGCAAGCTCTCTGTTCTCACAACCACAGAGTGAGAGTGTCTGAGGGAAAGTAGCAAGGTACATGTTATTTTAATTACTGTGGTGTTTACCACCTTATTCCAGTTCCCTGGGGGAAGCTCGAACCAGGATTTGCAGTTCTTCATTTCCGTTATTTTGGCTGACATGACTTAACAGTGACATTGAATTTGGAAGTTATAAGTTTTCTTGAGTTTTTTTTTTTTGTTTTTTTTCTTTTACAATAAACTTCTAAATAGAATATTAGTTGTTGATTAAATTAAGCACTCTCTTCCTTCACACTCTCTCATGTCGAGGAATTCAATTGCTTCAGAAAACTAAAACTTTTATTCTGACTTCATCTGGTGCTGTTAAACCATTGCTGTCACCATCTGTTGTGCACACCTTTGACAGCGCATCTCTGCTCTTTTTATTATGCCCTTTCCATAGTGAAGCAGGGAACAACATTGCCACCTAGAGGATGATCCAAGTCAGCATCCAGCATCTCAGGTCAGATTCACAACCCCTGCTATCCTCATGAACATGTTTCCTCAGTAACCCGAGGCACATGTAAAAAGTAATTTCATAGCAACCCCTCCCCCAAATAAAACACATTCAAATGCTACTGTCACATCAGCAGCACCTCACACAAGCTTCATCTCCGATCCGAGCAATTGCATTGCCCCTAGAGTTCGCTGAAGTGTACAGCATTTATAATGGTTCACTGAGCACTAACCATGAACATTCAGAACTATATCTCCCCATGCAAGATCCAGAGGATCAGAGAGCGGAAGATAGCATGCATCCACAAGGGCATATAGAGGAAAAAGAGGGAGGAAAACAAGTAGGACATGAGAGAAAATATCAACCCCACTGGTTGAACTACACCATGTCAAAGTCCTTTTTTTCCAAAAAGCATCTTTTTTTTATCCACTTGTTAAAATGAATGAAGCGGATTAAAAAAGCACACCCTACCTGAATAGATGGGGGCCAGTCGAAAAATGTCTGAAAGCCGGCTGTTCACAGGCTCATATGGAGAATCCTCAAGTAAATCATTCCCTGTAATATTAACAAATGAAATGTGATTAAATACCAATAATGAAATGCTATATGAATTATTTTTCAGTGCACTCTTAATATCATTATAAAACTACAAAGCTGCATACTGTCCATCATGTTTGTTAGTATCTGGGTCATTGATTCATGGGACTGGTTTACATTTCCGGAGCCAGTTTCTGGTTGATTAGCTTCACTGGTCAGTTGAGCTGAGAAATTCCCCCCACAGCGCGCACACACACACAAACATAAAGCATCAGATGACCTCACACTCCATAAACTTTAATGGAAACACTTCAGAGAGGCATTTGAAGACTTTACAGTGACCCTATCTGATAACAGAACCCAGAAAAGCAACTCCTTGGTTTAGTATTATTGCTAGCTAAGTATTAAAAATAAACAATGTGAGAAAAAAAATGATGTGTATAACTTAAAAGTGCAATTTGAAGCTAAATATGGTCACAGCTTTATATGATTATAGTGCATAAGCTCCACGCACCCTGTAAATGTTGATAGATCCCCCAGTAGATGCGCAGGCAGTTCTTTTCTTTCTTCATGCCTCTTTTACAGCGGCAGTTGTACAAAGGGCTCTGCTTTAAAGCGTCCAAGGCAAGCCGACATTCATCCTTTGCCTCCATTCCAGTCACCATACTGAAGTTGGTCTCTCTCCCCGCCACGCACTGCCTCATAGTTCGATACTTTGTGCTGCATCCCGGCTCCTTCAAACACAGCTCGTTCGCCTTCACACAGTCCAGCCGGTTTGAACTAAAGTAAGACTCCTCGGCAGATAACAGCACATCTATGGAGGACGACAATAGAAATAATCACGGTCAGGGTCGCGATTTATGTAAATGCTCGCAAAAGCAAAATCGACAACAACAACAGTTAAATGCATATTTAATTCGTATAAATATGAATTATTTTATTTTTTGTTGCATTGTTTAGTGTATGGAAACACTTGAAAATGTTGGAAAAATTAGCACAAGTTATTTATTTTGTTGAAACATATAAAGGGATTTAATAAACTTTAAGTGCTTTAGAGATTAAAATGTTAACAATGTTAAGAAGATTTAATGAGAATTAGTGGAAAATATGACAGAACTGATTCTCAATAGCTAAAATATGCCCTAGATATGAGATATGTTGTAACATCCTAAATGCATATAGACTAGAATATAGTTATATATTTGACAGAATCAAAAAGACCACAATGTAAAACTCTTTTTTTGGCGGTCTTTTGATGACATTTGAGTTTTAAACTTAAATACAATAGCCTACTGCGCGTCTATTGCTATGTAATTCACCAATCAATCACTGAATATGTAAAACCTCATTCTAACTCACCCAACAGTGGTAAAATGATGTAAATCGCGGCGAAGATCATTGCGCTTTTTATCCGTGGGTAAGTTCGTTCAAACACTCAATATATTGTTTTGACGATGAAAAGAGTAATCCTTCTCATTCAGGTCCATTGAAACATCGTTGGTCACAATGTACATCCAGAGTACATAAGAAAAATGTTCCGTAACCTGGTCCAAAACAGTCACTAATCGATATGTAATGGTTTCTTGGATTAAGACTCATATACGATGTAACAAACAAGCAGAAAATGAGTCGCGAGGCAGTAGAATAAAACTCCAGCTCTCAAGATATGCTCGTGCGACTGAGCGCGCGACAGCACTGTGGCATTCAGCTGCGCTGTAACCCAAACCAAAAACCACACGCGACTCAGTGCACTCTCAGCGTTTCTGCGTGAAACACGGCAACAGGACAAAGACGTCCTGCTTTTGCCACTACAAAACTTATGTTTACTGCTCTGTTACTATATAACACTATGTAAGGATATACGTAATGCACGTTTCTTTCCTTCTTTTCACGTCAATTGTTGAGTTTGTCTTATCAGTTATTCACGTTAGTTTCTCTCTTTCCTCGTCAATTGGTAATCTGAGTATGTCTTAGAAATTGCACCGCAGACGCTGAAATAGCTTTTGTTTACCCAACTTGTAGATGTTAGCTGCTGGACAATCTGTCTGAATGGAATTGAGAAGATTACGTCCCTAACTAGTGAAAATCAAGTAAATGATTTACGAGTATTAAACTGTTCCGTGTACCAAAGTCTATCTCAGTACGTGTAAATACTTGTCTAAGGGAACATGCTATACAATATTTAAAAGGTACCTAAAGAATTACAATATATTGAACAGTTATGATATGGCTTTCCTTGTGGATAAAAATACTTGACAAGTTTTGTTGCGATCTCGTTCGAGGTAATGCTTACTGAACTAAAGACTGGTGGAGGTCGCCATCTGTTGGTACGTATATGCAACTAACTCATGAATGGGTTGCATGAGTTCATGAGTTAGTGACTGGGGCTGCATGAGTGCTGCTGGTACTGAGGAGCTGCGCTTCATTGAGGGAAACATGGATTCCAACATGTACTGTGACATTCTGAAGCAGAACATGATGCCATCCCTTCAGAAATGGCAGTTTTCCAACATGATAACGACCCCAAACACACCACCAAGATGACAACTGCCTTGGAGTGGAATTGAGTTGCCAAGTATGTCTCCAGACCTGAACCCTATTGAGCACCTGTGGGGCATCCTCAAGTGGAAGGTGGAGAAGTGCCATCTGTCTAACATCCAGCAGCTCCGTGATGTCATTATGGAGTGAAAGAGGATCCCAGCAACAACCTGTGCAGCTCTGGTGAATTCCATGCCCAGGAGGATTAAGGCAGTGCTAAATAACAGTGGTGCTCACACAAAAACAAATTGACACTTTGGACACAGTTTTGACATGTACTCACATTTGTTGCCAGTTATTTAGACAATAATGGCTGTTTGTTGAGTTATTTTTAGAGGACAGTAAATCTGTACTGCTATACAAGCTGCACATTGACTACTCTAAAGTATATCCGATTTTAATTTCTATAGTATTGTCTCTTGAGAACATATAATGAAATGGTTGCTGAAATGTGAGGGGTGTACTCACTCACTCATATATATATTATATGTGTGTGTGTGTGTGAAGATAAAATAAAATAGACTATAGTAAAAATGTTGATACATTGAAGTGATGTATTTATTTATTAATTAACTGTAGTAGTTCTACAGATGTAGAATTGATTACTGTGGAATTTCTTTGTAACACCCTACTACTCAGTTCAAACAAGGCCATAACCATGTCTTAAACACTGGGGTATTGGTATTTTTATTTAAATAAATTAAATAATTAAAGGATTATAAGAAATAAGAACAATAAACAAAGTTGTAGGTCTAATTGTAACCTAGTTGTGAAGTAATCCATTTAAACTCTTTACAAATGATATTTAAAAATATGCACATCTTCACTCTTATTTGTATGTCTAATATGTCAAAAAGGAAAAACGTTTCTTGTCTCATCACATTCAGTTATGAATGACATGGATCATGGAAATTATAGGATATTTTTAATTAAAAATGGCAAAATTCCATTTAAAAAAGTTGAGTAGTTCACATCACTGTATATTACTGTGGGTCGTTGAACATATCAAGCTACTTACTTCTTACCACACACTCTTTCATTGTAAAAACTGAAGTGTTGCATTGGAATTTGCACTCAGTAAGCCCCGCCTTCTTTGATTTGATTGGCCATCGCAATCATTTTGACAGTGACGAGTGCTGTTAGACCGCTAAGGCAGACCAGCTTTTAACTTTTTAAACTTTGTCATCCTAACAACAAACAGAACGGTGCGTAATGGAGAGCAGCAGAGCAGCATTAATTAAGGATATCAAATATTTGGGGGGTGGGGGACTTGTCCACCTCTATGTCTATGGTGGTTACGGCCCTGAGTTCAACTAGCCTAGAGTTAAACATGAGTAACTGTCTCTGAAGAGTGAAAAAGCACACAAAAGTTGGCAATTCATACATTTTAGATCTACTGACAATTGTTAAGGTGAAAACTGAAAGTTTGTTTGCCAAGGTTGAACACTGAAGTGAAAAATTGTTTGGGTAATCTGTGGTGCATGTAAAGTGTCAGATGTTTCTCCAAATTAAGAAATATGACGTGGAGTCCCATTCACAATGACTAAAGTCACCAAATGGCTAGGAGGTATTCCTACTAATATTTATATGTATCTGTATGTACCGTATGAATGTGTGTGTGTGTGTGTGTTTTAAATTTGTTTAAATAATTTTAAGACATCACTCCCCAGTTGAGAATCACTGGAATATCCTATTCTGAGGACACAGGCTGGTGGATTACATTCTACTTATTCTGTCTTGTTAATGCATTTTACAATTAAATGGCTTAATAGTTAACTTGGTTAAACATAGATCAATATTTCCTTATCAATGAGATGAATTTTTACACAAGGAAAAAAAAAAATCAAAACTGTTTGACATTTATCCTTATGTCCATAGTTCATTAAGGATCAATTATTTTGACCAAATCTATTGACAGCTGTTCAATCAAGAGTCATGCTTCTTGTCTGGTTTAAATGCATTTCTCAATTAACCTGAGCTCATTTCATTTTAATAAACTTAAGTGGAGAACTGGGTTCCTACAGGCCATCTGTGACAAGCAGGGTTCAAAATCATTTGAAATATTCCCCTCACCTCATTGTTCTTTCTCTCTCTCTCTGTCTCTCAATGGGAATTATCTGAATTGTAATAACTAAATCGATTTGTACCAGGCCTGGCTCCAGCTCTAAGATTTAAGGTGGGTCAGACAGTTGGGGTGGGGGTGTTGGTTGGTTGCCTGGGTGGACCAAGGCCTGTTTTGCACTGTATCATAGAGTAAATTAAACAGCCAAAATTTTAGACCATCTCTGTTCTGATTTAAGAGTTTGGTTCTTGAAGAAAAAGTCTGAAAAACATAAAAACCTCAATCAAAATGGACTATTCATTTTTCAAATGAATGTCAAAATGATATAGTCATGGTTCACATAAATTACAACACTTTAATGTGCTGCATGGCACCAGATCAAAACCATCCTTTCCAGCAGTGTTTGGGAAACTGGAGAAAGTAAAGAATGACATGACAAATACTTCAGGACCAAATGGCACCAAATTAAACTTATTGATTGCTGACTGTGCTTACAAACGCCAAACAATACAGAGACTGGCAGTTTAAATTGCACTTCAAAGTAGGCCGGTGATGAATGAAACGGTTGAGGAGGCAAACAGACTGAGCTATCCCATGGGCTCACATTTCTCACATGTGGTGCATCTAGGTACACCTCTGCCAGTGTATCATAAGTTTGTAAGGCTACTGCAAATCTATTTATCTGCCTGGAGGTTGATGCCCCTGTTGTATCCACTCTGCATGCTCTCAGTGTGGTAATGGCAGTGCAACTCCTGAAAAATTTGATCTGAAGCAATAATGAGAATAAAGTCACCTGACGGAAGTACCAAGACAGATTCTTCCTTTTTGCCATCTTCACTCTGCAAAGGCAGCACAGAAACTGCCTATGATGTGACATATATGAAAAGATGCATTTAAACAAACTGTTTAATCCTGCACACAGAAATAATATTATGCTAGGGAAAAAAAAAAAAAAAAAAAAAAAATATATATATATATATATATATATATATATATATATATATATATATATATATATATATATATATATATATATAAAATGTCGTAAGATACCAGTGATTTAATGGCGATTTCCTTTTTTATTTCAGACTGTTGGCAATACAGAATATCACAATACAGAAGTGAATCTACATCTCATTATATTGTATCCTGAGTCAGGATTCCTGACCCCGATATAACTTACCATCCTGTATACTGTCCCTAAAGAGTATAACTGTATAATCTGCATGTTGGGTAGGCTACACTCACAAATACATTACATAAACAGAATGTAGGAAACGGAAACATGTCTCAGATCCACCGTTTATGTTGACTGCAAGATTCTAAGTTAAGGTACAGGCTAATTGACATTCAGTTACTTGCTAACGTAGCATTCTATCATCCTGGGTAACACATACTATCATCAGTTAATACTATTTTCCACAGTAGAATCTGCATTTGAAAGCCTGGTCAGTCACTACTGCTAGTTTATTTGTGTGGCTAGCTAACAGTTATTTTGCCTACTTACACTCTGACTCTGCTTTATGAAAAAGCTTCTTATGTCCCCTTTCTTCTTCTTGGGTGGCAACTACAAAGTACAAAAAAGGGGCAAAAAAAAACGGTATATTAAAATGTTTTTACTCTAGCCTTTGTATGTGGCAGAGAGACAGCCCTGGTAACTTACCGTTGGCGTCGTCATCACACACACACCACCCGCTCGCTGCTAGTGCAAGCACAAAAGTAGTCCCGGCCCGCGCGTGTAGCCTGTCAGATACCCCGCCACCAATCAAATTACGGCGTTTCTTGTACTGTCGTGGGGACAAATTTGTCATCTCAAAATATTGATAGGGACTAGTACCCCTAGTACCTAGCGTCCCCCCTAAACCTACGCCCATGCTAGATAGTTTTAGACAAGGGTGATTTACGTCGTTGCTGCGTATGCATTTGCGTAGTTCACGTTACATGTGTGAGGATTGCGCATGCGCACATCACGTGAAGACTCGGCTTATTTTCGAAACGCTTCAGAAACAAGCTATTAACCAAGCTTTCCTCTTAATATGATTGCTACTAAGCTAATTTAGCTAGTTTCCTTCTTTTTGGTATTTGGTATTTAATGGTAAAAAATGAGTCTAGAATCTCTTTTCGAGCAAATCCTATTGACAGAGCAGCAGGTGTCGGAAAATATCAAGCAGCTTCATGAAGGTAATGAGCAGATTAGTTAGCGGTTAATTTAATGAGATGAGTTCGCGAGTGTTTTTGAACAAACAAAATCCAACACACAACAATATATTATAACAATATATATTTTTTACATTAAATATCCATATATTTCATAAGCTTGTAAACGTATACAACGTGTTGTAGAGTAAGAAAAAGTTAATAATATTCGTTTTTTTCTTTTTTCTTGCTCACTCAGTTAAAGCTGCAATCAAGAGTGTACAGGACAAAATAAACTCCTCATGTGAAAAACTGGAGAAAGCACATCGTGAACTTGACGAGAAGGTTTGGACTATTATTACCCAGCGTTTTTTTTTTTTTTTTTTTTATTAAAAAAAAAACACTCACTGGCAGATAAGAAAATATTAATTTCCGTTTCATTTTTTTTTCTTAAGTGTTATGTGAATATATAGGCCTAGCTCAGATAGAAATATTGCCACACAGCAGAGAATGTCCACTGTCACTCACTTTAAAGTTTATCTATGCAGAAAGCTGATATGCAGTATTAATATCCTTTGGCCCTGTAAAAAGACATTCTGTTTCATGATTAAAACACTTCATCTAATGGACAGGATACATTAAAATGGAGTGGATCAATTCAAAGCGGCACTGCAAAATCAATCTCGTTTCTTTCAGATTACATTAGTATTATTCTTGAAAAACCTTTAAAAATACAATTATCCTTGCAAACATATGGCACAGTTTGTTTGATACCAATGTCAGACATAGTAAGTCAATGAGCAATTGAATCATTTGACTAAAGAGGTCACTCATTTCATGAATACTGAGGTCAATACAGAGGTGGTCTATAGGATTCTGAATGCAGATGACTCCAGATGTCACCTATTCACATAAATTCATCTAAAATATATATTTAACATTTTATTTAGCATTTTCACAGTTTGTAAATGAATCCATTCTGTGTTGTGGCAAGTTTAGAACATTTAATACCAACTCCTGGAATGACCTCAGTGGTCCACCTGAGGTAGTGAATGTCATGAAAGACTTGTCTAATTTTCTGCATAATATTATGTTTGGTCAGACCAACGTGTCCTGTGTAATTATGAAGCATAATTTGCTTGCATTCTTTGAAGCCAGGTAGAGAGTAATTACCTGAAGGATCCTTGATGTCTTTCACAGTTGACTGAGCCGGTAAAAGGAGAGAAGCAGGGACTTAAATTCAAAAGGCAATGCAATGCCAATTACAGAATGACCTACAAACAAAATGACATAAGCTTACCTTAACAAACAGCATTAAAGCCACTGATCCGTCAGATGTGCAACATGCTGTGCTTCTGCAATGTCTTTGTGCAGCCAGTTATAAAACTTCACTGCTGTGAATACAAAGTTCATTTGAGGGACGCTTTTGTCTGAATAAGACACCAGTCAAACTCATGAAAAAGTTTTTTGACCATAGGCTCAGCTCCTGTCTGAAAACAAACTGCAGCTTGTTTTGATGACAAAGCGACAAGATCAACTGGAAAGGCAGCGAGAGGAACTCCTGGAGCTGCAGACAGATCTCAAAGAAACCCTGGTACATACTGCCACATTGAAGACTATTGAAGTTTTTTGTATTCCATCTTTTTGGAAAGGCTATTGTCTCTTCATCACACACCCCATTAAAACACAACAAAGTTAAGCCTGAAACAATATTATTACAATTATGAAGCTAGTTACAATCATGTGGTCTGATAAAGAAAGACATCATTGGCCATTGAAAGTTTCAGAGCCATGCATTATTCGTCATCTAATACAATGCACATGCTGAAGTGTTAAAAGTGCTTTTGTACTCCGTTTGTAATCTGCATAATAGCCTTTTGATTGTTTTAAAATTCAGGACAGGCTGAAAAGAGAATACTGTGAAGAAAGAGAGAAATTCTTGAAGGAGATGATAACTTTCAACAATAAATTCAGCCTAATCAGCAACAGAAATGCTGTTTTTCACACCCAAACCCGCTCTAAGATCCAGAGTCTGGAGTTGGAAGCTGAAACTCTACACAACGGTAAGTGTTTTATTGTTGAAAATCAGACAAAAGTATTTTATTCACTGCACATCAATGCATTACAAACAAACTACTGTGCATGAGTCAAATCCAATCTAAATCAATCCAATAATGTTCGGTAAGATTTTCTGAAAGTCTCTTATGCTCACTAAGGTGAAATTCATTTGATAAAAACAGTAAAAACAGTTATTTTGTGAAATATTATTATAATTGAAACAATTGTTTTTATTTCAATATATTTTAAAATGTAAATTGGTCCTTTACTGGCAAAGCTGAATTTTTAGCCACCATTTCTCCAGTCGTCTGTGTCACATGATCCATCAGAAATCATTCTAATAAACACTTTTCACGGACTGTGATGATCAATGATCCATGGTTATCAACATTGCAAATATAGCAAATTGACTGCTGAAATCAATCTCTATATTTTTCCTTCTTTTGGAAAGTTGTTGAAAAGCTATCACATATTTTTTTACTTTTTCTTTTGCGTTTAGAGCAAATGCAAATACAAACATTTTTGCTGTCATGTCCCATTCACCACCATAGGGGTTTACCCAAATGTAATGACTTCTGCTTCTGAAAAACCCAGAAATGTGAAAAAGGTCCATATGCTGATTTGGTGTTCAAGAAACATTTCTTATTATCAGTGTTGAAAAAGTGCTGCTTAATATTTTTGCAGAAATAGTGATAATTTTTTTTTCTTTGATGAATACAGAGTTCAAAAGAATAGCATTCATTTGAAATAGAAACCTTTTGTAACAATATATATGTTTTTATTGTCACTTTTGATCAATTTAATGTGCCCTCCTTGCTGAATTAAAGTATTAATTTCTTTCAATCTTCAAAAAAAAATAAAAAATCTTGCTGACCTCAATCTTTTGAACGGTAGTGTTCCTTGTGTCAGAGTCCACAGTCTCAGTCTGAAGCCAATTTTATTGGTCTGTGCTGGTTTTATTTCTTTGAGCATTTGAAAAAGAATTCTTAGTCACCATGAAATCAAAATCTAAGTTTTTTTTTGGCTTTTAGTATAGATATTTTAGCCTTAAGATTATCTATAAGCTAGTGTGCTCCAAAACAATGACAAAATTGGCATTTAAAAGATATTAGCATTCAAAACTTAGTCTCATCACTTCCGCCAATATGGATCAACAATTTTAATGACATCACCCTGCACTTCAGCTTCTCATCAGATTTTCTCACCAATCAAATGCTTTCTAGAATCTAAAGCATCCTGTCCCATACATTATAAACAAATGCTGAAGTTGCAGCTAAAATCGGTCACTTGTTCACACATTTAGGGGATAGGGAACGATTAAGTCAGTGTAAATATGCTTTCCAATGAGGCGAATTTAGTTTGGTCATGTTAGTGTCACGCGAACCACCACAGAGCCAGTCCAGAGACACAATACCAGAGAGCGGATATAAACGAGTTGGTGCAGAACACACAACGTATCGGACACATTTGAATTCTGTATATAATGCTATATTTTAAAGCGATATGGAGGAGATTAGGAGGATAAATTGTTAGAGATTAGGAGGAAACTGTGGCTTTACCGAGCTCAACAGCTCTGGCCAATCTGTGATATAAAATAAACGCTATTGGCTACTGGACATTGTTAAATCACCACACAAGATTTAGCAAACTATTTGAGACAAAATTAGTGTTAATGAGCACTGAATGACTATCAAGCTTTTGTCAGCATGCTGTAATTTGACAAATAAGCCTGTAGCGTTCACTTTGCTGAAAATGCACCATTGTTTCTCAGGTTTCGATGAAAACAAAGCTTTGTAGTTCAGAAGACATCCACAAAATCCTTATTAAAATGGTTATCGTTTTTCAGTCTGTTTGTTGTAGTTCTGACTGCCTGCTAGCAGGTTACATGAGTTGTCACCTTTGCTGTTCCTCAGAGATGGACTTGCTGAAGCAAAAGAACACTTTGCTGAGCTCCATGGAGGCAGAGAAAAGATCACTAGAAGCTGAGCTCCAGGATATACAATCACAGTTTGCAGGTAAAACAAGGCTCTGCTCACTTCAGAACTTTCTCTGACATAGTTTAGAAGTATCCATGTGTCAGAAAGTCCTCACCCCCTAGTTTTCTGTTCCTCTGCAGATATAGAGAGAGATCTGAAGGAAGCAGTGGCTTTGACAGAGATTTTGAAGACAGAGAGGCTCATGGTCCGTCAGAAACCCTTGACAGACAGCACCTGTATCAGGCAAGAAAGTTAAGGCCTATCGTAATATTAGTGTGTGTCTTTATATACCCAGAGAAACATGATCCAAGAGGAGCGTGAGCAAAGAATGCTGAATTTCCCTTCATCTATCTTTCCATCTTCCTCCTCCTGTCACTTAACCATGTGAAACTAATGCAGCATTAGATCCATCCTATTAATTAGGTCTTTGATATGTTGCTTACTATGTCCGGTCCAGTTAGATAAACACAACCCCTTCAGATCAGCGCCCCACTAGGAAGTGATGATGGAAAAGGGATCGATCGCTGTCCTGTCTCAGGAAGAAAGCTCCTCCATAGGGTGTGTAAATCACATGTGGGGGTAGTGTGGAACAAATCTTCCTCGTTAATAGGAAAGACTGTATGAGCCCACAGGATGTGCTGAGGACGAGGCTTTTGGGACAGCGCTGCTAAGCTCAGGATATGTTCATTCCTCTCCTATGTAGTCATGAATCACTCTTAAACACATGCCCCAATCGTGCAGAGGGCAGTTTTTCCCCTGTATTGATCATCTGACATTGAACATATGTCAGTTGAAATTAACAGCATCTATTTAAGTGGAAGTTATGAGAAAGACTCCATCAGCATCCCAAACTTTAATGCATGGCAGTGTTGAAGTGATTTATTTTGCTCATATAAAGATGTTCCTGGTGTTATGTTTTATCAGCCTCTTTGGGTTAAGTCAAGACTTCCTTAAACCTCAGAGTTGGTTTCCAGTAGTATTTAGTGAGCTTATTCACATTCCTCATTTTAATGTTTTGGGATGCAAGTCACACCAAACTATTATAAACAAATTTTCTTGTTCATATAGTGCAACCTAATTGTTCCAAACTGTATTAGTAAATCCTAAAATCAACTGTGTGCATTAAAAACATTTCATGTTGATTTGCCTTAACTGGTTACATCCTGGAAAACTATTCAGCTGTTCTGTTGACAATGCTATGTGCTGAAAATGTCTTTCTTTTTAAAAAGCAACATTTCAGTCTAAAGTAGTAATGTAATAATGTTGTTATATAAAAGATCAAACATATTCAGTTGTATTTGATGTAATTGATTTATATTATATAGACAAGATTTGTGGATTTCCAAGGCTGTTGTGTTTATCACATACAGTGCGAACATTCTTTGCCCTTAAGTCTTGTTTTTCTCTTAATGTTGTACAGTAATTGGAGCCTGATGAAAGAAGAGCAATGTCACATACCATTCATGTTATTTATATATTCTGTTATATTCTGTACTTATTGGATATGTGCTTATTCTCGGCAAGCATTCGTTTCTTGTAGTATGTTCAGGATTCTGTTTTGCTCACATCAGCAGACATATTTTTTACTGAAATAATTTCTTTGAAAATGACTTGACATATGAAAACATGAATCATTTATTGAGCAACATGTGATTCATATGAGCAACCAGTATTTTAGATGAAACTTTCACTAATGTTGCAAATGAGGATTTTTTAAATAGTAAATAGCTTTCAGAAAGTACACAGATTACAGTAATGGTTTTGTGCTCAAGACAATGGATTTAGTTATCTAACCTGTTCAGACTGAAAAAAGGGCAACTGCAAATTGGGCAGCATGCTGCATGTTTCTGAAATCTTAATTAACCAACCGTTTAATAATACAGTTTAAATATGAACTTACTTGAATGATTGAGCAAGATAAAAATTTTGAAAATTATTACATTAAATTAATAAAATAAAATTAAACAAATTTTTAAGTTAAGTGAAAGATTTGAAATGCATGTATCATTTTAAGATTGTATTATTTTGCTTTGGGCATCATGATTGGTTAACCATCTTCCTGCGTGAATGTGTCTGTCCCATTCAGACTCAAGAAAGAGCTGGAGTTATATAAAGAAGAAGAGCTTGAGCTTCTGCGAGAGACCCTCAGCTCTGAGATTCACTCCCTGCGACTGGTAACTATGTACTTTCCAAACACAATGACAGAAAAAAAAGGTCTTTCTCATTGACACTGCTACCACAATCTCCTTATATACTGTATCCAAAGCTAAGGCACCAAGGAAGTATTTTAAGCTCTTTAATCTGAAAAATGTATGAAAAGCGCTAGCTTTCTAGGCATAGTCACATAATAGGAATGTGTTTAGTACTCTACAATGGTAAAAAAAAACTTGTTTTTTTTTACTTTGCAGAAGTTATCACAGAAGGACATGTGTTGAGGCTGGGTGCTTCAGACAGACTTTGTATACTTAAAAAACCCTCTGTGTTTTGCAGGCTTATATTTGGCATTATAATTGTTGTTTTCATAGTGACAGTTTTGTTTTGCCTGGGAATGATTTAATCTTGTTGGACACAGACTTCATATACAGTATATGCAGTATAACCAGCATTGTAACAACTTTAGATGTGATCTGTAGTTTTGATCTTATTTGTAGTGTTAGAAAAGCTTGACTAAAGCTAAAGTGCTGAACTAAATTAGTTTAGAAATGTTCTTCTGTTGATACGTACATGTCTTAATCTCACACAAGGCACAGATTCTGTTATGTTTTCATATACAAGTACTCCAAATGCTGACAACACTGGCATCTAGTGGCCCTATTGCAATAATACATCCAAATGGACAACATTCGAATGCTTTTTAATATTCATGTTTAACAATAAAAACAAGGTTGCATACAGACTGAATTTGATTCATATAAATCCTAAAAATGGATTGCTTGTTTGTAATGCATGCTTAAATGGACAGATGAAAATAGACTCTGAAGAAAAACATACAATTTCTGTTGCACATGCAACATTTGTGTATGAAATTAACAGGGATAGATTCACTGGCCTCAGGCTATGATTGGTGAGGTTGGATGACTGGTGCACATCTGCCATTAAGCTGATCTGACTGATTCTCATCTCCTCCTTAGACCCCAATGGGCAGATTA
The DNA here is from genome assembly GCF_024489055.1 of Chanodichthys erythropterus. Lineage (NCBI taxonomy): Eukaryota > Metazoa > Chordata > Actinopteri > Cypriniformes > Xenocyprididae > Chanodichthys > Chanodichthys erythropterus. The sequence goes on from NC_090225.1 coordinate 13,071,357, forward strand.
TTCCAGCCATGGAAATTAAATCGTCTGAAACCCCCTTAGTAATAGGCTGCTTTATTTTCCCATTGTCTGAGGGTGATTAATTGTGTACTGTAAAATTGCTTAGAAAAAACAGGACTAATGTCTTAAGATTTTGTAAGACTCCCAAGCCCAACTATTAGAGCTAGAAAAAATCTATTCTTTGTAAATGATGCTGCCTGTGTCAGTTTGCCCCTTTTGTTTTACCCTTGTCATCTACTGTGGTATTTCTATACTGGGCCTTGTCATTATGAAAATACATTAGTTGTTAAATTATTAAATTATTAGTTTGAATTATAAGTCATTAAATTATTTTGGTTTACTTGATTTGAGCACATTATGCACAGCATAATATTTATTAAAGCGTTAGTTCACCCAGACATGACATTTCTGTCATTAATTACTCACCTTTATGTCATTCCACATCCATAAGACCTTTGTTCATCTTCGGAACACAAATTAAGATATTTTGATGAAATCTGAGAGGTTTTTTATCCCCCATTGAAAGCAATGAAATTACCACATTCAATGTCCAGAAAAGTAGTTAAAAAAATGTTAAAATAGTCAACGTGACTACACTGGTTCAATCCAATCACTGCACTGTAGTATGCATAAGATTATAATTGTGGTATTATGCACGAGGAAGCATCACTTCTCTTGCCTCTGTATCTATTGTCATTCAGAGACATGGGTCGTAGTAGGTGCTCATTTCCTCAGTGCTACAACACAAAAATGTGTTTTCCTGCGATACGACCAGAGCAGAAGTTTGGGTGCATGTGGTTTTTTTTACTGTTGTTCACCAGCACAAATGGAAAATGTGTTCGCATGAGATCGCATTACAGCGGAGAATTCAAATGTCACAAAATCGCTGTTCATCACCTCTGCATTCGGACACGCGAGCCTTGTGTATGTTTCCCTCAGCACAGCAAGCACGTGAGTGTTGTTTGTATTTTGCCCGCGATGCAGTCAGAACTGAAGTTTGAATACGAACACATCAAAAATACAATTATTCATACAAACGGAGCGTGCATATGATCGGTTTCAGCGCGGAACTCCGCAATGAGTTTTACAACACTAGCCAAGTGGATCAAAGATTATACAGAATAAAGCATCTGTGTTTGAAGTTTTTATAGACGTATTTCACACATTCTCCTTCATCAAACATGATGAAATGTGTGCATACACAGTGCTGGTTCAAGTCTTCTTCAAATGAAATATATGTGCAAACTGGACATAGTGGTGTTTCTGAACGCAATGTCTTGATTCTGATGGACAAAAGACTTAGAGAATGGGCAATTAAATTATGTCTTTATTCTTTTTTGTTCACCTACGTGTTGTTTATCATGAGACTGTATGCTCGTAAATGTAATGAAAGCATTATTAGCCCTTTTAAATATTCTTGCACATTTCTCCATGTGCTTGAGTCATTTTTCTCCGTGCTCATATATTAATATTCATTATTCTGTATAATGAGTGTGTTGTAGGTCTGTGTTTCATTGGTTGTTCTCTCCCCTCTTCCCCTCCTCTACACTCCCACTTTTCCAGAGCTTTACATGCCCATTTTCACAGTTTTTCCAGCTCAGAGGTGTGAATGACCAGGCTAAAACAGGGGGGTTTCATGACCCTTTATTGTTTCTTCATTACATGTTATATATTTTCTAGAGTTTACATTTTACTAAAGTTTTTGCACTTACATGTCATGAATCATGCCTTACAGTACAGTCTATGGCCAAAAAAAAAAAAAAAAAAAAAAAATCATCCTGGTTTTTAATTTTATACCCAGCACTTCTTAGATTTCCTTCTTGGATCTAATTGTTGTTCTAGCCACAAAGGATGGAAGAATTTAATAATTGTGTGATGCCTGCCATAACCAGCTCTGATTGGAAGGTCTTTCTTATATTCCCCATTAGTTGTTCATGGCTCTTTATTTTGTGACAGTCGTGGCCCTCAGGGAAGTAGGCAGAGGAGGCTCCTGATACCGCAATGTGGGACTCTTCAGAGAAATGTAAGAAAACACCTTGTTCAGTACATGTAAGCATACATTACTACAGTATTCAGAATTTATTTTAAGAATATTAGATTCCTTTATTTATAAATATCAAATTTGACAAATGTGCAAAACTTACTGCTGCATATAGCCAGCCTGTTGCCACCAATGAACTGTGTTGTCCATTTGTATTGTGTGGCAGCACTGCATTCCTCGAACAGCCTTGATCTTCTTATAAAGGTGAAATCATAGCCCTGTTTGCATGGAAAAATATAGAAAAATTAATGGGTTTTTTTTTCTTTTTTTCAGGATAGTGGTTTTTACCCTATATAGGATTGGCCTGAATTCTGATTTTAAGCTTCTTTTTTTTTGTCCACTAGGAGGTGCTGATGAATCATTGGGTTCTGTCTATTGAAGTCTGTTAAACAAATAACATGTTTACTTCACATGCTTGCAAATACAACTCTTTGGGCCTGTTCTAATACTCACACTTGTAGTCTTTGCACGTGTGTTATAAAAATGCAAGTGAAGTTTTTACATAGCTTCATTAACACATTTTGATTTTCAATACTTTGCACTTTAAAATAAACTTCTAAATGTCTCTCCAGTAATCTGTATGTAGAAGATGGTGCTTCTAATTAAGTGATTAAAAAAAGCAGTTTCAGACCTTTTGCAAAATGCACAAAGTCATCTCTGCACTAATAAAATATACAATGATTTACAACCAAATTATATGTAAAAAATATAATTGCAGCTCTGAAGTGTCCATTAAAGGATTAAAAAAGCCTAGCTTTGGAATGTATTAGACCTGAAACAGTCTTGTGCACTTACTTCCTGTTGTGTGCACTCTCAAGACCACAAGTGTGATGATTGGGACAGGCCCTAAGACAACTGAGCTATAAGTCTATGCGTAAATGTGCAAGTCCTAACCTGCACCAGTTTTGGGTGCATTTTACAGAGTCCCCACGGATCTTAAAAAGTCTTAAATTAAGTTTTATCAAACGTAAAGTCATAAAAATCCTTAAATATCTTAAATGGTATTAGAAAATTCTTAATTATTTCAAGAGGTCGTAAGGCTCCTTTCCTCAGCAGAGTTAAAGTGGCTCTGTGCCTGCTCAATATTCTGTGTAAAGACTTAATGCTGCAAAGCCAGACCAAATTATGCCTGGTTTGACCCAACTCAGCCCCTAGAATCAAAGTGTACAGTTGAAATTGCTGTGTAAAAGCATGCATGCCACCTCTGTGCAGCATTAAATAGTCTGTGTAAAGACAATACATGCCCCAAATGCCATCTACTGTCAGAGATTGAATTTGAATTTAGTGTGCCTGCTGTTTTTGATCAAACAAATGTGAGGATCAACCCCTATTTTTTACACCGCTTACACACAGTGTTTTAATTGTGAACTGGAGAAACGTTAAGAAGCTAATGTGCTACCTAATGTAAAAAACAAACAAACAAACAAAAAAACTGCAGATTGGGAATGTAGTTAGTATAGTATAGTGGAAAAAATGAAATGTGCCTTGATAGCAGTGAGACTAATGTACAGTATACCGCATTGCACATAGGTTTACAGTAGATCTTATCCGTCACAGATATACACAGCAGGCCTCCATCCTCGGGCACTGCTGGAGCTGAACAGTTTTTTGGCAGTAACTTCTGTAACTCTGCAAAGAAGAGAGGATCTGTTTAGTACTTTTATAGACATAAATATTATCTGTGTTTAACATGCTGTTTCTTAAATATATTTGAAAGAAATAGTATATATGTTACACATCTGGGTGCTGTACTATATTTGCAATTTAAAAACATATTATAAGTGATATACTGCACTGTACTCAAGTTTTGGAAAAATAGCATGCAATATATGCTGAAATATCGAATAACATATGTTGAAAGGGTGTGATGAGTAATATGATAATATGTTGTTTGGAACATTTGTTTTTGGAAGGACAGACTGAATTACCTTTGGTTTGTTGATTTTGGATGATATCAGTCAGAATGCGAAGTTCATTAAAAAATTTTGCGTTTTGATATGCTGCCCATGTGTCAGATGCAGCTTCCAAACAATTTTTTAAATCCTACATAAAAAGTTAGTATAAAAATCAAATCTTAATTTTGATACTAGATGTGCCTGCAATAGTCATTGAAAGTAACATTATTACAACAATATTTTGTATGTAAGCAGATACTGTTTACACAGTGTTTTAGCTGTAGATAAAGAGACACTATACCTGAATTTTTTTGTCGAATATCTCAAAGGACAATTCAGAGGAAGAGCAGGAAGTATTCTGTCCATGAGCTCTAGTCAAGAGAAATGCTATAGAAGAACCACAAAGACATCTCCAGTAAAAATATTCATAGAGCGATTAGAATCAAATCATTCAAGATTTAGCATGCATACTGTGAAGTAACTGAAATAATTCTTACCAAAGAGTAAGCAAAGCTTCTTCCATGCTCTGATTATTGTTGTAGATTTCATGTTGTTAGTGCTATTGGGAAAAGGCTCTATGTGATGTTAAACTTTTTATTTTTGGGGGGAAAATTTATTGCGTCACAGGTTAATGTACACTCATCTTGTTGACCAAATTACAACACGCCTGCCTTGAACAATCAGAATTGATTTTGTTTTTTTTGTTTTCAGAGTTTCCAGTCAGTTCAGTCAGACAACACGTGCTTCCACTACTCAAATAGAACAGACTAACTAATTGCCAAAACAACAGTTAGTCTGGGAACCTTCATAACTCTTAATTCTGTTTTCAACTTCTGTTTGCTTTGATAATAAGTTGTGTTTTGCACCCCGGATTACTGTAGGATATTTACAGTCAGAAATGGTTCTAGATAACAGCGATATCCTAACATATACTTTAGCACCATATCGCATTTGTCACTTACAGTTGCCATAATGATAACGAGCTGTGGCATTATTTATATCATTCACTTAAGTTGCTTTTACTCAACAGTCTATTGTTTAGTATGTTTTCTAGCATTCTATATATATATATATATATATATATATATATATATATATATATATATATATATATATATATATATATATATATATATATATATATATATATATATATATATATATATATACTAACATGAAGGCATGTTGAAAGATACAGTACAACTAAGTGGTTTATCCACAGAAAGATGTCAGTAAAACAGTTTGTAAACAATGTCACATAGTAGGCTATTACATTTACCTCAGAAAAGCAATTCAGTGTCAACAGCTTGTTAGTTCGCTGGAGAAATGAACTGTTTCGCTAAATAAATTCACTAAATTAGCCTTTATATTAGTTATATTTAACTTCACCTGTTAGTTAATGTAAGGCCTAAATAAATCTGTCATGAAAACAAGTTATGACAGCCAATGTGTAAATGATTAACAGTTATATTTCATCAACAAATTGGAGAAACAGAAGTTAATGCAAAAACTGCCTTGTTAATTATAACCTGAAAGTAAAGGCTCCCTAATAGATAGATTTTTGTTGTCCTTAAGAAAAATTTTATTATAATTTATTAAATTTAAAGACAGGCACAGTTGGTTCAGTAAAAAAAAAAAAAAGTGGTTTTGTTTTCTCACCCTGCTGTACCGAACCCGCAACCGTGACTTCAAAACCGAGGTACGTGCGTGCCGAAGGGGTGTACTGTTACACCCCATATATATACATATATATGTTAGAGAAAATAAGAAAATAGAAGTTAGAAGTTAAATAATATAGTTAAAAATCTATTATCTGGTGAAAATTCAGCTTTGCCATCACAGGAAGAAATTTTTTTTTTTTTAGATATATAAAAATGGAAAATAGTTATTTTAAATTGAAACAATATTTCACAATATTACTATTTTACTGTATTTTAGGTATCTGATCTCTTCTGCATTAACCTTTACTAACTGATAACTCATCTTAAAAGGTTAGTTCACCCAAAAATGAAAATTGTCATTAATTACTCACCCTCATGTCGATCCACACACGTAAGACCTTTGTTCATTCGTTCGAACACAAATTAAGAAATTTTTGATGAAATCCGAGAGGTATCTGACTCCTGCATAGAGAGCAATTTAACAACCACATTCAAGGTCCAGAAAGGTACTAAAGACATTGTTAAAACAGTCGATGTGACTGCAGTGGTTCAATCCTAATTTGATGAAGCAATGAGAATACATTTTGTGCACTAAAACAAAACAAAAATAATGACTTTATTCAACAATATCTTCTCTTCTGTGTCATTCTGGTATGTTGTTTTCGTTTAACCCTTCCAGGTTCTCAGCTCAGTATTGGCCGAAGCTGTAATACGTGAGCAGCACGACGCATGCGTGTGATGCTGAAGCAGGAGACAGCCAATACTGAGCCAACGTTCTAACGTAGAACCTGGAAGCACTGACGTAATTAATGACAGAATTTTCATTTTTGAGTGAATTAACCCTTTAAAGTTCATCTGTACTGTATTAGTGTGAATTTTGTGACTATTGTCAAACAATTCACTAGAGGGAGTACTACTTTTGGGGCTAATGAATATTCACTCTGCAAGAATACCTAGACATTGAATCATGCCTCAAAGGACTGCTTGCTCAAACAAATTAAATCATAATAATTACCTTCTCCTCTAATTGCTTGTTTGTTTAATTTAAGGATTAATTACTGCCGTACACAGCGATGACAAAGGCTTTAACTAAACTCATTTCACTTGATTGTAGAGTCTTTAGTTCATTGTGTCTTAGGGGGAAGAATACTGTTTTAATAAGAGCTCTCCTGTTGTGGCTTAAGAGGTTTGAAAGGGATGATTGTACGCCTGTGATGTCCTAACCTATTCTTTAAGTATTTCCACATAAAAGTGGCTTAATCCCAGCTTTACATTATTAAATGTTTAATGTCCTGCCACTGGTCTGCTAGCCAAAAAGAGTGGCTCTTTTCTGTCTTCTGCAGCATACGCATATCTCGTTAATCAAACATTTGTTGAGTACTTAATGCTACTTATTGCAATGCCATTCTTTTTCAGCCAAATAATTGGGGTTATGTTCATTTTGCATTTCAGTAATGACTTTCAAACTAAAGGATTTATGCCTAGCAATATAAGAGAAAATTAAAACGTAGCTGCTCAAACTTGAGAACTTTTCATTTTTCTGTTTTTAATTACTGAGCATAAATCATAGTTCTTTATTTATTTTCAGTATGAGGCAATTAACTGTGTGAGCCTGGCAGAGGGACAAATGTGAATGCTTTTCATCTGCTGTGTTAGGACAACCGCTGCCTAAACCGTTTTATACACAAATTAGCAGATAATGTTTCTGAAACAATGTGTACATCAGTGTGCTTGTGTGGTTTTGTTGGATTCTCATTTCAGTGACATCTTTAAATTAAATGGAAGATGGTAATATAAAGAAATCACTGTGAGAAAGACAAGGAAGTGTTGGTTGTGCTTAGGTGCTTTGTGAATCATACAACATGCATCTGAATTTGGAGCCTGGGACCTCCGCCAACACACTGTCACATCTGAAACCACCGATGTACTCAGTAATACCTCAGAGAGATTGTTGATGATAATGGGTGTCTAAGGGGCATTTACAGATTCATTTTTAAAAAGGTTCTTTCTTCTTGTAATGTGGTTGAAGGACTCCATCAGCCCCTCAAAGTCTAGCCTGAAGACAGACAGGATAAGTGAAAATATTTTGTTTTGTAAAACAAATGGGCTCTTGTGGTTACCTTAAAAAAAAAAAGAGATAAAGTAGACACGTGTCACATATACAAAAGGAAACACTTTTTTCCACCTCATATCTGTTTTTGGAGTTTTGCACTAGTAAACAATTAATTTAATATTTTGTACCACAAGACCCAACATAAATCAGAGAAGCTTTGAAACTGCACGTGTAGGCCAACATCTATTTTAATATCCTCCATATGACATCCTAGCCTTGAGTTATAGTTTTAATTTAACTTTACACTGCTGTAAATAGGACTATTTGAATAAACCATAACAACTCATAAAAGTGCCTGGATGGAGCGAGATCCCTATTCGATTCTTTCTCCTCTTTTTTTCATAAGCACTTGATTTATCTATTGTGATAGAGCATTAAATAAAGATACTGCTCTGATTTAATAACAATAATTATTATTATTCTATTTTGTGGATCTGTTTTGTTTTTGCCATGAAATAAGAAGTCCCAATTACCCTTATTTTTTGTCACAATCCTGACTTTTTTTTTTTCTTTGTAACTTTCTTTATATCCTGCAATTTCGGACTTTATAGCTCACAATTGTAAGTTTATATCTCACAGTTTTGAGAAAAAAAAAAAAATAAGAATGCAGGATATAAACTTGTAATTCTGAGAAAAAACATCAGAATTTAAACGTGCTATTTAAAAGGTTTTTATTTCCATAAACTTTGAGAAGTTATCCTTTTACAATACTTTTATTGTACTTGTAGTATAGTGTTTACGTAATTTTATTTGCTTAACTGTAGTTAGCTAGTTAGCTACCTGAAATGTTAAATGTTGCATTATTTGACACATTTTTAAATCATTAATATCAGTGTAAAGGCTTGTTCACCCCAAGAACATTAAATATAAAGATAACTATAACGATAACTAATTTAGTGTCCACATCATTCTGTTTATTCTAAGCATGTACTGCAGTCTGCTGCTTTAAATGGTTGAACGCTTTAAAGCAGGGTGAATTCGGATTGGCTGTCAGTGTTTTATCATTCATCAGCTGAAAAAAAAAAATTCTGAAAGTGATTTCAGCAATTTTGTTTCTCTGTGTCATTTTTGTTATAGTTGTGGTGTGAACTCTGCTATTCTTTTATATTTAGAAGGATCTTTAGAACTATATATTTAACGTCATTGTTATAGTTATCATCCTTGGTGTTAATGGGCCTTAAATCATCAAACCATCATTGCTGAAGTGTCCAGTCTCACCTTGCTGTGATCAATGTTGGATTCTGTGGCACCAGAGTGACACTTACCCAATCAACAAGCTATTGATCTTTCTTCATTCTAATATTTAATGATAATGCTTTTGATTGATTCATCCCTTGCTTGCATTGGTTTAATAGAAGCCTTTTATTGGAAATCCTACTGAAATTGAAGCTGTTACTTATTTTAGTATCTACTCAACTAATTGTGTTCAACACGTATAAATTAACAGGGTATATTTGAGATTAAGAAAGTGACATTCAGAAGGGTTCAATCAATATATACTTAGATTGAATGGGGAATGTAAAATGGATGGTAAGAGTTAACTCAAGTGTAACTTTAACAGAGGGTTCACACACGGCATTGAAGCTGAAAGATGAGTTGGCAGCAAGAAGACATACGACTTTGGAGTAACGCAGAAGTAAAAAGAGAATGTGCATGTCTTTTTGCATTTTTTTATAATTGGAGATAGAAAACAATGGGAGCTGACATGATAATGTATTGAATGTTTCATGTTCACGTATGTTGAGAAAAGTATAAAAGAGACGAAAGTAGACACTTAAAAGGCAGTATAAGGAAGGAGGATATGCTTAACAGCACGCCTTAAGCAGTATGCTCAACTGAGAAATGTGTGTAGCTGGGAATTTGGTATGGACCAAGCATTGGCCAATCATTGTTATAGAAGGTCCCAGGCAGTAATCTATCCAATATGCACCCACAGCTGGAAACCTTCTCTGATGTATGCTTGGATAGAGGAGCTCAAGGGCAAATTCTGATGCAAGGCCTCCACAAGGGCCATGGTATTTATAAACTTGGCATAAAACAGAAGTAGTGAGGGTTTGTGATACCTCAACACAGACTAGCTTACTCAAGGGAAGGGATCAAGAAAGTGAGAGTTTTCTTTCGTTTCCCTCTTCTCACTGTTTTCAGTCAAAGAGTAACTGCATCTTTTCAGACCTTGAGCTTTGTCTTTACACATTTGAAATTAAATAGGAAATATAAAAATATATTCTTAATTTTCTGCACATTGAAGCATTTGAATGTTTAGAACAATAAATGCTAAACTTTGCTAAAACAATTACTTAAAGGTAACCTAGAACTTTTTTTAAAAAAAAAGATGTAATATAAGTCTAAGGTGTCCCCTGAATGTGTCTGTGAAGTTTCAGCTCAAAATACCCCATAGATTTTTTTTTTTTTAATTCATTGTTTTAACTGCCTATTTTGGGGCATCATTATAAATGAGCCAATTCAGGGCTACTGGCCCTTTAATTCTCGTGCTCCACGCCCACGGAGCTCGCGCTTGCCTTGAACAGTGCGTAAACCAAGTTTACACAGCTAATATAACCCTCAAATGGAACTTTACAAAGTGTTCGTCATGCATGCGGCATGCATGCATCGGATTATGTGAGTATTGTATACTGTTATATTGTTTACATTTGATTCTGAATGAATTTGAGGCTGTGCTCCGTGGCTAACGGCTAATGCTACACTGTTGGAGAGATTTATAAAGAATGAAGTTGTGTTTATGAATTATACAGACTGCAAGTGTTTAATAATGAAAATAGCGATGGCTCTTGACTCCGTGAATACAGTAAGAAACGATGGTAACTTTAACCACATTTAACAGTACATTAGCAACATGCTAACAAAACATTTAGAAAGACAATTTACAAATATCACTAAAAATATCATGATATCATGGATCATGTCAGTTATTATTGCTCCATCTGCCATTTTTCGCTATTGTTCTTGCTTGCTTACCTAGTTTGTTGATTCACCTGGGCACATCCAGACGTTACTGGCTGCCCTTGTGTAATGCCTTTCATAATGTTGGGAACATGGGCTGGCATATGCAAATATTGGGGGCGTACATATTAATGAGCCCGACTGTTACGTAACAGTCGATGTTATGTTGAGATTCACATGTTCTTCGGTGGTCTTTTAAACAAATGAGATTTATATAAGGAGGAAACAATGGAGTTTGAGACTCACTGTATGTCATTTCCATGTACTGAACTCTTGTTATTTGACTATGTCAAGATAAATTCAATTTTTCATTCGAGGGCACCTTTAAACTTTTTCTTCTTTCCAAACACCACAGGATAGCTTTGCAGCACGGTTTAGTAAAATATGGAAACTTTGAGTTTACCAAATGGCGTACTTAACGGTTCACTTAATGTTAACACTAGCAGTGAGTTCATTGGCCATAGCATATATGCTGTCATTCATTCATTATTGTTGTAATCAGCATTTAAAAAGAAAGAAGAGGCAAGCTTTTTTTTTTTTTTTTACTGTTCCAGGTAAGACCGTTCCAATCACCTTTGGGATTAACTTATGAGTCAAATCCACCCTTGGGCTTTCTAAGCATCTAGCATTTTCTGCTCTATGAGTGGTGCAAAGCAGTGAAGAACCAGGAAAATGGTTATGTCACAGCTGCTTTGGCTCAAAGTTGCAAACATGAAGGAAAAGAAAAAAAAAAAAAAACCCTGCTGGCATTTCAACACCAGAACACCTTAGCCAATGCTTGGTTAAGCATCCTCCTCCAGTGCTTTCCTAATTCTAAATGTCGCCAGTGTCCTTGATGCTTTTACACCCTTTTCATAAGAAATGCCATTTCTTTGGGTTCATATAGTCATATCTCCCATAATAATTTTTAGCTTTGGGTTTCTAGATTGGTCTGTTGTAAAACATCATTGGCACAATCAACATCCTTTACCACTTACCCTTTAAAACACTTCAAAAATGTGGGGTCAGTAAGATTTTTATTTTTTATATATCTTATGCTCAGCAAACTTTTCTTTTTATCCCAGTTAAAATGATTGTACTGATTAATATTTTTGTGCAAACCATGAGACATTTTTTTTTTCAGGTTTCTTTAAATATAAAGTTAATTTATTTGAATTTTTTTTTTTTTTGTAGCAATGTGCCAAATTCTTTACTGTCACTTTTAATCACTTTAATACACCCTTGCTGAATGACATTAATTTCTTTCAAAAATTTAAAATAATTATAGATGCAACACACTGTCTGCAAACCATATCCATTTGACCTGTCAGATGGTTATGGTCTTAGGTTTGTGTTGTTGTTGGTTGTTAAAAAGTAAGATTTTCCCAGATAATATGTATGTGTAGAGTAGCAACAGATGTTGGCAGACAGACAGTGTCTTATGCCTTATGGTAATGTTAATTTAGACTATATTTCATTCAGTCTATGGATTGACTTTTTAATTAAATTGCACAACTAGATCACATACTAGATCAGTAAATTTTTAAAGGCAAGACTTTGTTAAATGTAAATGTGGCCTGAGTGGCTTTAATGCATGCACTTTGTAGCACATGTCATCCTCATCCCAAACATAGGATCATCCACATAGTGCAGCGAGTGTGCGTGACATCTGCAAACCTACAGTGCTCAAAGAGCTGTGAAGCACACTTAGTGACCCAGTTCAATCAACCCAAAGACTACATTTTCATCTAGTTACCTAGTCATTTTTTCCCTAAAGCTTTTATGCCCTCTGACATTATTTATGTGAAGTGAAAAAGCTGAGGTTTTTTTTCTCTCCAATAGTGCAGGCAAGTTGAACGAACACTATTATTTTGAAGTCAGAATAATTAATTGTATAACACTGCATTTTTTTTTTTTTTTCATGAAGGATGCTAGTTGTCTCATTCTCTGAATTAGGGATGAGCAAAACAACATAAATCACTAGCTGCTAGAACCTGAGCTGCAAAGAATGCCATATGTCTGATCACTCTGGAACACTGATTGGCTGATGGCACCACAAGAATGTGCACAAGCCTTTCAGACAGGAAAAAAAATAGACTATTTAACACTGAAAAACGCAGAAAGTTAACAAACAAATGAAGGACAAGCAGAATATATCCAACCTTCAATAAGGTATTATAGATATTCAACAAATAAACATACTAAACTTTTTATCATCATTTACTCACTCTCATGTAATTTCAAACCTTTACACATTTCTCTCCTCTGTAAAACACAAAAGAAGGTATTTTGAAACAGTACACTGACTTCCATTGCATGGACAAAGAAAAAAAATCTCAAACACTCAAAGTCATACAGTTTTGGAATATTTGACATGAGGGTGAGTAAATGTTGACAGAATTTTCATTTTTGGGTGAACTATTCCTTTAATATGCACAAACTATCATAGAGACCTTTAGATTGTGTATAATAATGGGAACATTGCTCACAGCAGGTGATTTGAAGTCTCTCGCTGCTAATTTGATTGGATTTGTTTGTTTAGCACCATATTTTCTGTTCCAGACATGCCCTTTGCCATTATCATTGTGGGGAATTGCTTTTGTGTTCTTATTAGAAGCACAGCAGGCCTCAGTTGAGATCCACCTCCATCGGTTGCATCTGTCAGTCTGGTGTACTGGGGATGACTGTTACAGTAAACGGCTTATGTGAAATCTAGACAGGCATGAGGTCAACTTTTTATTTTGTTAACCAAGGGTAAGCTTTTAACTTCATCTGTACTATGATACTGGGACGAGCATGTAGTGCATTTCTGAGAATGTGTGTGCTCAAGTATACCATGTGAATGTTGTGGTTCATGGAACAAAACTTCTTCTGAACCATTCTGAACCCATTAGACTGCAGCAGGGTACATCTGGCTTGTGGTAAGAAATCTTGCCTAATGGAGGAATCTAGGTTTCCTAGAATTAGTGGGGTTTCCCACTACAGTTTTATAGCAACTGCACTTTATACTGAAAGTTTAATGTAACATTTTTAGAGAATCTCTCCGCTGTGAAGTTTCCTTTGGATGTGATTTGAATGTGATCACATTCGTTGGCTTGTGGCACGCTTCACTATTTTCTTTAATTGGATTCTTCATTAGAGCGCGGAGAGGAAATGCAAGGATGATGGGACATTTGACAGCTGTGAGATGTGCATTGTCCCAAACATCATTGTAAGCCTAACTTGTGTATTATAGCTGTCACAAATCTTTAAGAAACATGTCTTTTCGTAACCGAAGTTTTAGCTAAATTACAAATATGTATATGTACAATAATTCACTGCAGTTTCTGGCTGAAACAAACCCTATTGCAGAAGCAGTAAAATGGCAACAACTTTGTTTTTTCCTTTTCACACAGATTATGACATGGGGGCATATTATTTATTAATAAAGACACATATTTTGCGCTGTTCTTTGCACAATACTATATTATGACCTCAAATAACCAGCTCCATATGCACAGCTTTTCTAATGTAGTAAACTTGCTCTGTAGCTCACCTGATTGAGCATTGCACATGCGATATGGAGCACTCGGGCACAAGTTGCATGAAACACGAGTCAGAATAAAAGAGCTCAAAGACTAGAAGCAAGCTAAAACGGCATGATTGCTTCAGAAAATGCATTTTTAATTTTCGTTTTATTTCATATACAGTACATTATTTTCAAACACGATAGAACTACATTTTTAGTGCTACTCACCAAACATTATGTATTGTACAACAACCAACATAATAAAATGTTGACATGTTTACATTCATCTGTTTCGGATAAAACTGAACTCCATTTAGGTGCCTCTCACTGGACATTTCACTAGGGAAGTATCGCAAAACATGCAAGAAGCAACATAGACTTTTTTTTTCAATGACCTTGGGTTGTCTTTTTGTGACATATTTAGTCTTAGGGTGACGATATGCCGCTATAAGTTTGTGAACTAGTAGAAATTTTGGACTATCGTCTTTATCGCGGTTAAATTGTGAAAGACAACTCATTTTGGTATATGCGCACACTGTCTGAGAGACGGTTTCTGAACGCACACTAGAGGTCTGCTACCTGACCCGAGTCTGATGTGTCTATATGACTATATGAATGAAATTAAGCTTGACAGCATGTCAAACAGTCTCTGTGTCTTTTCTACTACTTAATGTTTCTGTCTATTTATATGATGTACAATAGGATCTTGTCATTTCAACCAATAAATAGATCAGCAGTTACGTGTAGTGTGTGTTTTACAAAGCGGTCTTGGCTTATGATAGCAAGAATACAGGTACATCTCTATAGCGACAGATTTCGGGTTCGGGTTAAACTATAACAGTACAAGTTGGGTCGGGTTCGAGCCTCAGTTTAAAGCCTGTGCAGACCTCTAACGCACACATCTGAAACACACTCACATAAATCCACAATACACGTGTACTGACCTGAGTTCTTTTTGGCGCCTTTTGTGAGTAAATACCCATCTTTATGAGTATTCATGTAAACACAGTAGTTTCAGTCATAAGTGAATGTAAACAGTTCAGTTGTATCTGTGCCATCTCTCATTGCTCTTGACTGAATTACTTTTGTAACTTTAATAAGAATGTAAATTTGATTAGGCCTACTTTATACAATTTATGTAATATTTCTGTTCTAGTGCTTGACATTTTTCAGGTAATCTATTTAATTTGTCTTTGTTCTATTGTAGTTTTTTGTCCTATTGTTTGTAATTTATTTCTTTGTTTCTATTTTATCACTGACTGATGTCAGTTTATGAGAATTATGAAATTTCAATGGTATCAAACATTTTGAATTCATAAACTTTAAAGCAAAATGACTATATCGTAATATATACTGATACTTTTTTTTCTGGTACACTTTTTTTTTGTAATGTTACAGTTTTCTAAGCACAACAGTGAGACTAATGAATGTAGGACAGCTTCTTTATTATTACTCTAATGAAAAAAGTAATAATTTTTATGTGCTTGTCACAAACTTAAAGAACAAAAATTTTGAGACTGTCCTCACAAAAAAAATGACCCTATAGGTTGTTTTTCAAGCACCTTATTGCGACCTATATTTACGTTTAAAAGTCATGCGCCCTCTAGCTGGAGTAAAAATAATGATGTGTAGTGTTACGTCTGTCATCCTGAAATGACGTATGACTGTCATTACCAATCAAAATGCGTGTTCATCTAAATACAATGGGTCTCATTCATGAAACATTCGTAAATATACGAGTAAATATATGTGAGTGATTTGCACGTAAAGAGACCTTCCCGAAAACTCTTCTCCTGATTCACAAATACTTCGTAAACGTCAGAAGTGATAGTGAAATGTATGTGTGTTAATGAATTCCATTCAGTCGTAAATGGGACGCGTGTGCACGCTCATTCTCAATTACCATAAATCCCACCCATTAAATCCGACTGACAACTATATATGGGCATCATATTATGACACCAAACGAAGGATTTTGTCCATTTTATAGGAAACAATTTCCATAACAATTAAGGGGCCATTAGTTTGCCCAGCCCTATTGAAATCAATTAATTATTTGATTAAAGTGCTCCGTTTGCAGATGCTATTACTAGCTCTCACAATAAAAGTAAAAAGAAAAAACGTATGCAATTACTATATATAATATTTTTTCAAAATGCTGTGTAAATATGTACCTTATTAAGGTGAATTAAAATGCAGCCTTATTAATGAGCAAAACGTTCGGATGTTAAATGCACTATTTACGTGTGCCTGGAAGCAGGTGTAGATTTCTTTCGTACCAACTAACATTTGGAATATGGATATTTTAATGAATCCGAAAATTTACGCCAGAACCACTTTACACACGATTTACACAAAAAATCGTTCTGCTCGTGTTTCATGAATGAGACCCAATGTGTGGACTTTTTACACCATTTCTCCTATTTCCATTTAGCAAAGCTCATTTTTTTTTTTATTAACGACTACACCCACCCTAAACCTAACCTTAATGATTTATAGTGCATATACTCTTTATGAGCACATGCGTTCCCTGGGATCGAACCCACAATCGCATGATCACATGATTGCATATTGTTATTGCAATGCTCTGCCAACTGAGCTACGTGAAACCTGAAATATGACGCAGATAAAAGGGAACCATGCATTAAAATGAAAGTGACCTGTTGTCGATAGGGGCGCAACTTTAGCAAACGCTCCTATGGGTCGTATTTCATGAATTTAAAATACAAGTGTTCTATTGTCGATAGGGGCGCAACTTTAGTAAACGCTCCTATGGGTCATATTTCAGGGAAGTGACAAGTGACCTATATGGTCGTATTGGTTGGAGAACATGTTGAAAATTCCACATTGTCCAATAACCTTCAAAGGGCATAGTTACAATATATGTAAAATTTACAAACAAATTACAAACAATACAACAAAAACTACAGAGATACAAATTAAATATTTTTCAGATACAGTAGGTTTATTTACCTTGTATACATTTATTTAACATATTTTGTTGTTTTATTAACATTAGTGACAAATATAGGCTACGGTTCCTTTAAGACCGAATCCATGGATAGTGACACATTTCCTGTTTTCATCCAAATGTTTACGTCCACTTAAAGGAACACTCCACTTTTTTTGAAAATAGGCTCATTTTCCAACTCCCCTAGAGTTAAACAGTTGAGTTTTACCGTTTTCGAATCCATTCAGCTGACCTCCGGTTCTGGCAGTACCACTTTTAGCATAGCTTAGCATAGTTCATTGAATCTGATTAGACCGTTAGCATCGCGCTTAAAAATGATCATGGCTGCAGCAGGTGCAATGATATTACGCAGCGTCTCTCACAAACGTCTCCATGGTTGCAAGGCAAGTTCCCTGTGCAAGCAGGGGCTCACGGGCGCTGCGTAATATCATTGCACTGCTGCAGCCATGGAACGGCAGCAAAGTTCCTTGATTATTACGCCTGAATGAGAGTCAAGTCAAGTCAAATTTATTTATATAGCGCTTTTACAATTGGTAATTGTTTCAAAGCAGCTTTACATATTAGAAGCACAGAAAAAAAAAAGGAAGTGGTTAAAACTGTACAAGCAAGCGTGGTAATATGTAACATATACAAGATGGTGCTACATTAAGCCAATGTCGGCTGACTTCCAGGGGTGGAAAAAACCCCCTAGGAGAAAAACCCAGCGTGCTAGCACTGGGAAAAAAGTCCTAGGAGGGAAAAAACCCCTTGGAATATATATATATATATGTAAATGTATATGGAGATCAAAATCTGAATTGTACATTTTTATTATAGAGATTAAAAATCAATTATATATAAATATATGTAAGTAAATCTGAATTATAGATGCAGCCAGAATTGGATCTTTAGGCCCATTGTCTCCTGGGCTACGTTGTAGTCAGGTCCATACGCAGGTTCTCCATCTGATCTGGATACGGCCTGGATCCAGCACCCGGCAAACCTCAGGATAAGCAGAGAGACAGATATTAGCGTAGATGCCATTCTTATTCTGATGTACAGGTATATCTAGTGTTATAGGAAATGTTCTCGGTTCCGGCCGACCTAATTATTGCAGCGTAACAATCCTTTAACGGATTTGAAAAATGTTAATGTATTGATAATGTGTTATGTGTATGCAAGAGCAAAGAGATGTGTTTTTAGTCTAGATTTAAACTGACAGAGTATAGTTCCTAGCCATATCAGCCTAGAAAATCGCAACTTTTTATTTTCCGTCGGTCTTAGTACACGATTTAACTACAGAAGAGTCAAGTTTTAAATAGGAAAAATATCAAAACTCTTTGGTAATTTTTAAGCGCGATGCTAACGGTCTAATCAGATTCAATGAACTATGCTAAGCTATGCTAAAAGTGGTAGCGCCAGAACCGGAGATCGGCTGAATGGATTCGAAAACGGTAAAACTCAACTCTAGGGGAGTTGGAAAATGAGCCTATTTTCAAAAAAAGTGGAGCGTTCCTTTAAGCCATAACCGAGTGTGTGCATTTGACCATTCAGGCGCGAGGAGAACTGATCTGATCTGAGAGAACTGGGATCGCACGCACAAGAGAGTGAGAGAGTGCTTCTGGTCTGTGTCATTCAGCACGATTCCGCCTGTCCCGCCTTCACTAATCGATTACGAATTGTGATTGAAAGCATGCAGTTCGCAATGTATGGGTTGTCATCATTAATTTTGAAGTATTTCCACACCCCTGAGGCTGACATTGTGTCTCTGTGCACAGAAAATTCTGTCAGTTATGTCATGCGAGGTATCGGTCTTTGGTATCGGGGGTATTTTTATGAGTACGAGTACAAGTACATAAGCTTGGTATCGGGCATGATACCAATACTGGTATACAATATACCGATACTGGTATCCCTAAAAATTACTCATGTCCTGATTTAAAATTTTGGTCATATCGCTCATCCTTATTCAGTCTTGTACTTTAGTAGTACAAGTAGTAGTAGTACTTTTAGTAGTAGTCATTTCAACATTTGAGCTCAAAAGAGTGGAAAAAAACAAAGTCTTTCTGGTGTTTTGCCCTCTAACCCTTTTTCACTTCACCATCTTTACCCATGTTAAATGAAGGTATCCATCAGGAACATATGGACAGGGTGAGCACAGATGGCATTACAATGCCTAACTTCTCTCTGCCCCTAGGCCCAGGTGAGCCTCACACTTCATCTCATTCCCAGATGTGAGTGGCTCCTTGGGAATTCCTCCTGTTTAAGATACATTGGAGTTTTTTTATCACAGAAAGACTCTTATTCCCATATTCAATATGAAATATAGTTTCCAAATTTCCCAGTACTGCATTGCATGTCGCATAGAATTTCCAGTATTCATTTACTGAACACAGCTCTTATCGTTGTGTGTTTATGCATGCGAGTTGCTCATGCTTACACAATGTGCACATAATGTTCAGGGTCAGAGAGATAAGGACGAATACAGACAAGAGATGGCATACTGTCTGGGAACAGAGAATACTTCCCATGAATGGAGGAGTATGGTGGTTTTAGACCCAGCAGGTGTCTGTGAATGTAACACTCTAATGATAATCTGAGATAAAAACCGCTTTTCTCACAGAGTACCTCATAGGGTCATTTAAAGTACTTTTCTTTGATATTGGAAATTGTATATCATTATGGAGGTAATTAACTCTTGTAAGTGTGATCATTATGCTTTTAAACACAATTGCATATATAAAATGTGACTCTGTTGGTGATTGAGGATGTAAGTGCAGTGAAAATACCAGAGGGGGATAAGCTTACATGCAGATATCCGATTTTGACCGCAAAAATAGTCTGCTTGATATTTTTAGCCGTTCAAATGGAATTGAAATATAAGCTGGTGGCCGTGTGGTTATTAAAGGGATAGTTTGCCCCCAAAAAAATGAAGACTCTGTCTTCATTTACTCACCCTCTTTTTGTTCTAAACCTATATGAATTTCTTTCTCCAATGGGAACACAAAACAGAGGTTACCTGTTACAGATGCATTCAGGAAAGTCAGCTGCTAAACTGACTAAAAATTGTGGCTGCCTTTTCCAAGTCTTTATGAGAACAAATGAATTAAGGCACCGTGCAGTGTTTTTGTCTGTAAATACTAGGGTCAGTGGTTCAAAGCTTTTGTAGAGCACCAATTGTGACGATACACTGGGGCTCTAATTAAAACTAAAGGTTTCTCTTTTACACAATGCATAGCAATTCTGCCCTTGAGCATCAAACAGTCATGCAAATTGTTCCAGGGTTGCTACAATACAGCGTTTTGTTCTCTCTATAATGTATAGAGAGTAATAGAGCTGATGTAAGCTGCACACATTTATTTCAGTATTGACATTTTCTTTTCAATAAATCTGACTGAATTCAGACAATTGTTTAGTTTTTTAGCTGCAGTCTGGAGGGCCCTGAAACAAAATGGCAAAATGCACATTTAAATACAAGTTTTTCATGTTAAATGTCAAGGTTATGGTTCATCTTATTGTGAGCAATTTATGTCTATTCCTGTTCAGCCAGCATTCTAAACGAAAGGAATGCTGGAGAGTCTGAACTTGTATCTTTGGATACTAGAACTGGCATTCATCAAGCTGCCACTTCAAAACTCAATACCAGTCACCTTCACTCTCAGCACTTCTTCCCTCTTTTAGCTATTTAAATGAAACTGTAATTACTGAAAAATTGTAGGCTTTCACTATTGCTTTGATGTACGCTTAACACTTTACTGTACAACAGCATTTCTGAAGCCTGGTCAGGTTTAATGGATTAGCTTAAGGTATAAATATTTATTGATCATCTTAACAACAGCTGCATCCAGTTTCAGTTTTGAAAAGGAGAAATCTTTTTTTTTTTTTTTTTTAATTTAGAAATGATCATTTTAATTCATTTTAATCATTTTAAAAAACTTTGAACAAGGTTTAATGACATGAAAATGTCAAGAGGTGTAAGCTTCAAGTAAAAAGTACTGAAATTTTCTCTTTGCACTTTGAATGCACAGCTGAAATTAGTTAGTGTGAATAATAATTATAATATTCTTATCTATCAAGAATATTATTTTATGCAAAATAATTGGTATATATTTATGGATATCTCAATTTACTTAATCTGACATGAAAAATGTGCTTTTTCGTTCAAAGGACAAATATTTATTTATTTATTTATTTATTTATTTATTTATTTATTTATTTATATTACTGACATGGAAACAAAATTATAAGGGTCTAAAGGGGTCCTCTGTGTTTTATTTTTTATTTACATTTTTAGTCACATTGCAATAATTTGGCTTATGTTGGTTCGGCCATATTGACTTAATTATTAATTAATTATTTTAATTATTAACATTATATTAAATAATATCATAGTTCATCATAGAAGATTTTTGTATTTAAGATTTTTGTATTAATTGTATTAATGTATCTTTGAATACATTAAATCACACATTAGAGAGCAAGAACATCACTGCTTTGATTACTTCTAGTTAAAATCACCTGGAAGTGGTGTTGCAAATTGATGATTGAGTGATGGCTTTAATCCTAATTTGCACAATTCACATGTATATCTGTGTAGAGAAAAACCGAGAAAGTTTGTTTGCCTTCTTGTATCTGCTATGTCTTTCTGTTTGTGATTTTTGAAGCTTCAAATCACTGTAATCAATAAATCAACGGGCTGAAAACCATTACTTAGAATTATAGGCAACCCACCATCTCTGAGAATAAGCTGACACAATCATGAAAGCAGCCTTCATTATAGTCTATTGACTAAACCGCCAAGGAGTTAAATTGGCGAAAAGCTCACTAGACAAACACATAGAATAAACACTGCACTGAAAGAGGAAGACAGAGGAAACGAAAGTTGTGATTTAAAGCGAAATATATCCTCAGCTAATAGGATTAGAGCAACAACAGGATGTTATTAAAAACTGGACACTGGAAGAGACATTGAGAAAAAGGTTGGACGGATGCGATTTCACTGTTCTTTTCAAAAGTATGCTGCGAGGTTTTTCTTAAGTAGTTTTTCAAGAGCTGAATTTTGTAACCTCAAGGTTTGCAGGTGTAATGAAATAACTGACACGTGCTACACTTCTCAGACTGTCCTCTGGGTGGCAGTGTGGTACAGCACTTCACGCCAGGCTTCGTCCATGTGACTCTGGCATCTGTGATCCTGGCATTACCTCCTTCCCTAAATACACATATTTTTCCTGTTTCTCCGCCACATCACAAATGTGAAATAAATTAATCATTGAAATTCATTGTAAAACCTATGATTGGGCAAAATGGCTCATCAACCCAATGTTATTGTGGTCCTCATTTGTTATTTCCTCCAGTACAACACTCTCTGAAGCGACGATCCAAGAATCCTCTCTCGAGTCCAGAATCTCTCCCACCTTCCTCGGCCATAATACAATGCAGTGTCTGTAGTCCGATCGAGCCTTTTGAACAAAGCAAGGGCCAGGAACTGCCAAAGACACAC
Organism: Chanodichthys erythropterus; assembly: GCF_024489055.1. NCBI lineage: Eukaryota > Metazoa > Chordata > Actinopteri > Cypriniformes > Xenocyprididae > Chanodichthys > Chanodichthys erythropterus. Next base: position 13,093,962 of record NC_090225.1, read on the forward strand.
AATTTCTCTCTCTTTTTCTCTCAGTGTCTTTCTCACTTCCTCTCTCCATCCATTTCTCCCTCACACACACACACACACACACTTATTCACCCACACACATGTAAAGCAGGTCATTAGTATGCTTGTTGGTCACCTCTCTTCATCAGAAGTGTAACCAAGTTTTATTGAAAAACAAGCCAATCAGCAAGGATGTTGTCATTTGGAATTAGATATTTTTGGACATGACTTTCAGCTCACATTCTCACTTTTCTGCATAATATATCTCGTAGACACATACTTGATCAAGTCCCTATTTATGTGAATGGTAGGAAGAAGAAGCTGAATGTAAGTACAAGGCTTGCGTAACAAAATGTATCATATCTGACAGCGAATCATAAACTTTGCTGTCTGATTAATGGTGCTCGCTAAGGCAGGCATCACTGCTACTGTTGCTCATATTTGTAATTAATACTTGTAACTAATCTGAAACCTCAAGTATTAAAGGGTTCACCCCAAAATGAAAATTGTGTCAATAATTACTCACCCTTAGATCATTCCAAACCCATAAGACTTTCGTTCATCTTCGGAAAATTTGGATTAAAGCGCCCGATTCATATGGATTCGTTTTCCGATCTCTTTATTAACTTTTTGAAGCGTCAAAGTTTCAGTTGCGAAGGCATTCAATGGAAGGAAAACTGACGGCATTCTGTCATCAAAAAAGATCTTCATTTGTGTTCTGAAGATGAACAAAAGTCTTATAGGTTTGGAACGACATGAGGGTGAGTAATTAATGACAATTTTCATTTTAAGGTGAAGTAACCCTTTAAACTTCAGTCTTTAAAGGTGCTAAAGAGGATGTTTTGTTTTATACATTTTTGCAATATTACTTGAAACTGTCTTTACTAACTGATAAAAGACTATTTATTAGGTGCACTGAAAGTAATAATATTAATATACATCATCTGTGCACAAGGTAGGGCCTTAAAAACATCAGCCAATCGCGTAAACGATTGGCCCTCTGGCTTGTCAATCACTGCCGTGACATTCCTTTTGAGAGACGTGCGTGGCTGCGCGCTCCAGTAACTTTCCACACTCCACAGGCGCTGCATGCAATGTTTTTGTCCGGAGACAGGAATAACAACTGCAGATTATGAGTTACCTGCGGTGAATCTGACATAATGAATCCACTAACACAACACAGCGAATAACGGTGGTAAACACTCGTGTTCCAATACGAGTGTTTACGAGTTTTGGGAGGCGTTCCTTCGAAGGAGGGGGGTTGTTCTTACGCATGCAATCTGGAATTTTGCTTGAGGGGGAAATACTTCCCTACGCAGATTTTGCATTGGGTTCATGTTAGTCATGCAAATTTGCAGTGTTAACCAACAGAAAGCTGCTTAGTTTGAAAGTGACTTCTGTGTGAGCTGTGCTTTACACTACGCTACAATATTAACAATGGAACTTCTCTGTCTATAAAATTTTGCAGACATTTCGCTATTGTGGCCACACCTTAAAAGGTTAGTTCACCAAAAATGAATATTCTGTCATTTATTACTCGCCCTCATGCCGTTCCACACCCGTAAGACCTTCGTTAATCTTCGGAACGCAAATTAAGATATTTTTGTTGAAATCCAATGGCTCAGTGAGGCCTTCATGGGGAGCAATGACATTTCCTCTGTCAAGTTCCATAAAGGTACTAAAAACATATTTAAATCGGTTCATGTGAGTACAGTATTATAATAATATTAATAGTAATATTATAAAGCAACAAGGATATTTTTGGTACGGCAAAAATGAAAAAAAAAAAAAAATAACGACTTTTATAGTGATTTCAAAAGCTTCAGGATGCTTTGGAGTGTTATGAATCAGCGTGTTGAATCAGCGGTTCGGAGCGCCAAAGTCAGGTGATTTCAGCAGTTTGGCGGTTTGACACGCGAACCGAATCATGATTCGATGCGCTGATTCATAACGCTCATAAGCTTCCTGAAGCAGTGTTTTGAAATCCGCCATCACTAAATAAGTCATTATTTTGTTTTTTTGGTGCACCAAAAATATTCTCGCAGCTTTATAACATTAATATTGAACCACTGTACTCACATGAACTGATTGAAATAAGTTTTTAGTACATTAATGGATCTTGAGAGAGGAAATGTCATTGCTGGCTATGCAGGCCTCACTGAGCCATCGGATTTTAACAAAAATATCTTACTTTGTGTTCCGAAGATTAATAGTCTTACGTGTGTGGAAGGGTGAGTAATAAATTACATTATTTTCATTTTTGGTTAAACGAACCCTTTAAGAACTACTAGCTAGTCACGACTGTTTCCCACAAATTTGCCAATGGTGTTGGTGGAGTAATAACCTCTTCTAATCAATCCGTTTGAGATCAAATTAATGCTGGAATTTTTGCTATAAATTACGGACATTGCATCTGAAGACTAAACTATTTTAGCATCCACACCAGTGGACAATATAGTTGTTTATTCTGAGTCTGCCACTTTAAGTGCTTGAGCTTGTTATAGCAGGATTGATTTTGATTGGCTGTCAGTGTTTTGGTTATAGTTATAGTTATAGTTGTGGTTTGGACTCTGCTATCTTTAATATTGAGAATGGTTTTAAGAACTATATCTTATTATCTTTATAGTCCTTGGTGTGATTGGGTCTTAATTCTCTTTTTTCTCAGTTTTGCTTTATTTATATTTTGCTTTATTTTCAGATTCAGTCATAGGTTCCTTACATGCTAGAGCAAGCACATGCACACTTTTCAAAAATGGGGCTTTAAATCTCTTGACAAACTAAAAGACATAAATGAAAGTTGTATGTATTTGAAATGAAAGATGTAGATTGTACTGAATGTCAGCTTGCTTATTTTGCTCAAGATAATGATTTATTGAGTCCACATGTCATGTTTCTAACCACAAGTTGAGAGCTGTTGTTCAAATCACACAACTTTGCAATGTTGTTTGCGAATGTTCATTGGAACTATGGTTTCAAGAAACACAGACTCATCGACCTACTGTATGCTGATAACGACAGAACTTGCGACCATAGTTGGCTAACAATGCTTTTGGAAAATGCACCACAGAACATCTTAGCAACTACATATTTTATAAATGACGACAACAATATTATAAATAAACAACAACTATATAATTCATCTCTGTTCTGGTCACAAGTAGTGAAGGATTAGAAATGTAGTCAAATGCCAATCATATAATTAATTTAAATGGGATGAATTTAGTGATGCAGCTTCTTCAGCAGGGTTTTAGCATACTGTGAGTGTGTTTTGCTTTAACATGCTGTTACACTGTCAGAGAAGTTTTATCTCTAAATTCATCCCCTTTAAAGTGCCGCCACTACAGCCATCAAAACACCGCTTGTGTAACAAATTCGCCGCACTCAGTAATAAATTTCAAGACAGTTACTGTCAGTCTTCAGATCGCCCACTGTGAGCAATGTTCCCGTTTTCATGCATAATACATTGGTCTCTATTTTTTTGTGAGCACTGTGATAGTTTTATGCAATGAAAGGTTATAGGCATTTATCCAGTTTATTTGTTGAATACCTGCCAGGGCCATGCAGTCTGACTATATCTTTAAATGTTGGTTGATTTACACATTCAGACAAATTTTGTGGTCTTGCATTACAGTATGTTTCACATACTGAGCATTGTGTATTGCATAAAATACTAAACATAGTTTAACTTAAGAAATAAAATCTTTAGACCTTTCTGTTCTGTTTTATTTGGTCATGCAAGGATGCTTTTTATGTGAACGCCCCCTAAAATCAGATCATACAGGGCTTCAAGTAGTTTATTTATTTATTTAAATGTATGTATTTATTTATGAGGCATGTATGAGTGTAGTAATGTCAGGTATTTCAATATCTAAGAAATATCTAGTCTGTTTAGTCTGTTCTTTGTATTTGTTGCTGATCTTCAATTTTTATTAATTTTATATAATGTTTATGTATAACATACTATTTTTGTTGTTTAATGCATGTTATACATAAACAAATTTGTTGTATATCATGTTTTTGTTTGTAATTCATTTTTTAATATGTTGTCAATTGGGTACTACAGCGATGGGACCCCTGCTAAGGTCCTCATTATTATAGTCTATTTATTAGGCCTGGATTTTGATCCCAAGCCCCATTTCAAATATGGTTCATCCAGACAAAACTCAAAAGTCAAAACTGTTTCATAATTAATTTTTAAATGAATGTTCACCTGCTGTAGTATTTCTCAGCATTCGTGTAATTATTCTTTTCCACAAGTCTCTGTAGAAGGTGAGAGACGCCCCCACACTCATCATCAATAGAACTAATGACGATAGATCCGTAACAGTCCACACCAGGGAAGAACATCATCTGTGTGTCTGTGGCTCCTCATTGTCACGTTAGCTTCAAATGGAAGCCATGCTTTATGTGATGGTGGGCGGAATTGTGTGTGTTTTCATCTCACACACACACACATAGAACTGACTCCATATGGTTACACACGATGGCTTCCCAGAATGACAGAACCCATTCTACCATCTATTCCCTTTCATTAGGTACCATAACGAGATACACCTTTTGAGATGCGTTACAAGACTCCTCTACCTCACACCGTCTCTTTTGTTTTCCTCTCCTCTTACCTGTCTCTTCTCATTCACGTCACGTATTCAATTACTTCGGACTTTATTACATACTTATATGTGGTTTTAAAGGGCAAACAGATACTTATTACAAAAAGGAAATCTACTTTTTAACTCATCTTGCAAGGGGCATCCTGGGGTTTGCTTTGTTTATTCATTTGAGTGACTCTGTCTCTGCTCTGGTTATCAGTGCTTTGCAATGACCCAACAGGACCAGTCTCGTGTTGTCTCAGGCTTGACTTCATCATGCCTGATCCTCAATGATTCACTCAGGGAAATACTCATTATGAGGATGTATTCAAAGAGACAGCGGCAGAGACTCATTAAAAGACCTTAAAAGTGACCTGCCAGATTACATAACATACTGGATGTCAACCTTGTAAACACAGTTAGTGAAAAGAAAGGTGGTATAGGAACACATTAACAGTATGTTGAATATTTTTTTTTTTTTGTCATTTTGCTGTATTTCTGTACATTTAATTATTTTCTTGTCCTATTTATTTATTTATTATTCATTATTTTATGTTTTATTGATTTATTTATTTAATGATTATTTTAAATGTATTTATTTATTTATTTAAAAAAAAAAAAAAACACTCCTTAAAATAATAGTTCACGCAAAAATTCTGTCATGTCATTCCAAACCCATAAGACTTTGGTTAATCCTCGAAACACAAGTTAGTTCACTGTAATATATTATTTGTATTATGTATTATTATTTAATGTATCATTCAATGTAATGTATTATTTAACAAAATTCTTGACCTTGTCCGTTGGTCTTCTTGGCACGATGTGTTTGTTCGTGAGACTATTAGAATTGCGCAGTTCACTCCGTCTTGCCTAGAAAAAACACAGTTGTGAGATATCAAGGTTAACAAAAACATACAACCAAAAGTTGATACAGTTTTAACATTGTCAATGAGAATTTCAGACAGTCCATTAGTGCTTTTCTGAATTCTAGTTTGCTGTATGAAAAACTAAAAATCTAGTTTGCTGTATCTAGCCTGCTTGATTCCACATTATCCCAGCACTTTCCACAGCCTCAAAACACATCACACACTTTTACATCCGTCAAACGCTCTGTCAGAGTTTCCTATATAGTGTGCAAGCACTCGTAATGTTGTCATTTTAGCGTGTTCACATCCAGCTGGTGTCTATTATGGTTCCATAGTCTCCATCATTAAATGTATTGCATTTCTGGCAAATTCATCAGAATGGGATAGAACAGTAATTGTGACTAAGTGCAGCATGACTCTCCTCCTCTTCATTAATTGAAGAGGCAGAGCTGTTGTGCGTTGGTGGTATGGTACGAGAGAGAGTTGGCCACACAGGGCTCGCTGTCATGCACTCTAACGTGTGCTCATAGTGCAAAAGTCTGGCTGAGTCACACGTCTCTGAAACACACTTCATCTGCCTCATTATAGATTATCTTTATGCTCGTGATTGCTCTCTCACATTATAGCTCTTTTATATGTGACTTTCTGAGGCTCTGCAGCTGTAATAATACCTGCCATTTGTATAGGTGTCTCAAATAATTTAGTTCATTCCTACACTGTATTTGCAGTTTATTAAAAAAAAAAAAAAATGCTCTTCCTTTTTGAATAATAAACCCCTTTGTTCCATAGAATGGGATTTTTATACTGATGGCTTTGGTGGAATATATCAACATTTATCTTTTTCTTCTGGAAAGACGGTCAGCCTGTTTTCGTCCGCAAGCATCCACTAACACGTATAAGCTGAAAAACATCGTAATATATCTGCACAGTAATAGATGTCAAAAGCACTAATGCATAGGAACCTGGGTTGTTGCATGATTGCACTGTTTTTGCGCACGGAGATTGCATCTGCATCTTAATTAGGACTGTTATAGCGGTGTTCCTTAGTTATTGGCTTTACCGTGGCAAAATCTCCAGTGTATCATGAAGGCCATTGGTGAATTGCAGATTTTAAATCATCATCTAGACAAGAATTATAGCATCCTGCAGCTTTTCTGAAGCTCAGTCCCAGAGAGGGACATCATTACTGCACGCTCTCCCTCTTCTCTTCTTTCTTCTCATTCTCTCCTCTGCTCTTCTTTTGTTTTCTTCACTTTGTTCATTCTATATCACAATGCCCACACATCTGTTCTTCACAAGCACATTGCTCTGCTTATCAGGCTGTTGCACTTTCAGTTGAGAATTTATTTCAACTCTTTTGTTTTTTCACCCTTTGTTTTAAAAATTCTTAGACTTTATTTATTTATTTATTTAGTGCATTTTTCTAACCGTAAAACCATGCTGGCCAATCAGAAGCCTGGAAAAAAGGTTATTACCGGTTCCGGTTCTGACATCACAAACCAAAATCTCTGGTTTCACTGTCTATATGACAACAATGCAACCAGAGTTTCTAAAAAAGTTCAGTTTCAGTTACCGGATACTGCGTTTGCATGTGGACGAACGGCCAAACCGCATAGAAAAAAGCTGCGGTTTTGAATTTTGAAAATACCTGTGTTCATGTGGACAGGGCCTTAATCTGCTCCAACACACCTGTCTGTCACATGTGATTAATTCATATAATTGGCACGGAGACTTGGTGGGGAAAACATCTATAGAACTGCATTATAGGCCTGTCAATCTTCTATCTTAAAAGAGTAAAAACAAAAATGTGAATAAAATGCAAGTTTGGGCACTTGTGATCATATACAGCACCTGCTGTAGTATTCAATTATCATTAAAACAGTGGGACACTAAAATCCTTCATATGAAAAACACTTAAAAATGCCTTAATGTACTAAAACTGTGATATTAAAGATCAGATTTCTTTATTTTGTGTCCTTATTGATGATGCATACTATATACAGGCGAGCAGATAAGCCCAGAATAGGAAAGCAAAACATTGTCTTTATATTGGAATTCTATGGAAAAAACATTTATATATTATGCGTTTATGTTCTGAGCTCATCTGCTTACTTGTAGGTATATGGATCATCAGTAAGTTGTCTGTCTGTCTGTCTGTCTGTCTGTCTGTTGTGGCACTGTCCATGATATGAGTTTTTTTGTTGTTTTTGTTTTGTTTTTTTTATCTCATTTTCCCTTAAAAAAATCTTTTTTTCACTTTTCTACAGTCCAGTGACAATTTGGAAAGAAGATGCGTCAGAAACCTACTGTTGCTATAGTAACAAACACAACTTTAACATAAGCATCTTTTGCAGCATCTATCATGTGACGCTGAAGACTGGAGTAATTTCTACTAAAAATGTAGCTTTACATGGAATTATTATTATTTTATTTTTTTAATTGCATTAAAACAGAAAACAGCTATTATAAATTGTAATAATATTTCACAAAAATAACAATAGTGTAATATTTCACAATATTATTTTTTTTATTACATATATATCAATATTTAACAACTTAAGCTGATGTTAACCAATCAGAATCAAATATTCCAGACTGTATGTATATTGTGTATATGTAAACAACTAAACAATTCCATAAGTGTAGGATTTGTTGTCATATATTACATTTTTAATAAAAGTAATATATGAAATAATTGACTGGTATTTTAATTCACTCATTGGTCAGTGCAAGGGGGGGGGGGGGGGGGGGAGCTCTTTCTGAACTCTGACTGTACATCTCACACCAACCATGATTGGCATCCTGAGAAATTGCATCCACATGTCCTGTCTCCATCAACATGCCAATCTGCCATTTTAATGACAGCTGGCTGGAAGAGGTGAAATATAAAATATGGCTACTCTGAGGCACAACAGCAAAAACTGCTTAATGCTATTTTTTTGTGTTAAAACTTTTAACTACTTTTTCATATATACAGTCATGCGAAATATTTATAAATGATAGTGTCTTCACTGAACAACTAATGTGTACATACGAAATAGGACCTCTGAGCTCACTGGCAGTGTGTAGTGGATCTAGTGCTATAACATATGCTGGAGTTAAAGTGTCAGAGGCAAAGAATATGTGGAAGATGTATGTTTGTGTTAAACAAACATTTTACATTGTTCTTTTCAAAAGATACAACGCAGATGCACAATGGCATTATTTGCGATTTGTTGATGAACCAACTATGTTTTAATGTATGTCTTATCATCATGTCGCATGTTATTGTGTCATCAGTGTTGTTTACTTGATCAAGTCCCTGAATTTGTATCATAAGGAACTATGGAGTGGAATGAGACATGACCCTAGATAGATAATAGCTGCCCCAAATTTGCTAAAATTGCTAACGAGGGGACTGACATGCTTTATAGGGTCTTTGGCATTAGATGAGTTTTGAGCAGTTTGCTACTGTATATTGCATGGTATGTTTGCGAAGTTCTGCTAATGAAGCTGATATCTATGAAGAACATCTTAAAAGACTCACTTACGACATTCTGTTTTAATTAAAACGCTGTTTATGTAGACAACGGGCCATTTAATGTAAATGTAATGTAGTCAGCTCATTAGGTTTTGATACACTGCCAATGTGAGTATTCTTTTATTGGGATTTGGCAATGGAATTTCCTTTTATACCATCAATTATTTATTTCACTTCACAATGGAAAGATTCATTAGGTTTATGTAATCCTATATATGTTTGCGTTTGTCTTAATGTGTGCATCTTCATTACCATTTAAAAGGGTCAGTAAGATTTTTTAAAGAAATTAATGTTTTTTTTTTTTGTTTGTTTGTTTTCCAACAATGACGCATTAAATCAGTAAAATTATTTTAAAATTCTTTTGAGCTTTCTTTTTTGAACTTCTTTTTTTTTTTTTTTTTTTTAAAGTATCACACTTTGCACAAAAAATATTAAGCAGCGCATTTGTTTTCAACATTGATAATAATAATAATAATAAATGTTTCTTGAGCACCAAATCAAAATATTAGTTTAGGGCTGGGCAAACTCGGTCCTGGAGGGCCGCTGTCCCTGCAGAGTTTTGCTCCAACCCTAATCAAACACACCTGAAATATCTAATCAAGGACTTCAGGATTACACTTGGGTGAGTTTTATCAGGGTTGCAGCTAAACTCTACAGGACAGTGGCCCTCCAGGACCGAGTTTGCCCACCCCTGTATTAATTTGATTTCTGAAGGATCGTGTGACACTGAAGACTGGAATAACGGCTGCTGAAAATTCAGCATTGCCATCACAATAATTAATATAAAATATAATTTTTTAAAATATCAAAAAAAAAAAAAAAAATGTTATTTTAAATATTTCACAAAATTACTCTTTAACTGTATTTTGATTAAAATAATGCAGCCTTGGTGAGCTTCCAAGAGACTCCAAACTTTTGATAGGTAGTGTATTTGTGTGTGTGTGTGTGTGTGTGTGTGTGTGTGTGTGTGTGTGTGTGTGTGTGTGTGTGTGTGTGTGTGTGTGTGTGTGTGTGTGTGTGTGAGAGAGAGAGAGAGAGAGAGAGAGAGAGAGAGAGAGAACACAAGTGTGTACTATGTGTCAGTGTTTCTGCAGCTTGGCAGTAAGACAGTCAAACCATTGAACATCAAGTTCTGTGCCTGTGAGCACATGGCCAGGCCTCGCTTACGCTGATCAGACTCGATATTATTATATTATGAAATGGTGTGAAATGTGGAGGGAGATCACAGGGGAGAAGGAATTGAATGGAAATTAAATATCCATTGATTTGCCTCCCTCAAACTTCTGTTTTGATCTGCAGTATTCTCTATATCTGATCTCCAAGTGTGCACATGAAAGTATGTCTCTGGTATTGATGGGACTTCTCAAGCAAAACGCATGCATATTGCAGGATACATGTATCCTGTTTCAGTATATAAGTATACTGACGATACGCACTGAAAGATGTTTGTCCATGTGAGTTAGAAAGGATAAAACACTAACCCTTTTGACATCCTTGATATTGGCATCATGGTAGAGTAGAAAGTGTTTCAAAAACAGTGGGGGGGAAAGAAGAAGGGAAAAAAAAACGTAGTGTCTTCATTATAGTTCTTTTGGCACTCAACAACTTTCTCTTCAATCCTTGCTCTTTCTTTTGCCTCTTTAGTTCAATCAGACTGCTGTTTCTCTGACTGACCCCAGCTGCCTCGCTCACTGTGGGATGTCGTTTGCTGGGCACGAGGGGTTCTGTATAAAAGAAGCTGATGTCATTTCTCTCTTGACCTCTAATTTAGAGGATGTTTGGGGTCTCGTCTCAGAGGAGAGGCTTGGTCGACCTCAAAGCTTTGGCACTCTGTGAAACGTACGTGCACAGATTTAAAACAATCGGCCCCGCCAGCAAGGTTTGCTCTAACTTTTAGAAGCGCCAAACCGACTCTTCCCAAACCCACTGGAAAGGAAGACGGACTTTCACGATTTGTCCCTTAATGATCCCCTCTGCTTTCTGTAATTGCAGCCTCTTATCTTCAAAGCAGACCTTTGAATGCCCTTCAGTTTGGGTGGATTCCAATAGTCCACTTATAGCAAACCTGAGTCCTTTCTTTTGCCACAGAAGGGTTTGGCTTTGAACCTGGAGAGTCACGACTCGGCGTTTAGAAAGCATTTAGACCCACTTCTAGGTGACTGATATCAATGTGTCAAGAAATCTAAAATGAATCTAAATTTCTGCTCTTAATTTACCTGAACAAGGAGCAGTTAAGCTGAGAGAGAGAATTTGGCCCAGCGGTCATCGTGGAGATCATTTAGCATCCTTTCTGTGATCATTTTACACAAAAAGAGTTTAAAAAAAAAAAATAATAAAAATAAGTCTGTTCCATGTAACAATGCAGCACATACCAATGGAAAAGCAGACAGGTAGTCAGTTTACATGCACTATAAATGTTTTGTCTTTAGCGTAATCTTTCAAGAGTGTATGATACATATAGTTCTGTCTAGATGGGCTGTTCACTAGGGTTTGGAAGTGCTGATTCTTAGAGAATTCCACTGGAAGTGTGTTGAAACATGAATGAGTTGTATGTGGTGTCATTACTAGATATTTTAGTTTTCATTATTTCAGAGTTTCAGTACTGCTTCAGCTTTGAGATCACTCAGTACTTACTGAATTTCTTTGAAAAAACAAAACAAAAAAGCATATCGATGGTGTTTTAGATATTACACTTCCATTCAAAAGTGAAGTTGTTACGATTTTTTTTTAATGCTTTAATGCTTTTTTTGTTTTGTTTTGTTTGTTTTTTTTTTTTGCTCACTGAGGCTACATTATTTGATAAAAATACAATAAAAAGCAGTTATTTTGTGTTTTCTATTTTTATATATTTTAAAATGTGATTTATTACCATAAATATGAATTTTCTGCTGCCAGTCTTCAGTGTCACATGATCCTTCATAAAACATAAAAAATCTAATATACTGATTTGATGCTCAAGAAACATTTATTTTTATTATAATTGTTAAAAATAGTTGTACTGCTTAATATTTGTGTGGAAACCATGGTACATTGTTAAAATAAAACAGAACAGCATTTATTTGAAATAATCTTTTTGTAACCATGTTAAAGGGTTAGTTCACCCAAAAATGAAAATTCTGTCATTTATTACTTACCCTCATGCCGTTTCACACCCTTAAGACCTTCGTTCATCTTCGGAACACAAATTAAGATATTTTAGTTAAAATCCGATGGCTCAGTGAGGCCTCCATAGGAAGCAATGTCATTTCCTCTCCCAAGATCAGAATCAGAATTTTTGGGTGAACTAACCCTTTAAAGTCTTTACTGACACTGTTGACCAATATATTGCATTCTTGCTGAATAAAAGTAGTATTATTTTTGAAAATCTTACTGACCCGAAACTTTGAACGGCATACAGGTGTGCAATATGAATACATTTTATTATATATATTATACTTGAATAGAGCCACCTGTGGTATTTTGGGATACACTGTAAAAAAAAATTAAAAAAAAAAGAATTGTTGGTTTAACTAAAAAAAATAAGTTACCAGGTTGCCTTAAAATTTTGAGTTCATTGAAATTAAAAATTTGAGTTAATATAATGAAGGCGATTGGTTTAATCAACAGAAACTCAAAATATTATTATGTAGCAAAGTTTATAGCAAAGATCTCAGCAGGTCATCTGATATTGTTCACCTACTGATTCATGAATGCGTATTCAGACATCCTACTTTGACATACTGCTTTTTGGTTACCATATTATATAGAAAGTATGCATATATGGTTACAGGGATGGTTTATAGCTTTATAGATTGTTTCAAATATACAGCATAGAATTCCCCTCTGCTTTACTCTAAATATCAGGAGAGGAAGAAATGACTAACACTTCAGAGGGAAGAACAGAATAACAGGAACTATGAAGAAGATGAGGCTCAGGGAGCAAAATTTTGTGGATTTATGACACCACATCTTGCTAGAGACAGGCGAGAAAAGACAAACAAATAGCACCAGTCGTGACTGTTAACTCACAACCTTTGAAATCATTAGACACATGATTGATGGCAGACTGCAATGTAATTAGGTGGAAAGATTCAGATTTCACATGCCAAAATTCAGAGAATGGAAGAAAATGAACAGAAAACACATTTAGGGAGAATTTCTCACCTCTATCAGGGCAAACTACTGTCACGAAAAGGTCAAAATAGAGATTTGATGTCTGTTTTAATTGCCAGCACCCATGGCACATTTCCACTCTTTCTCATTTCTCCTTCCTGCTTCTTCACTCCTGCAGTAAGTACAGTTTTTAGTTTATTTAATCTCTAAGCTCTGAGAGACTAATTCATGTTTTCAGCAGTGCAGCAGAGAATGCCATGAATTAAACCCTGAAACGAACTTCTTGCTGGAGTGGAGTGTTGATGCGAAAATAACCACCCAGACAACAGCCGGGCGGCAGAGGAGTGTGCAACGAATATTGAAACCAGATTAAAGCATTTTCCCTCAATTTCCCTGATTATCTTTCAGTCCTGCCACTCCAGTAAGGCTGATCAGAAATGGGTGCAGAATGGCTCTTGGTTTACCCAGTAATGTAGAGTTTTACGGCTATTCACACAATCCATCATTATGTAAGATGCACAGCAATGATTGGGAATGATTGTGATTAAATGCCTCAGACCTGCACTTAGCACAGATTGATCAAGGCATGAATTATGCCTTTAGAACTCAGAGCAGAAAACAAGGTCAGAGACAGGACGGATGTTTACCGGTGTACTAGATTCAGTGGAGTTACTCCAAGTCTCATTTAAGAGAAAATAATTGTGTGTTCCTGCTTGAATTGCATGTACAAGCTTTACAGCTAGGGCAAGCATCCGTGCAGGTTGCCTGAAGTCAGAGGTTTGCCATTCACGGTTGATGTAATAGAGTATGAAGCATATGGTAGGCTTGATATTTGTGCTAATGTAGCATGTCATTTTTTTTTTTTCCCCCATCTAAGTAGATGAGTTAAAGCTGCTCCAAACCACATAAAGCCATACTGGAATGGCAGCTCTGCACACCTCAGACATTACTTCTACTTATTCATTTCTTAAAAAAACTTTTGTATTCAAACCTTTTTCCATCTCAGAGTGAAAAATATAAAGCTGTCAGAAAGAGGACTCCCCCTACATGTCTATGACAGGATATCTTTTATTATGTGAAACTATATTTTCATTTATTTTATGTTTCTATATCCATAATTTTGTATTAAAAATATTAAATTAATTATTTCTTTATGCTGCATTACACAGTCAGCGCTTTACAGGGTAACGGCAGCCTTCGTTTCTGAAAGTGAGATGACTTTTCATTGTTTTTAGTATTCAGCTTAGGGACAGATTGTAAGAGCTAAAAAAATTATGATATATAAAAGCAATCTAACACTGCCCACACCTAATAAAACACCATGCCTACAGTGAAGTATGCTGGTGGTATCTTCATGCTGTGAGGTTGCTTTTCATTATCATGATCTGGGCATTCTGTTAATGTAGAAAGAGGAATAGCTGAAATACTGCAAGATTACCTACTTCATTCTGAAACTTCAAGCCTGGGAGAAAGTTAATTTTTCAAGAAGATAAAATTCCCAAACACAAAGCCAAATTAAAATTGGAGTAGCTCAAGAACAAATTGAATGCCCTGCAATGGCCCAAGAAAACTTACAGCTGTCATAGCTGAAACAGATGCTTCTACCTTTTTTTCACTCTTTTCTTTTATGTACTTTTATACAATTGCAGAGAAAAGGATATGAACCCTTGGATTTTCAGCGGAAAAATAGATTGAGATGCTTTGGAATGACCTCGGCTGAGTGATTTATACCAGCATCCCAGGTATATTGCTGAACTGAAACGGTTTTGTAAAAAGCAATGGTGAAAAAAATCATCTTGATCGTTGTATAGGTCTTATCCGCAATTACAGGAAATGTTTGGTGGAGGTTATTGCTGCCAAAACAGAATCAACATGTTATTAAAGCCAAGGGTTCACATATGTTTTCTACCCTGTACTGTGAATGTGTTCAATGAGGGCATACAGAACAGGCATTTTAGTTTGTGTTCTTTGTTAAAGCAGACTGTGTTTGTCTATTGTTATGACTCATATGGGGATCGGATCAAATTTTATAAACAATTTATTCAAAAATCTACCAAGGCTGCATCAATGCTGATCAAATATACAGTAAAAACAGTAATATAGATAAATATTATTACTATTTAAAATAACTGTATGTATTTTAAAGTTTTATTTATAAAATAAGTTTTATAAGTTACATTGTGATTTATGAAGTGGCAATAATGAAATATAGTCAAAACTGTGAAAAACAAACTTGCAGAAACTCACTACCATAGAAATCTATGGCAAAGCCACAAATTCACATAATTTTTCCTGCAATTGCATACTGTTTTCCTTGGCCACGTAAACACTGAATAGTTTTGGGAGTTACATCCTCATAAATGTGGGAGTTAATACCCTAAATTATCACTTTTTATGTGCATGGAATACTTGACCTGTTTGGTTTAGTACTATTAGTGGCCTGAGACATTATTGTCCAGTAGTTTTAAAGAAATAACCATTGATTAATGCAATGTGTTTTGTTTATGCTCATTAAGCTGTTGCTTCTAAACATTTCTTATGCTCTCTCTGGATTCTAATGAGTTGCTCCAGAACCTTAAGGAGGGTGGAGGAGAATGATATCAAAACACAGACAACTAGTTTTGTTTCTGTTTGGTTCCGTGCACAACAGAGCTTAATTTTTAAAAGATTGCGATCTCTATTCATGCGATCTTATTCCTAAATGACAACGATTCAGCTATGTTGGTTAAACCTTTGACAAGTACGATCACAGCGAACAATCAAATCTGCTTTGGCACTGCTGATGACCTAAGCTGCTTTTCCACCATCAGGCCAAACTTAGAAAGATAAGGAACGGTTCCAGTTGTGTTTCCACTTGAGCCTCGTATGGCACGGCATGATTATAAACTGTTCTCGGCCCAGAATTCTCGCTGATTCGTGCTGGTAGAATGCATGAAGTGACGTCAGCACAAAATATTTGTCACTTGTCTTTTGTCTGGCTACCAGTTTCTCCGTAGCTAAGAACTGTATTTGAGTGACGTAAACACAAATTAATTATAAAATTAAGAGAAATAACTGATCATTCTCTACAACGTGGTTGTTATTACATCTCATATCATTAGTAAACCGTTGCATTATGCTTTTATATTACATTCCAAAGAGCGGCTATTATCAGCCCCACAGTGGAAAATCAAACTGGAACCATACCAGCTGGCCCGGATCGGCACAGAATGGAACGGTTATGCAATGAGAACTGTTCGGCCCGACGGTGGAAAAGCAGCTCTAGAGAGCTGTTGTCATGTATTGGTACAGTATGAAAGTGACATGTGAAGGCCATACTCTGAATTTGTCCTCTGCGTTTAACCCATTCAAGTTAGTGCACATATAAGGGTATTGAGTAGTGAACACACACACACACACACACACTGCAATCTGTGGACACACACACCCAGAGCTCAAGGGCACCTCAGTCATTTCCTGCCAGTACTGAGAATCGAACCCACAACCTTCAGATTATCAGTCTGACTCTCTAACCATTAGGCCATGACTGCCCCTAAAAAAGACATGTTCCACAAACAGTCATTTCAGCATTTCTATGTTACAATAATTCGAATTATCACAGAAGTACTAGGATAAAAGTTTATAGTTTGGATATAAACACTGATGTCTATGGTAGCGATCAAAATAGAGCAAATAACCATTTAAAAGAAACTGAGACAGGGGTAGCTGCAGGTCAAAGTAATGGGCATGCCGAAAGGTGAATTGCTACAACAGAAACTAACTCCTAACTAACCCTGACAGACAGTTTTTGCAACCAGTGATTAAAGGTGCCGAAGAACGTCTTTTTAAAAGATGTAATATAAGTCTAAGGTGTCCCCTGAATGTGTCTGTGAAGTTTCAGCTCAAAATACCCAATATATTTGTTTTAATTATTTTTTTAACTGCCTATTTTGGGACATCATTAAATATGAGTCGATTTAGGCTGCGGCCCCTTTAAATGCTCACGCTCCCCGCCCACGGAGGAATAACGACAGTCTTGTCTCCGTGAATACATTAAGAAACAATGGTAACTTTAACCACATTAAACAGTACATTAGCAACATGCTAACGAAACATTTAGAAAGACAATTTACAAACTTCACTAAAAATATCATGATATCATGGATCATGTCAGTAATTATTGCTCCATCTGCCATTTTTCGCTATCATTCTTGCTTGCTTTTCTAGTCTGATGATTCAGCTGTGCACATCCAGACGTCCTGCAAATATGCAAATATTGGGGGCGTACACCCCGACTGTTACGTAACAGTCGGTGTTATGTTGAGATTCGCCTGTTCATCGGAGGTCTTTTAAACAAATGAGATTTATATAAGAAGGAGGAAACAATGGAGTTTGAGACTCACTGTATGTCATTTCCATGTACTGAACTCTTGTTATTTAACTATGCCAAGATAAATTCAGTTTTTAATTCTAGGGCACCTTTAAGACCTTTCTTGACGCCCCTGCCTTTCGGCACACCCCAACCTTTCGTCACGCCCATTATTCCAATCTGCAGATACCCACACTTGGAGACACTTGATGCTTCAAATAAAGGTTGAATCAATTACATCATTACACCAGTAGGTTGCAACAAATAACTGTTAAAAATGTATAGGCTATTGAATCATTCATTCAAGAGATTCGTTAAAAAATGCTTCATACATGTAAATTCTTTATGTCTGAGTCATTGAATAATTAATTCAAATTGATTTAATGATGAATTAAATTTAAAAAAAAAATTAAATAGACTGCAGCAATTAACATTTTGTCAGAACCTCTAGTAAACAGCATTCATTTTATTTAGTTGTTTATACAGAATCATGGGAGAATCGTGAAAAATCGTGATTCTACATTTAAAAATCATGTAGCTCTAGTACACAGCCTGAATTTTGAGCGAAATCGCTTGTAGAATGCAGTTGTCACTCGTAAATAATGAAACTTTGTACGTACGGAACAGGATTAAGTGATCCGTAGAGGAGTGACAACCATATTTAGCTGCAGTGTGGCCATTGTGTCGTTGCTGGCCTGTAGTGATACGATACGTTCCACTCTGGCCTGGCTGTGCCGGCGCACACCATGACTCCTGAATCGCAAAGTAATGACGAATGAATGAGCAATCGTTCTCTTCACACCTCCAACTCCTCTCCCTCATTTCTCGCCTCTCACGTCTGCCAGGCACATCCCAGCTCTGCAATAATCCCTCAACTATCTGTGCACACTACTAAAAATAACCTGCTCCTGCAGAAAGAGAGAGATGCAGGAGGAGGATGCACAAAGCAACAGAGACATAAACTTCCAAATTGTGAAGGGAGAGCGTGAACGCAGGGGTCAGAATGCTCCAGACTGTCTTTCTGTATGTGGGTGTCTGTTTGAGTGAGTTTGTGATATGTTCACTTCCTCTTTGCTTTGTCATGTTTATCGCCATCCCTGCAGCTTGTCAGAGCAGCGGCCCTCCTGTGTGCCATTAGTAAGATTA
The DNA here is from genome assembly GCF_024489055.1 of Chanodichthys erythropterus. Lineage (NCBI taxonomy): Eukaryota > Metazoa > Chordata > Actinopteri > Cypriniformes > Xenocyprididae > Chanodichthys > Chanodichthys erythropterus. The sequence continues at coordinate 13,112,520 of NC_090225.1, forward strand.
AACTGTACCGCTTTTTACATAATCACTATTTCAACACTGTCAGTTCTCCTCACACACGGTGCTCTCCACGCCGTCCAGTGTGTTGCTGACAGTAAAGATCTGTCGTCACAAACCAGACTCGATCATAGATTTGTCATGCCTGCCATTTTAATTCACTGTGCCTCTGTCCAACCTAACACCACTCAGTCTTCACGCTGGGCCTTTGGTCATCTTTGCTGCTTCAGTCTGCTTTGGGAGGGGGTTGTAAACAGTTGGTGGTCAGAATCTTCAATCTCTTATGTGCAATCTATTATTTTAATAATTTAGGTTATGAGTAAATTCAAAACTTTTTTGGGTTACAATTTATTTTGATGGTCCACTTTAGTGTGGAAGCTTGTTTTTCGCCATGAAATAAAAAATAAAAAAGGCGAATTCTGACTTTTATTCTCACAATTGCATTTTTTATCATGCAAATCTGACTTTATATTTCACAATTCTGACTTTTTTTCTTAGAATTGCGAGACACAAGTTATTATGCAATTCTGACTTTATAATTCGTAATTGCATTGTGACGAGCAGGGCGGGCGAGAGCCGTGAGGGAACGGCGCGAGGCCGGTGACGCGAGTGATAATGAGCGTCACCTGCGAGGCGTGCCGGCCTCGAGTCTCTCACGGAGGAGCTCCGGAGGCATAAAAGGAGGAGCGACATCAGTGAAGGACGAGAGAGGACCAGGCCTGGACTTTATTTTATGGTTTATTATGTTTGTGTGGCCGGCAGACGTCCGCGAGGGTCTGCCGGCATTACTTTCGTTTTGTTTCTTTATTTTATATTAAAGTTTTGTTGAATGTTCGCCGGTTCCCGCCTCCTCCTTCCCACATCTACTAACCTTGTTACATGCATCTTATAAAGTTTCACGCAATTTGGACTTTTCTCAGAATTGTGTTTAAATCTTGCAATTCTGACTGTTCCTCAGAATTGAGTTTATATCTTGCAATCATGCAACTGCGAGTTATAAAGTCAAAATTGTGAGATATAAAATCGCAATTCTGAGGAAAAAATCTTTTTCCCTCACAAATGCACATTATAACACAAAATTGTGAGTTCATATCTCACAATTCTGACTTTAAACATATATAAACTCACAATTGTGAGTTATAAAATCAGAATTGCGTGATATAAAGTCAGAATTGTGAGATATGAACCCGCAATTGTGTTATAATGTGCATTTGTGAGGGGAAAAAAGACTTTTAAAAAGACTTCAAAATTCTCAACTCGCAGTTGCATGTTATAAGATCAGAATTGTATCAATTCTGAGAAAAGTCAAAATCGTGAGATATAAACTCGAAATTCTGAGAAAAAATTTCAGAATCTTTGAGATGCAATTGCGAGTTTATTTCATGCAATTCTAACTTTATAACTCGCAATTGTTTATATCTCACGATTCTAAGAAAAAAAGTCAGAATTGTGAAATATAAAGTCAGAATTGCATTATAAAAACTCGCAATCGTGAGAATAAAAGTCAGAATTGAGTTTATATCACGCAGTTCTGACTTTATAACTCGCAATTGTGAGTTCATATCTCACAATTCTGAGGGAAAAAAAGTTAGAATTGTGAGATAAAAAGTCGCAATTACTTTTTTTTTATTTAGTGGTGGCAACAAGCTTCCATACTTTAGACTCTACTAACACTAAGAAGTAGACTGTTTGAAGACTACCCTGTTTTTTGTTAAATGTATTAAATTTCAGTGAGTGCCTAATTTGACCTTACTGTAAAAGGGATACTACACCTACAGCAATCTTAAATCATTTACTCACACTATACAAAAACAATACTTTCATTTTTACAGAAAAAAAACTGGCAGCTGTGCTTGCCCCAGTAATTCTGTAAAAATACAGTAAAAATGTAAACTTTTTATTGTAGAATGTGGATGCAATATTCTTTATCTAGGCTGCCTATACAAAACAAGCTGTAACTATTTTTGGAAAAATATTTTTCAGACTTTTTTTTTCTTGCAATTGCAGTTTTACCTCTCACAATTCTGACTTTTTTCTCAGAATTGTTTGGTTATATCTTACAATTCAGACTGAGAAAAAAAAAGTCAGAATTTCAAAATATAAACACATTCAAATCTGCCACTTTAAGAACAATTAAGTTTATGCATTTTTTTTCTTTGCATCCTTCTCCTTATGTGGTGTAGTACACACTGTGCTTATAAACAAAGACATACTCTTGTGTATCATTAATGTGGCAGCTGTGAATGACTAAGGGGAAGGTTTTCTGTGAATAATGGTCTATTTGTCACACATAGCTTTTGTTCGGCTTCAGAAGACTTGGAATACGGCACACGTGGACTTTTATGTGCTTTTTGGAGCTTGACAGTTACAATCACAATCCTCTCATCCCTCTTCCATCTCCTGTGTTCCACGGATGAAAAAATACAGATTTAGAACGACATGAGGAAGAGTAAGTGATGACAGAAATTTCATTTTGGGGTGATCTATCTCTTTAATATTGCTCCTGCAAAGCAGCATCACTTTATTCATTCATAAGTTCTTCCCTCCCCCAACCCCACCCCCAAAGAAGAGTAACTTATTCAACAAAATTGATTTTCAGAAAAAAATTCAGAAAAAGTTGCTTAAAGCTGAAATAGCTTTATTTTATTTATTTATACTTTTTAACATCTGCTTGATATGGTTAGGTCATTTGTGTTTTCTTAATTTTTGAGTTATTTGGACAAAATTGTTTTTATTTATTTATTTATTTTTGTCATTCACAATTCTTAAGTGCTAACATTTAGGAATGATACTTAAAGATGTTAAGAGTGATTTTTAGAGTGTCAAAGGGTTTTAAATCTATTTAGTTTTATGACAATGTGTAGACCACTTCAGAATGCTAATTTGCCGTAATATTAGCAACACTTGAGGAGAGTGTCATGTTTTGTTCAAACATAAAACATCAAACATTTTTTTCTTTTTATAATGCAAGTTGTTGGATACAACTATCATAGGGATGTAAGTTTATTTGCTTGACGAATTGGACAACTCCAAGGTCCATTGTGTAAAATTTCAGGAGGATCTATTGACAGAAATGCAATATTATATTCTAGAGTAGCCCTAAATGGATAAACTGCTCTACAGAGCATGTTTTTTTGGCTAGCTACTCTCTGCTGTCTCAGACGAGGACATCTTTGTCCTGTGACAGCCACCGTAGCTTCTCTATGTGCTTCGAAAGGGAGAAGTGAGCAGTGCCCTGAACCATTGGTTGCAATTGCGCAACCTCACCGCTAGATGCACTAAAATTTACACACTGCACCTTTAACTTGTTTTTAAAAACAATGGCTTCAAAATTTTACATTATAATTGTACAGTTTACGTTGTAGAACAGACTCTGTTTCACTCATAAATAAAAACTACTATTCTAAAAACCAAGAAATTCCTTTGGGAACCTGTGGTTTGAAAATGCTGATTTTCTGACATGAGCCTTCTAATTCCATATTAATACTCCAACAGATAAAGCTTTATCCTCTGTGGCCGTTTTAGGTAGAAGCTTTGTGTTTTATCATTTGCAGCTGGTGCTTTCCAAAGGTTCCTCTTGACAGACAGAGGAGTTCTTTCCCCAAGAACCAGAGACACTTCCCTGGGGAGAAGAGAGGAGTGAACAGGTGTTTCTGTCCACTGATGTTCTTCCCCAGAGATGAAAAAGGCACTGGCACTCCAGCTCACACCCTGTCAGTACAGATCTATGTCCAGTGGCGGCAGGAAAGCCGTCTGGGTTGCAGATGGTGCTTTTGGGTTTAGTGTCAGAGACCTAAAGAGGTGATGAGCACAAGCATCACCTGGGTCTGTGGAGACAAGAAATTCAACAATGCTGGATTCTGGATGCTAGGTTATTTCTAGATGTAGATCTGATCATCATAAGCCACCATTTTGCATGGTTATTTAGGTTTTCACTTGTGCACAAACATGGCTCGACATTAACTAAGGCATGATAAAAAGAATAGGGGAATATCACTGTGCTAAATATTTACCTAGCTAGATATCTGTTAGCTATACTGACTTGCATTTTCATAGATGATGTTCATCAGTGAGATGAAATACTTGCACTTGTTTTTGAAAAGAATTGATACATGCTACACACCAGCAGTCACATGTTGCTGTAGGCGAGATAAGTCATGAGGCACTCCATTCTACCTTGCTATAAAAGAGAATGAAAGAAACAATCAACTATGAATCATTGTTGCTGAAAAATGATTCAGTTGAACTATTAATGCAAAACAATATGGTGACATCATACAATTTGTTGTCACGACTTGTCTCAAGAATATATACAGTATATTAAATAAAATGACAACCATTTGTAAATACATTTCGAGCTGTGTCACGCCATCCAAGATGAATGCCAATATGGAACATGTCACGATCCGTTACTGTACATCAGTGATGGTTCAATTTAGTCTCTTATACATTTCAAGCTCATGAGATGTCCAAATTATTTGATGTATCCCATGAAGCTTTGTGAATTATTGGTGCTAACTATATAAACAATTAGTAATTGGTTTGTTTTATGCAAGCAGTGATACGGTTTGTGAGAATGTGGTACAGAGATTAATTAGCCTAGACTATCTCTTGAGATCTGTAGTAAAGTGTTGTGCAAAGCTGTTCACAGTTTGGGGTCAGTAAGATTTTAATTTTAAAAAATGAATACTTTTCAGCAAGGATGCATTAAAGTGCTTAAAAGTGACAGTAAAGACATTTATAATGTTACAAAAGATTTATATTTCAAAGAAATACTGTCCTTTTGAACTGTAAAGAAAAAAAAAAAATCTTGGTTTCCACAAAAATGTTAAACGGTTAGTTCACCCAAAAATGAAAATAATCTCATTTATTACTCACTCTCATGTTGTTCTACACCCATAAGACCTTTGTTCATCTTCAGAACACAAATTAAGATATTTTTGATGAAATCTGATGGCTCAGTGAGACCACTGTTGCAAAGAGACCATACCTCTCAAGATCCATAAAGGTACTACAAACATATTTAAAACAGTTCATGTGAGTTCAGTGGTTCTGTCTTAATATTATAAGCGACGAGAATAATTTTTGTGCACCAAAAAAAACCCTTACTTTTTCAACAATATCTCATGATGGCCGATTTCAAAACATTGATTCTGAGCTTTATGAATCTTTTGTTTCAAAAGATTATTAAACGGCTAAACTGCTGAAATCACGTGACTTTGGCGCTCCGAACCACTGATTCGATTCGTAAAGCTCCGAAGCAGTTTTTTGAAATCAGCCATCACTATATATTATTGAAAAGTTGTTACTTGTTTTTTTTGTTTTTGTTTTTGTTTTGTTTTTTGGCACGCAAAAAATATTCTCGTCACTTTATAAAATTAAGGTAGAACCATTGTAGTCACATGAACTGTTTTAACCCTCTGGGGTCTGAGGATCTTTGGGCCCTGGAGAAGTTTTGACATGCCTTGACATTTGTACTTTTTTCAGTTGCTTATTAATATATTACTGGCAAGAGTGTCATTACACTGTATTCAGCATGAACTAGGCTACCATAATATATGAGAAACATGTACATGTATGTTTTTAGTACCTTTATGGACCTTGAGCGGTTCAGTGGCTTTGCTCTCAATAGAGGCCTCACTGAGCCATTGGATTTCATCAAAAATCTTAAAGCTGCAGTAGGTAACTTTTGTAAAAATGTATTTTTTACATATTTGTTAAACCTGTCATTATGTCCTGACAGTAGAATATGAGACGGATAATCTGTAAAAAAATCAAGCTCCTCTGCATTTGCAGAAATACACCGCTCCCAGTAAAAAACAACCAATCAGAGCCAGGAGGAGTGTCTTAGCAGTGTCAATCAAGCTCGCATGCGCGCTGATCACGCCCCTCTCATGCACAGCGCCAGTGCATACAGGCATTCAAATTCAAGATTAACGGTGTGCCGCAGCTTTGCCTATGCTGGACAAACAATCCAAACTGCCAATTCCTCGAGTGGCACCTGCTCATAAAATAAAGACGGATAAACGGGAAAGGACAGATGATGATGATAAAAAAAGCCAAAAAGAAAGAATTAGATAGAGCCCGAAATAAAACGAGGGTAAATATCGGAGCGGCTTTTCCGAGGTGGAGGGAGCTACGTGTCCTGAAAGGATTAAAAACCGATGCAGAGTTAGCTGCAGCTTTAATTTGTGTTCTGAAGATGAATGAAGGTCTTACAGGTGTAGAACGACATGAGGGTGAGTAATTAATAACAGAATTGTCATTTTTGGGGGAAATAACCCTTTAAGAAGCAACTGTTCTCAACATTGATAATAAGAAATGTTTCTCGAGCACCAAATCAGCATATTAGAATGATTTCTGAAGGATCATGTGACACTGAAGACAGGAGTAATAGCTGCTGGCAATTTAGAATCAATTACATTTTAAAAATATTTTCAAACGAAACAATCATTTTAAATTGTAGTCATATTTTCACATTATTACTGTTTTACTGTCTTTTATCAAATAAATGCAGCCTTGGTGAACATTGGTGGATTTCTTTTCAAAAATGATAAAAAATAGTACTGACCTCTGAACAGTGTACACATTTACATAGTATTCATTTTATGTTTGTTTTTTTTTTGTTTTTTTCACAAAATAAGTTTTTCAATAGGAACCACTTTTTGTTCAGTTCAGAAACGCTCTAAAAAGTTCTGTAAAGTCCTTTTCAGTTCAGAATGTTTTTAATGCATTTACATTTATTCATTTAGCAGATGCTTTTCAAGGTTACAGAAATGATGGCACAAGCGATAAATCATATGAAGTCAAAAATGTTCACAGAGAAGCCGTGTTTTTGAGCGATGGCAAAGGGGTAAACCCTAAAAATCAGCTAAGCTAAGATCTAGCATATGCTACTCGAGCATCAGTGACTGAGACGTTTCCTTGGTACTTCAGTCAATCATTCTACTTCATTCATGCGAAAAAGAAAGTCCACAGCATACTGTATGACCAATGACTGATTCATCATCCTTCTTTCAGCATGTTTTGCTCCTGCATTGACCTTTCTTGTCTGCGGAAATCTCAATAATTGATTGTGTCTGTTTTTCTATACCATGGTTGGTGGTGTTTTTTTCCCCCCATTTCCCACATGGCTTTGCCTCAATGAGTACATTCCTTGTCACATCTGCGTGGGCTTTCACCATTGTCAAAGAGTCCTCGAGGTGAGTTAAAACTGGGCAGAAAAACACAGTGGCCATCAAATGTTAACGCTTGGCAATTTATTCAGCTATGAAAGACGAGCATAAGTTATAAGTTTGTGGTTCTGATTCTCTCTTTGCCTCTGTCTATCTATCTCCTATATCTCCTATACTCACTGTCTCCCTCTTACTGTCAGTCCCCTTTCTGTGAACCCTTCCTGTCTTTGTTGTCTTTCTTTCCACATTATCATCTTCCCAGCTCACTGTCCGCATACATCTCTTTTTTTACGTTGCATTTTTATGCACAGTCGCCACTCCAGGAAGCCATTTTTAAGAAGGTCTGGCAAGGGGGACATCTGCAACAGTATTATAATTTCTACAGTTTTCCTGTTTCACACTATACAGCACTAATAATTCTGCCAAGTGCCCTTGCAGTGGCTTATGGCCAGCCCAGCAGGATCATGTGGGCAGGAATGTTACGATATTATGCTCTGTTCATCAACACCTGATGAATATGCCAGAAAAACATTCCCCGAATTATACACTTCATCTTACTATTCCTCTATAGCTCCCTCTCTAATCCTGCTTTTTCTGAACGGTGAATTGGTGGAAATATGCCAGCCATTAATGACACCGACACAAAGACACCGCAACTTTCATGTAGACAGCCAAACAAACATGTCTTGCCAAGGTTATCCATTAAGAGGCCCACACAGATGCATGTTTTAGGCGGACAAATAGAGGCCGCTTTTAATTCTGGGTTGCTTGTTCAAAGAATCCTGCACATTATTTATTTACAGGGCGGAGATAAAAACAAAATCATACCTCATTCTCGAAGCATGTTTTGAAAAAAGATTACTGTTTTTATTACTCTGGATAATTATAGCATTCCAAACAATTATGATTTTTCTAATTAGCATGGTTTACCCAGCTTCTAATTTGTTGTTGTATAATGGAGGTGGTATCCTCCTTAGTGTGATCATAATTAGAGTTTGGGGCTTTTAGTCTGTCAGTTAGAATTTAGGTGATCTATATTGGGTTCTTATAAAAGTTGACAAAATTCAGATATTTGCAGTACTATGAAAGTCAGCATGAAACTGAAGTTGCCATAGTCATTTCCTCCCTATTGTGATGTATATGTGAGTGAAACAGCTTCTCGGACACGAAAAAAATGTAGGGAGGGACTTGAATTTGCCCATTGATTAGATCGTTGGATGGTTGTGGTTTGCTATTTGTCGATCTCATGTGAGTGACAGGTTGCCCCGCCCTCAGGCCAGTAAATGTCGTCAGAGAAGAAAAGAGAAGTTGCTGCAAGAGGGAGGGGAAGTTATTTTGATTGAAGATTATGAGGGCATGTAAAATAATATATGTGCACGGATAAATTATAATAAATAGTAATATTCACCCCCAAAAAATCACAACAAAAAAATTGTCCGTTTTGATTTCACGGTAAATGCAAGCCTACCTAGTAGGTAAACAGTACCTATTGTACCGTAGGTAAACTACACTATCGAGAAAGATTACATCATGCGAATAGGTAAAAGTTCCTGTACTAACAACAAAGGACAAGTATTGACATAATATTATGTAAATACTAAATTACTATATGAGTTTTAATGAGTTAACTAACGTATTGTACCACACTGATAAAAAACATTGTGTAGAAAAATACTGTACTATACTAGAAAACTTAGAAACCATTTAGTAACTGCCTAGCAACACCCTATCAACTCAAGAAAACTCAAATCAGCCAACAACTGAGATTTTTAACTAAGTATTTTAGCCTTCAAGCTTCAGCAAAGATGCATTAAATTGAACAAAAGTGACATTTATAAGGTTATAAAAGTTGATGAATGATGCTCTTTTGTACATTGACATATCAAAGGATGCTGAAAAAAATATCATGGTTTTCACAAAAATATTAAGCAGCGCAAATATCTTCAACATTGATAATAATAAGAAATATTTCTTGAAGACCAAATCAGCATACTAGAATGATTTCTGAAGGATCATTTGACACTGAAGACTGGATGAATGGCTGCTGAAAATTCAGCTTTGCCAACACAGGCATAAATGGCATTTTCAAATATATTGAATTGTAATAATTGTTCACAATATTACAGTTTTTAACTGTTTTTTTTTTTTTTTTATCCAATAAATGCAGCCTTGCTGAGCATAAGAGAAAAAATCTTACCGATCTCAAACTCTTGTATGTCTTAAATCAACAGAACAATTATATAAAAAGTAGAGCTGAGACCACCGCATACTGCAGCCATTTTGCTATTAGACAGCAGGGACACATTATGTTCTTATCTGTCACCGAGCTGTGCTGCTGCAGGATAAACCTCCAGATGAAGGTATGAGCAGTTAATTTGGTCCTTCTTTTTAAATATTGAGTGGAGTAGCCTGAGTATGCACAGTATGACCCCTCATCTCATCCACATTTAATTCATACCCAAATCCAATCCTTTGGGACCCTGCGGTCCTCTGCTCCACCTGAACTCATAAAGGGTTTAATTGAATCCATCATTGGCTTAATTGTTTAAATGAAGTGCTTTATCAGACTCCAGCCTTTGATGAGTTTTGTTGCAGAGGACCCGTAGGCTTGTAGGGTAAATACACAAGATTGGACACAAGCTTACTCATCGGGCTGAGGCTGGAGTCATTACGGCTGTTGGGTTATGCAGAGTGCAGAAATCATATCACTTCCTCCTCTACATGTTTCTACTGGAGGCCCAATGGCACTGAACCCCATGCTGTGGAAACCGCCACCAAGTGACTGACTTCCATTAAAAATGCATAGCTGCCATTTTGGTGCCACTTAAGTTACACGTGCAAAGCTGATCTGCTCATCACTAACAGATGCTAAAGACGTCAAACCTGCTTAGAGGTTTTACACATATACAGTACAGTATGTACTTGGTCAAATGAATCAACTATTAGCAACGTAAAATATAAACGTATACTTAAACCTCTTATCACCCTAAAATGTGTATAAGCAAAAACAACTATTTTTTTTTATTTATTTTTTTTTATTGTTATTATTTTTACAAATAATAAACAGAAATATACTGCAAATACCATTTGCATTTCATTAGCTTATGAATTTGTACCAGGTGTAAAGTAATTATTTTCAGCATGGTTTAGGATATGGAAATAAAACACTGTCCAGACACTCTGTCTTATTTCAAAGTCATTGAGATGCCAGTATGGCTCATCTCACAGGTGTTTCAGTTGGAAAGAACAGGATTATTTGTCTCTTTTCCCCCCTCCCCTCTCTTTCGACTGCTATTCACTTTGAGTAAAATAGCATTTGTTACACAGATGTGACCAATATGGAAATTCAGCAACAATTAGAGTTGCGGGCGAGCATGCCAAATTGACTGACAACGCTGCTGAAGCAATTTGGAGGCCAACTGAATGCATCTATGAGTCCTCAAAGGCAGTTTGCTTTGGTGGGTATTCATTCTGGTCCCAAGATTCTGACATTATTAGACCTGCTTCTTGATTTCCAGCAGCTTGTGCTAGGTAGAATAAATATTACAATTTGGCTGCTACTGCTGAAAAGTGTATTTTGGAGTAAATTGATGGCTGGTATAAATAAAATCCTAATTTAGATTGATCGTTTTTTGTGGAATTTGAGTGGACTGTTCAACAACCTCCTATAATAATCTCAATAAAACAGCACTATAGACAATAAACACTGCCAAAACAAGTTCATTTACCTATAAATGATGTGCTTTTTATGCAAAGGTATCACATATATAAATTTGCAACACAGTTAATTGAATAGTATTAAATATATTACTATAAAATGATTATTTTAAATAATAATTTACATTTTTATACTTTATAATTTGTGTTTATGTGTGTATAATAGATTGTTTAAAATAGAATTTGTACTCAATAATATACAATATAATATTTAAATTATAACCAGTAATTTATTGAATATTATTAAACACAGATGTTTATATTGTATTAAATGTTATTGTATTATACTTTATATGTAGTACACTACCATTCAAAAGCTTGGGGTTGGTTAGATTTGTTTTTTGACAGTAAACATTGTGAAATATTCTCATAATTTAAAATAACTGTTTTCAATTTAATATATTTTAAATTTTTATATATTCTTGTGAAGGCAAAGCTGAATTTTCAGCAGCCATTACTCCCAATCATTTTAATATGCAGATTTTGTGCTCAAGAAAAATTTCTTATTATTATCAATGTTGGAAAGAGTTGTGCTGCTTAATATTTTTGTGAAAACTGCATTTTTTTAGGATTTTTTTGATGAATAGAGTTCGAACAAACAGCATCTGTTTTGAAATATTTTTGTAACAATGTAAAAGTATTTACTTTCACTTTTGATCAGTTTATTGCGGATAAAACATGTCCTCCAACCAATATGCCCATATAGGTTGTTTGTCACTTCCCTGAAATACGACTCATAGGAGCGTTTATTAAAGTTGCGCCAATATCGACAATAGGACACTTTCATTTTAATGCATGAAATATGACCCATAGGAGCGTTTACTAAAGTTGTGCCCCTATCGACAACAGGACACTTTAATTTTAACGCATTGTACCCTTCTATCTGCATCATATTTCGTGTTTCGCATGGCTCAATTGGTAGAGCATTGCAGTATACAACAATATGCAATCATGCGATCGTGGGTTTGATCCCAGGGAACTCTTGTACACATAAAGCACTATGGCCCCGTTTACACATACATGGTTATTTTGAAAAACTGATACATTTCCCTTCGTTTGCGCCCTTCGTTTACATGCAAACAGAGAATTCGCCTCTGAAAACGAGTCTTTCTAAAAACTCCGGCCAGAGTGGAGATTTTGAAAATCTTCGTTTGCACGTTTGTATGTAAACTGAGACAAACGGGTGTTTAGGCAGCCAACGTCACAGTATGCGCCAAAGCTCGCACCTACGTCAAAAGTGCGACCTATGTTTACATGTGATCATGGAAGCGTTCAGAGTAGCAGTCGCATTTATGTTGGTGCAAACTCTTCTCGTGTGTTATTCGTTGCTATTTATGTTGCTATTTATGTTGTTATTCGTTGCTATTTATGTTGGTGCAAACTCTTTTTGTGTATTATTCATTGCTATTTTCGGGTTTCTGATTGGCTTGAGCTTCTCGTTACACACCCACCTACAGGTTTGACATGCTCTTGACGGCATATATACACAGGTATGTGTAAATGAACACTTTTCTGAAAACTGACATGTGCACAATGTTATTTTTGAAACCGGAGAGGTTGAAATGTCCGTTTATGAAAATAGTCGCCAACGTGTAAACGTAGCCTATGAATCACTAATGCTAGGTTTATGGTTGGGGTAGGTGTAGTCGTTAATAAAAAATGAGCTTTGCTAAATGATGTTTTATTAACAAAGTTCGGGAGGAGCAAGTTCAGATAATTAACCTAATTAGCACAGGTGGAAAGCATTCATTTAATCAACTCAACCAATTTCAAGAGGTATAAATTCAGCAGACTTCTGTTCATCTGAGAGTTTATCAGCATCCCTCCTCCACCCCATCTCCTCACTTCTAGTTCTATCTACTTTTACCACGCCAGGGGGAGTACTCTGGGTTCGGAGCCCTCTCCCCAGACAGCAAGCCAAATATGCATAACTTACTCTATTTAATTATATGGATATGTGAACTCGTGAAATGGAAATAGGACAAATGGTGGGTAAGGGACCATGTAAAAAGTCCACACACTGCATTTAAAAGAACACGTATTTTGATTGATAACGACCGTCATATGTCATTTCATGGTGACAGACGTAATACGACACTGTCATTATTTTTACGCCAGATAGAGGGTGCATGACTTTAAAACTTAAATATAGGTCGTAATAAGGTGCTTGAAAAACTACCTATAGGGTTGTTTTTTGGAAGAGGACAGTCTTGGATAAAAACAATTTCCTTCAGTGTACTAATATATGTTTTGTATATATAAATATTTATGTACATAATCAGTTCCCCAACCCCTCCCACCACTACACTAGTGCACATGTGAGAACAACTTGTTAGTTCAGTTGCATGTCTTTTTGACTGTCAGATATAAAAATGTTTTCAGCTTTACCGGTGTTCTTTTAAGCCTCTCACCTACTCTAACTTCTATTTACCGCTAGAAGCCCTCTGTGAAATATCCCCTTTGCTCTGAAGGGCATTTATGTGTCAAAGATCTCTCTACAGGGTCATGACGACACTGTCATCCCTTGCATGATGGATAGCATGCTTAATTCAGCTTTCTACTTCTCTGTCAGAGCTTCAGCATCCATCATCTCTGCACTGGCACTTTAAATCGGTTACATCAAATTAACCTCATGACTTGAGGCTGAGATTTTACGCTATCAAATTGGTTTTGTCTCCATGACATATGTGACTGCACACATCACCGACTGCCAGCGCTTCAAAATAGCTATTGGTTTCATAAACCAGGTGATCAAATGAAAAGTTTTCATTATTTTCTCAATATCTGTAACACAATCTGTATCGGGTGTCAAACAATAAAGTGTGTAGTGTTCAAATTAAGTGATATGTGAAGAACACACTTTTCATACACAGAGATGACTGCAGTGTCAGTATTTCTGATGCAGAAAGCAGATAAATTGCTCTGGCCGCTTGGTGTTGCGCTTGCGGGATGATGTGTGACAGCTCAGGGAAGGTTTTTGTTCAGAAGTAATTGCTCTCAGGCCTTTTTGCTGTGGTATAGAAGATCCATATTCAAATAAATCATGCTGGGATTAACTAGTTCCTTCTCAGCTCACTGGGAGAGAGAGAAAAAGGAGGGGTGGAGGCTTGTTTAACAGGCGACATGCACATATCTGTTTGTGTTGATTGTGTGTTGGACTTTTCTTGGATGCATACATGAATGTGTGCATGTCATTCACATGGGCTCCTCTGTGGTTTCGCTGGAGACTGCACACTAATTGTGACCTGTCTTTGTTGAGAGGTGTGACTGACAGGCTTTCATCTCTAGATTGGCTGTAAGTAGCCCACCCGCAGGGCACACTCAATCACAAAGAGGGCCCACATCTGAAGTAAACGTTTTAGTGTTTCATCATGACACGTCAGATATACAAGCACGACATGTCACGCAGTTATGCTTCTAAGTTATCACACTCTTTCAAAATCTGCAAGATGTTTTCTTTTTAAAACAAAGAAAAATGTAAATGTCAATATAAAATGTCAATTAAATGTCAATTAAAACCATACAAATGTTTTTTTTTTAATAATATTTTGAATGATTTATAATAAATCATAATAATGTATTATTATTATTATTATTATCAATAATACTATATATTATATTATAATATATATTATATTTATTTTGTATTATAGATGAATTTTCCCTTTCCCAATGGCAAATTGATGGCAAATTTGTGTTAGATTTATTTATTTGTTTGCGTTTTTATTTATTTATTTAGTTAGTTAGTACACACACAGAGTTCATGATCCGGTGTGTCTCAGAATGGCTCGGTACGCAGTAAGGTTTGGGATGCATGTAACATCCATTAGAAAATGCAATTCTTTCATGAAACCTCTCCGAGTGTTTTGCATGATAATGTGTATGACATTGTTGATATATTTGGTCTTGGCGAAAAAAATCTACTCTGCCTTTGCTGATGCTGCAAAGCAAGTATGGGACTTGCTACTGCCAATACATACACACCACACTGCTGTGAGCAAGTGAGACATGCTGCTGCTGCTGTACAGTGTAGTGTGCATGAATTACCCGTAGCAGATCTATACAGGTGGAGCTGGGGAAGGTGGAGGGTTTCTGAAAGCACAACTGCGCTGCTAAGGCAAATGCTAACCAGTATTTGAAGGTTGAGCACGTGAGCTCATTGGCTACTGATACAGCAGGAACCAATCATCTGTGCCCTATAGAGAATGATGTGATTTCAAGCAAGTTGAGTTAAGGACTTTTAAGCCTGTTCCATCTAGAGTTTCATGACAGAACTTTATATTTATCTTGCCAAACTTGTAATGAGAATCGTTTATAGATATGTTTCCTTGCAATTTTCCACCAAAAATAAAAGTTAAATGGTTTAACATTTGAAAGCAAAGATATTAAAGGGTTAGTTCACCCAGAAATTAAATTTGTCATTAATTACCCTCATGTCGTTCCACACCTGTAAGATCATTGTTCATCTTTGGAAAACAAATTAAGATTTTTTTTCATAAAATCCGATGGTTCAGTGAGGCCTGCATTGCCAGCAAGATAATTGACTACAGTGGTTCAGTGTTAATGTTATGAAGCGACGAGAATACTTTTTGTGCGGCAAAAAAACAAAATAACGACTTTATTCAACAATATCTAGTGATGGGCGATTTCAAAACACTGCTTCATAAGCTTCGAAGCTTTACGAATCTTTTGTTTCAAATCAGTGTTTTGGAGCGTTTATCAAACTGCCAAAGTCATGTGATTTCAGTAAACAAGGCTTTGTTATGTCATAAATGCTTCGAAATTTCCATGGATCACCATGGGGGGGGGGGGGTGACTTTGGCAGCTACACGCTACGATCCACTGATTCGAAATAAAAGATTCGTAAAGCTCTGAAGCTTTAGTAACTTTCTGGGCATTGAAATTGTTAATTGTCTTGGAGGCCTCACTGAGCCTTCGGATTTTATTATTGTAATTTTGCTGTTGTTCTGTAAATGGATTATTATTATTCACAATTATATTTCAATTGTATTATTATTATAATTACAAAAATTAAACTAATCAAAGAATTATAATACTATTTCAATAATACTATTGTTCTATAAAATAAAGTATTGCTATTTTTATTATTGCACAGTCATATGGGGAAGTTTTCCTTCTTTTTTTGTCCTGATCACATGCCTGTTAAATGCGCTTAGTTCTTCAATATCATTTATTGCTTCCTCAAGCATCAGTGAGATTTTGTAGCCTTCTGTGAATCCTCTAGGCCCTGTAAGTTCTCTGTTTTCCCAGCATTCCTCACAGTGGCTCAGTGATGTCGAGATACACCTTTGGCACTCACACACACAAAAAAAATCATCACAAAAGGCCGTAAAAAGTCAATGATGCTGGAGGAGGCAACACACCGTACAGTATTAAGAACCAGTAGTATGTAAACATTTATACAGTATTATAAGTGTAATTTATCTATATAAACTTGTATGTACAGCTGTACAAAACTACATTTTCCATGTAAAGGACACGTTTATATAACAGGAACTGAATTGTTCTGATGAAAAATCAGACTGTCTGGAAAACGTACACCTACACTATCCAAAGCTCATTATCTTCAGCTCAAGCACAGCTAGAGCTCTCAAAACCTACTCAAAGATAACCTTGACAGACAGAAACACATACCGAGACTTACAGAACTACCATTACGACTAATAAATGACCATCACGACCGTGATATTGACCTGTGCAGCAAGACAGACAGAGCGTTTGAGAAGAACAAGAGTTAGTCGTGGTGTTCTTAAGGGAACTTTCTGTACAGAACCTTCAGTTCTCAGTGGTTGCCAGTGGCAATGTACTTTAACTATTCCAACTTTTGATCCCTCATGAACCAACAATATGCACTGGTTGACTGATCTTGGTGTTACATCACACTAAAGAAGGACTATACTTTAGGGAGGGATGTGCAGTTTCGATTATCTGTCTGAATGTCCCGAGTCACTAGTTTATAATGGGGGGGAAAAAAGTAATGCTCATTACAGTACTCATGTAGTTGGTTACAATGACAAGTAAGTTTTTACTTTTTACATCATCTCATTGTGGCCCCTATTTTGCCTGTTTACTAAAGAATAGCCACTTTTCAAACAGCAGGCGCCACACTTAGACAGCCTAGAACTGTCTTTCATATTCTTGATACAGCTGAGATGTAGTTTTTCCATGAATAATGCAACAACATGTTTCTCCTGTGAACAGTTATAAAAAAATGCATGAGGCATCTCTCTGGATGAGTTGAAAAGCTTTTGTTTAAATCTCATTGTTTGGAGGTTAAATCTCCTCCATCTCTCAGCCCAAATGGAGAGCAGCATGATCGGTTCAGCGAGAGCCAGCTCAGAGTCTGCTCTCATTACTGTTCATATGCTATCTCGTACAGACACATGCGGAGGAGACCCCCACTTCCCAGTCCCCTACAGTGAGCAGCACGATCGGGATCAGCGCATATTCAATTACTATGAAGATCTTTGATTTGCGACGTAACATGCAAGAAAATTGCTTCTCCCTGGTCGCAAGAAAGAGAGCCTGTCTGTCTGACACTGATGCATGCAGATAAGAACAATGACACACACATCCACACCCTTAGGAACCAGATCATATCAAACATCAAACCTACATGAAGGGGGGCCTTAGCAAACTTCCAAGGGGGGCCGCAGGCCAATATATATATAAAAACTTTTATTAGAAAAATAAACTGAAATATTTTTTTTCCTCTCAATAGCTATAGTTTTTATTAAATTACATAGTTATTGAAATTTCTTGTAATCACATCATTTATTTGAACAAGCTCCAAAAATGCCTCGTTTGGATACTGTTGGGTTTGTGATTTCACAACGCAATGTCGCAAGACATTGAGTTATACATCATCGCACCATAGGCCCCACCCACTGGCATTCAGTCGCTTATTTGCTACACTAGATGAGAGCATTGCGTCACATCAAAAGGACATAGAAGGCATTATAATCACTGACACTGTCTACACTGCAACAAAAAACAGATGCGTGTTCAGTTTCTGACATTCTTAATGCACTTGGAAAATGGTCAATTGGACAAATGGAAAAGTGAAAGAAGGATCCTAGCATCAGGGATTTGGGGAGTGTTTAGTGGATGGTTTTAATGACATCCTGTATAACAGGAGGATTATGTTTGTTCAGAGCATTTGACTGCATATTGTTTTGTAAACAAGACACAGTGTAATGGACATTTCGCAAATAAACTGTTGTTAAAAGATGAAGCAGCCAACTGTACTGGATATGACAGTAGCTGTATCAGAAACTGTCACATATGGCACAGAGACGAGAAGGTAAGATCCAAATGCAGCTTTAATGGGGTAATCCAAATACAGGCAAGGGTCAAACTCCACAGATCAGTCCACATAAAACAAAGAAAACACAAACAGAAGCCGGTGACCGTAAATGAAACCACAATAAAAATATATATATAAATAGACAGACACTAATGAACAAACACAAAACAGCTGAGTGCAATGACAGGATAATGAGTCCGGGAAGTGGGTTATGGGAATTGAAGTCCAAGTGAGGTGAAACAATAGTCCGTGTTGGAGTGCCCTCTAGTGACTATCATGCTTTGTCTGTAAATGACGATTTTATATGGCTAATGTTTTCAAAACACTTACTCACGTGCAATCCACCTTTTTCCTATGCCTTATTATGCTTTGCACGATCATGGGAATAACTTCCATTAAACTGTAAACAAACAGTTAAGGTTCACTCAATGAATGCAATTTTTAAAAAACTGGGTACAATGAAGTGACATTATTCTATTCACCGTTCAATCATTGAACATTTAAAGGAAATTTAAATGTGTAGAAAGCATTAATAAATGACTACAACACACCATGAAAAACCCCAAAAGCTCAAATATTTCTACAGCAATGTTACGGATGTGTTAAATATCACTGGATTTGTCTAAATTATGTAACTTATGTTGCCTTAAGCAAAAATGGTGAAGAACTTTAGCATTGAGTGATAATATTTCAAAGTGCTTTCCGTCATTTTGACAGACAACAAATACTGCTTTAGAAATGTCCAGTAAACTCTAATAGGGATAAGAAGTGAAAAGGGGAGATAATTACATTTTAAAGCATTTGAAAACAAACCTGGAAAGAGACGTGAGGATTTGGGGAGAAAAACTAGATATTCTTAGTGCATTCCAGTGAATTATTCATGGGATAAATCTGAAATTAAATCAGGAGAGCAGAACACAAATGCACAGTAAGTTGTGTTTTTTCATACTGTTACAGTGAAATACAAAAAAAAAAAAAAAAAAAAAAGAAAGAAAATAATCAGGAGGAAAGAAATGCAGCCACTGAAAAGGGCTCTTGCCACAGATACTGTATTCTTGTGATACCACATTAAAATACCAAGCATGAAGTGAAATTAACAGTGATGATTTGTTTCAGTCTTTTTAAATGGAAGTTCCCAAAAAAATGGACGGGCCACTCAGAATAAAAAACAAAAGTAGGCTCGCCAGGAAAAAAGGTGGATAGTGAGTGGGCATTGATACTGTTACTCCTATGCAGTGATGTTAGCCAATCTTAACAGTGGCCAATTACTGGCAAAGCCTTAAAGGAACCGGCACTTAAAATGTATCATTTCAGTCAGAGGGTCAGATGGAAGGTTGAAAACAATCATATATAATATAATATAATATATATATATATATATAATATAATATAATATTGTATATATATATATATATATATATATATATAATATTTTATATATATATATATATATATATATATATATATATATATATATATATATATATATATATATATATATATATATATATATATATATACAGTCCATGTTTTGACCCCTTGAAGAAAAATAACCTTAATTCAAATATATTATGCAATTTTTCTTTCCAAGCAAGTTATCCTTTATAAGGATATTTTGATATTTTTAACTGGGGAAACTAGACAATAATTTCATTAATCAGTATTTGCTGCAGTGCACAAAACAAACACATGCTTATACACAACTCCTACAGAAGTAGGCCTTGTCGTCTACAATCCCTGAGGCAGAGAACATGAAAATTAGTCTGTCCTCATCCCAGTCTGGGTGTTCATTATTGTTTACATTTGTTTAGCATTCCATTGGCGTGCTGAAAGTTGTGCTCTTATGCAATCCGACTTATTAGTGGGGTATGAGAATGAGTAGAAAGGTGCTACTGACAAAAGGGACTCTGACTTAAAAATTAACCGGGACTGACACAAGAGAAACAACAATGCTTAAAGCAATAAAGCTGAACCAAATCATGGATGCTCAGATCCTGATTGTTTCCCACAATGCCCTCTTACATTACCTCAGTCCATGCCACTGTTTCTTATTCCTGCACACAACAACACAAAACACAAACTTTTGAAAATGGGTTTCACAGTGCAAGTTTTTGAAAATTATACCATTAACATCTCTGTTGTGTAAACTACTAATGTGCAAATTTGTGAAAACGGTGACGTCATACGCATGTGTATTATATAAGGGTGGCACAAGATCTTGTGCCATATTTTAATATCTTGCAATATTGAAATATGAAGTGATTTCTCTTTGAGGTGAAAAGCTGTCTCGTGATATCACCTTGACAGAGTGTGAGTGTGAAATTAGCATAGATTATGCCACTGCTACATTTACATTACAGCCTCCACTGACGTTTTGATAACGGCCGCTTCAATTCTAAACCGAAAGCGTCTGCTCTGCTCATCCAGCACGAGCTGCAGAGTCGCATACAGTGCAGCAGGAATCACAGTTCGAATGGCGAAGGATTCATTGTGCAACAGAGCCTAAGCGTCTGACATATGTCTTATCTTGTAGAATGCGCACTCAGCACTGCCGTTTCCCACTCACCAGGTACGCACAATGGCGAATTTGAAAGCGATTTTAATACCCCGCAATTGGAGAGCGGCTCCCTGATGCAAGCAAATTAGGCTACATATAAAGTCTTTTAACTATATCTTAGCTCTGTATCATACTTGAATAACAATTTGGTCTCTGTTTGCACTTTGAATATTGAGAGAGTCCTTTGATTATGGTTGCACTTATTGTTTGTCTGTTATTTATTTTTGTTATTTATACTGTTTTTATTTCTGAGTTCAATTTGTGAAAAGGAGTTCAGTTAAGAGATCACACACAGCTTCAATCAGAAGTTCTAGAAGCTCATAATTCATGTACAGTTCTAAGGTCTGAAGAGACTCATGTCAAATCATGTAGGAGAGAAGCCAGTCAGTTGAGTTTATGGCAAAACCTTTTACTGTGCTTGGATATTGTTGTCTTTTACTGTATATGATAATTTATGTTCAATAGAACTGAAATGACATTTACTACAAGATGATTTGTTAAAACTTTTCAAACTGCACCTGCAGACTGCAGTCTCCTTCTTGTGAACCCAGTCTCGTGTCTCATCTCTTGAGCTAAGTATTGTGTGTTCAGTCTATAATTGTGTAGTGTTTCTTTACAAATGTAAACATACCTTTAGAAGAAAATAGTTGCTTCAGGTGCTTCATATATAGAAACTTTTAGAGGTTCCATTATGGAATAATTTTATGGAATTAGTTTAAATTCATCTTGTCACTAATATTTTATCACTAGAAAAATACCTTATCACTAGAAAAAATTGAAATGAGATGATGAGTTGAATCAGGTGTTCTAAAAAGTAATTAATTTCAGAACTGCTTTGAGCATGACTCGCCGATCAGAATTTAGAATTGGAATTCATTTTTTATTTAGACTTGGTGATCTTCAGCACTGTAAGCGACAATGGCTTATGTACAATTGAGAAAATATTAACTTTATGCAAATGAGCAGTGATGTAGCAGCGTCAGATTAGAATGGCATCTGGTTTTAAAACCACTTGTTTGTCACATTGACCAAACATTTTCCAGTAGAGGTGTATACCTCATTGTTGTTGTGCAGGATACTTGGTGCAATGTGCACAGATGGGAAGGTCCTCAACATTTATAATCAGGTGGCAAGCCTCTTTATTAGACAAAATTCGGAATCGAACAGTCTAATTTCGTACTTGAATTGCTTAAAGGGTTAGTTCACCCAAAAATTTAAATTACTCACCCTCGTGTCGTTCCAAACCCATATTCATTCATCTTCAGAACACAAAATTAAGATATTTTTGATGAAATCCGAGAACTCTCTGACTCCTCTATAAACAGAAATTTAACTACCACTGTCAAGGCCCATATAGGTACTAAAGACATCATTGATTTCACTGTTTTGATATTGAAAAGTGATATGTTGGTACACTCCTACTGGAGATACAACATAATAAATGTGCTTGGAAATTATATCAATATTCCATTTGATTTAGCCTGAATGCATTAGACTTTACCAAGGCTGTGAGGGCTGGTCTTGACCTTGCTCTTAGCAGTCCAGAATGTCTGGCAGTGAAAAGTGTGCCCTAGTTACATTTTTTCCCATCAGAAAATGTGTGAAAGAGATTGTAGAGAAGGGAGTTCTGTGTTCCATGCTGTGATCAGTGAGGGAAGAGCATGTCTTCGCATTATCGAGACCTCTGTCACCTGCAGCAAGTGCCAAGTGAATAAAAAAAGACACTTCTTGGCTCTGCATTAGGACGTTGGCCTCTTTCCAAGATGAAAAATATTTGATCTGAAACCACATATGCATCCTCACATGCAGATATTTCTAAACACACACGCACATGCCACCCACCCACATGCATATCCTTTGCGGATCCATGTGATCTTCTCTTCAGGGTTTCTGATAGAGGTGAGAATAATGACAGATAATGGTTTTCTCGTTACTGGAATGAACTCGATTCCATTCCTGTTTCCTCTTTGCTTGTGACCTCTTACCTCACTGGCAATGTGTGGGGCCCCTGATGGCTCTGGGCTGTGGTGCTATCCATCTTCTCTTATTGAGTTTATTCACAGTCTGAGCTTTGTCTGTGTTTTTGAAAGCATTTGTTTCTCCTCTCTGACCTGAGGGAGACAGTCTGTCTGTGTCTGTCTTCGCAATGTTCCACCTGCCTTCACACTTTCATCTGCTCAACACCTCAACACACATCACACCTACTTAGAGAGAAAGAAATGATCTGTTACCTTGTTACTCTGTGTTCGAAGAACTGCATACTTGTGTGATGTATCAGATTTAGATTCATTACTTATATGTAAATCTGCATGATCAGTCTTACATATATGAATATATTTACACATGTACAATTTTAGTACATGAACATTTTCACTTGCTCTTGAAAGAGGGTTTATATGCATTCAAAAACAGAAGACGTCATGCAGCATATACCGTATTCGGTAACACTTTAGAATAATGGTCCGTCATTAATAAGTAACTATGCAGGAAGTAATGCAGGACTAATGAGTAGTACTACATTAACACTTCAGCTACTACTATTAACTAATATAGAAACAAGCTTAACTTATCAGTAAGTAATATTGAATTTAGGAGATAGTTCCTTATTAGCTAATCAATAATTAATGAATGAGATTATCATCATTAATAACTATTAAAGGTGCCCTAGATTCAAAAATTGAATTTACCTCGGCATAGTTAAATAACAAGAGTTCAGTACATGGAAATGACATACAGTGAGTCTCAAACTCCATTGTTTCCTCCTTCTTATATAAATCTCATTTATTTAAAAGACCTCTGATAAACAGGTGAATCTCAACATAACACCGACTGTTATGTAACAGTCGGGGTGTACGCCCCCAATATTTGCATATGCCAGCCCATGTTCCCAACATTATGAAAGGCATTAGACAACAAGGGCAGAACGTCTGGATCTGTGCAGAGCTGAATCATCAGACTAGGTAAGCAAGCACAATAGCAAAAAATGGCAGATGGAGCAATAATAACTGAGTTAACAGTTTTCCAACACTGTAGCATTAGCCGTTAGCCACGGAGCACAGCCTCAAACTCATTCAGAATCAATGTAAACATCAAAATAAACACTGTACTTAAGCGATTAGACATGCTGCATGACGAACACTTTGTAAAGATCAATTTTGAGGGTTATATTAGCTGTTTGAACTTTTTTTATGTTGTTTAAGGCAAGCGCGAGCTCTTGGGGTGTGGAGCACCAGATTTAAAGGGCCGCACACCCTGAATCGGTTCATTTCTAATCATGCCCCAAAATAGGCAGTTAGAAAAATGAATTAAAAAAATATGTGGGGTATTTTGAGCTGAAACTGAAAACATTCAGAGGACAGCTTAGACTTATATTACATCTTTTAAAATAAAGTTCTAGGGCACCTTTTAACTAACTGACAAATTGTAAAGAACATTATTGTGTGTCAGAGACGAATCAGTCATCATTTTTACTCTGAATGTCATAAAATGCATCACTAATTACTCGAGTGTTACCTAGTCACTATACAGGAACTACTAGTGATCTGGACCATTATTTTAAAGTGAAAAACATCTTTTTCACTTTAAAATAATGGTCCAGATCACTCGTAGGTCTTGAAGATTTTCTTTTTTTACTCAGAACATGGTCATAAAATGCATCACTAATTACTCAAGTACCTAGTTATTCTTCAAGAACTGCTAGTGATCTGGACCATTATTTTAAAATGAAAAAGATGTTTTTCACTTTAAAATAATGGTCCTGATCACTAGTAGTTCCTGCATAGTAACACTTGAGAAATTATGCATTTCATGATCACGTTGAGAGTAAAAAAAAGACAATTGCTCACATCTCAGACACTTTCATGTTGTGATTAGTACTTAATTAGTAATTCTTTATAATTTGTCATAGTTACCTATTAGTTATTAATGATGCCAATCTCATTCTGTAATTATTGATTAGCTAATAAGGAACTATCTTAGTATTAAATTTGATATTACTTACTGATAAGTTAAGCTTGTTTCTATATTAATTAATAGTAGTAGCTGAAGTGTTAATGTAGTACTACTCATTAGTCCTGCATTACTTCCTGCATAGTTACTTATTAATGGCGGACCATTATTCTAAAGTGTTACCCAGTATTCAATATGATGGCAAAGCTGAATTTTCAACATCCATTACTTTAGTCTTCAGAAAACACTCTAATACTGTATCCTGATTTGGTGCTCAAGAAGCATTTCGTATTACGATTTGGTTTGATTTGACCTGATTATTTTCAATTTTATAATTATTATTTTTGTTTATTTTTTTAAATGGTAAATACAAATTTAGGGATAGTCAGTGTCTTTGTGTTTGGAGTAGTTTAGCAATCTGGATTTTTTAGGTTGAAACTAGGTGAAGAGTATTTTTGGCAATCATTGCATTGAATCTTTATTGTCAAAACGTGTTGTGATGCAACGATGCGTATTACCATACCTCAAACTGTTTGCATATCTCCTATGGTGTGTGTACTTATGCATTACTGTTGACGCATTGATGATATCAGCGGTTTCCTGAACTAACTGCTTTAGTTTGTTCTATTTATAGACATTGTATCGCAATAAAAAATTAGCTCTTGATGTGTGGAGATGGCAAAGACCCTAACGCTCAACAGTTTAGGCACAGCTGCACAGATAGCAGCAGTGATCAATAAAGTCCTCTAGCTTGCAAACATTTTATTACTGATAATATCATTGAGATGAAAAATTGTTATGGGACTCTCAGTCGCAAGGTTGGTTTTCTAGGAAATAAAAGGGGGGGAACGCTGAAAAAAAACTTAACATGATCATGCATGATGTGCACATTTTTGTTGTCCTGTTGTTGTTTTGGTTAATATACGCACATTTTTATTTATTTTTTTTTACCTCAGAGATGACCTTATAGTCAGCCAATTAAAAAAAAAAAAAATGGTAATTGTCATTCAGTCGTCATTGACACAGTAATTGATAACTTAATTTGCAAGACCTTTGAATACATCAATAACTTCAACCTTAATAACATTGATTACCCCATGGATGAGCTTATTAAATCATCTGTAATCTTAATAACATTGAATTTTGTAAAAACATTTTGTAAGCTTTATATTCTAATCACTGAACACATGCAGACACTCTTTTGGCAGAGGTCTAACAACCTTGCGTAATTCAGCCATTCTATCTTAGTATGCTATCTTAGAATGTTACAAGTTGTGGAGGAATTCCAGGGGAAAAGAACAAACATAAAACAAACACAACAGAACTATATAAAGGCTATTCACATTAGCATGTTTAAACTTTCATTCATTTGATACAAAGAACAGACGTGGCATCTAGTTGCAGACTAATATACACATAGCTGAAGTGGACTGATATCGTCTTGGTCTGGAGCGAGGTTTACGTAAAGCCGGGCACACATGGAATTTGAACATCGACTGTAATCGTAGACTGAACGCAACTGGCTCTGACTGGACGCGTTTGAGCGCGATCAGTCATAAGTATCAATTTACATTCATAATCGACCTTACACTCGTTAAGTGTGTGCGCGGCTTAAGGTAATGTCAAAATAAGCTGAAATCTGCCCCAATGGCTCTCAATTAGAGCGTGCTGCAGTTCCATTTTTCACCACAGATTTACATTGGGAAAATTGTGGGGTGCTGTGGAGCTGGGGAGGCGCTGTATCTTGAGAGTAAGCACTGGTCCAGCCTATTTCACCAAGGTCCACTAACTTCAAATTTATGGCTTCACCACTGATCTATGAATATTTTGGTGGGGCTCTGTGTTTGGTCTTGACCGTATGTTAAAAATTTCAAACAAAACGATACTTCAAGTCAATACAGTCAATTTGTAATGAGATTCCTCAATGTCATTCCTGTGGACTGGTGTATATTGTATGCTCCTCATTTCCATGACTTGGCACAAACCCCGAACAGACCCGCAAAGAGTTAATGTTTTCAGATCTATGCAGGAATAGCATTCTGTGGATCAGTGCTCTCACAGTATGAGCTCTTTTTGCTCTTGCTCTGTCTGGTTTTCTTATCAAATTTGCCCAGTTAATCAATTCCCACAACAAAAATAGTCCTCGGGCAGGAAATGAGTGATAGCGCAGAAAGATCCTTTCGGCATGATGTAACTATGAACCTCACGGTGCTCCTTTGGGACAGCAGTGACCTTGAGAGTTCTTCGTACATAAATCAAACTGCCATGGAGAGTTGGGCGAAGGGAGACAAAAAGAGACAGAGGGAGAGAGCAAGACAGAGAGAGTGTACCAGTTCCCCACAAGCAATGTGGACCGAAGCCAATTGTTCTAAGCATATGTTCAGATTTTTATGTATGTATGTACTGTATTTATTCATCAAAGAAAAAAAAAGTTTCACGGTATCCACAAAAATATTAAGCAGCACAACTGTTATCAACATTGATAATAATAAGAAATGTCAATTGAGCACCAAATCAGCTAATTGATTCGAAGGATCATGCGACACTAAAGACTGGCTGCTAAAAAGAAATCACAGGATTAAATTACATTTTAAAATATATTTAAATACAAAACATACAAAAAAATTTCACAATTGTACTAATTTTACTGTATTTTTAATCAAATAAATGCAGTCTTGATGTGCGAGAGACTTCTTTCAAAAACAATAAAACCTACTGACCTCAAACATTTGAACAGTAGTGTTTTTTTTTTTAAAATAACAGATTGTGTCACATCATTGACCCATTCAATAAAGCAGAGATCCGCCCCTTTACAAGTGATCACATGAGAAGCATTTGAGACGAAGTATTGAGCTTATTTTAGCCATTGCTATCCATTGCTATAGCAGTGGTCAAAGTAATCACTTTACTCTACTCGGCACAATAAAGCCTGAATTGTGTAGGTCTAGGTCTATTGATCATAACAGCTGTAGATCATTGTTGGAGCAACATTCTGTGGAACATATTGCTCACACAGAATGAGGATTTCTTGCTGCAGCTCTGTCTGATTTTCTTATATGAAAAAAAAAAAAAATAGACCCAGGCAGCAATGAAGTGATAGTGTAGAATGATGCTGCATAGCTGATGTAACTGTGAACCAGTGTTCCCCTGAAGCAGCTCTGACCTTGAGAGTCCTCTATTTCTCTATATTCATCCATGTGCCAGAGTGAGCAAGGAGGGAGAATCACAAGAGAGAGAGAGAGCTGTGAGTGCAGTGTTGTTCATTTAGGCATAATTATTAACAAGAGACAATATAAAATGTGGGATTTAAACCCAACTTTTTTTTTAGGATTTTGAAAATGTACATACAGTAAAATATTATGAGATATTATATCAGATTCTGCACTAGGTCATTAATCAAATATGTAAATGTGTAACATTGATCATGTGACTCTTTGTATGGATGGTCTGATGTTCCTGCAAGATGCTCTTTGGATCATTCTCAACAGTGTTGGGGAAAGTTACTTTTAAAAGTATGTATTTACAATATTGTAGTAATCCTTTAAAAGTAACTAATTACATTACTCAGTTACTTTTTTATGGAAAGTAATGTGTTACGTGACTTTTTCTCATCTGGACTGGGTTTGCTTGTTTGTTTTTTAATAACAAAAACATCATCAACAACAACAAAGGCTGAAGGAAATGCAAATTCTTGCAAATACACACCTGTAGTCTGTTGCATGAAGCTATAGTTGAACAAACTCTGAGTTTCAGAGTAGGTTTGGAGTTGACACATACAGATAAATCCATCCTGGTTTAGATCAGGATCAACTGTTGCACAACCCTCTGTATAAACTTTCTCTGTCAACGCAGGTTTAATCCAGAGTTTTGATGCAGTGAGAGTTTCACTGATGCAATGAAAGTTTGAGAAGGCAGCTGAAAGAAAATATCTGACTATATCAATGCATGTGAATCAAACAAATAATTATTATAGTTTTACAAAGAGCTCAAAAGAATACATGTAAGCTTAATCTGTTTAAAAGCTTTATATATTGTGAATTATTCATAATTTAATTTATTTAATATAAATATAATGAATAATTAACAGCAAATGTTAAGCAATTTTGTCTCTAAAATGTTTTCACTATAAACTGCTTTAATTTGGAGCGAGAGATACAGGTGGAGTGGCTTTATTGCATCAGATACATGTCATTTTACTCACAGCTGATTGGTCGAGTTTGGGTTTGTGATCTCTAACTTAGAATAAAAACTGCTCCGGAGCAGGTTAGCCGTGTAGCGTAAGTTACCATAGCAATGAACCCTGCTAAAAACCCATCCACCTTCATAAGCCCGAAAAACCAGAGTTCGCTCAAACTAATTTTGAACTTACCTGGGTAGCAACTGAAACCGGGTGCTCGTTTCCTACAAAAATGTGTTTTCCTGTGACGCGACCAGAGCAGAAGTTTGGGTGCATGTGGATTGTTTTGCTGTAATCTACCAGCACAAATGGAAAATATGTTTGCATGAGGTCGTATTACAGCGGAGAATGTCACAAAAGTGCTATTCATTCACCTCTGCCTGCTCTGCGTTCAGACACACGAGCCATGTGTTTGTTTCACTCAGCACAGCTAGCACATGAGTATTGTTTGTATTTTTCCCGGGATGCGTTCAGAACTGGAGTTTGAATACGAACACATGAATAATTGTTATGATGTACACACGGAGCGCACATATGGTCGGTTTCAGCACGGAGCTCTGTGATGAGTTTAACAACACTCGTCACGTGGATACAGAATATAAAGTATCCGTGTTTAAAGTTTTTATAGACATATTTCACACATTCTCCTGCACCAAAAATGAACCAGCATGGTGCCTTCTTCAAACAAAATATATGTGCAAACTCAACACAGTGTATCTGAACGCGAAGACACGATTATTCTGATGGACAAAAGACTTGGCGTGTAGACTGTATGCTCATAAACGTAATGAAAGCATTATTAGCCCTTGTAAATATTCTTGCACATTTGTCCCTTGTGCTTGGGAGTTTTTTCTTGTATTTCTTGTCGTTATTCTGTATGAGTGTGTTGTATGTTTGTGTTTCATTAGTTATTCTCACCCCTCTTTCGCCCTCTACACTCCCACTTTTCCAGATATTTACACGCCCATTTTTACAGAGTTTTTCCAGCTCAGAGGTGTGAACGACCAGGCTAAAACAGGGGGGTTTCATGACCCTTTAAAAGTAATGTGCTAATTTAGTTACTAAAAAAAAAAAGTAATCTGATTACATAACTTATGTAACACTGATTCTCAAATCATGCTGGAGAACATGATCATCGGGTTTTAAACAAATTTGTGGATTTCATGCAGCTCGAGTGCTGCTGTCATTAAAGCAAAAGAGAGACTAAATAAATACTGACATTCTTATATTCATATTTCAGCCATTTACTCAAACTGTCAAGCTAATATAATTTGTAATAAAAAATAAATGAGAAGAATGCAAAACAAAATATTTTCACCAGTGGACTCATGTGTCACAACACGAACGGGGCTGCGTAGTCACAGACAATCAGAGTGCCTATGATGACCCTGTATACCATCGAAAGCACCTACAGTGGTTACACAAGTGGCGGAACTGGACCTTGGAGCAGTGGAAGAAGGTCACCTGGTCCGATGAGTCCTGTTTTTTTTTGTTTTTTTTTTACATCACATAGATAGACGTGCACATATGTGCTGTTTACCTGGGGAAGTGAGGGCCACCTACAAGACTTGAAGGATTTGCTGCCAACGTCTTGGTGCCAGATACCAATGGACACCTTCAGGGGTCTTGTTGAGTACATATATCTAAAATCCTTATAAAGCTGTAAATGGAAAAGAAGAAGAATAGAAAGAGAGCGAAAGTGATAAAATTCAGGTGTGCATCAGGGATTATATGAAGAGTCACTTGAGTTGAAGTTTACTTGTGTTTGCTTTCTTTACGGAAATCAATGTAGCTTTGAGTGTTTTTTCTCATGTACGCACATTAAATGCCATTCTGTTTGATAAGAGGCATGTGTAAAATAGGGGAGGAGTCCAGATAGGAAATAGAAATGCATGTCTTATGGTTCTGTTTACACTGGAGAATTCAAGAGTCAAACATTTAAGTACACAACCGCATACTCTTTTCTCAAAACGCACACATTCAGTGACTTTGAGCGCCAAGTGCTTTTCTAGCAATCGTTCTGTAATCCTGCTTTTGGTGTATTTCCGTCTGAGAGGAGAAACAGAGGAAGTTAAGCACAGCTCAGACATATTAATGCCTAAGACACTCCAAGCTCTCTATCGCTGTTTTCCTGTCCGTCTTTTTTCATTGTTTGTTTCTCTCTCTCTCTGGCTCCCTGCCTCTCTCTTCTTCTTGTTCTTTGTGGTCATGTATTACATAAAACCATTTCTTCTACTGACATTACACCTCCATGGTAACAAAGTCTTTTTTATTTTTGTCTCTTTATGACTATTTAATTTGTTGTGTGGAGCTTGCTGTAGGCAGGGTCATTGTAGCACGTTAAATAGTGTTGTACAGATGTAACTTCATATCAACAGTAATCTTCCTTTCCCTACATCATCCCGCCTGTATAGGATTTTTTCCTGACAACAGTCACCATTTCCTCTAGAGGGGTATGTTTGGATGAACAGCAGTGTCTGTCCTAGCAAACAACAAATACACTTTCACACAACAGTGAACACATGCTTTCATTGGCCTGGCTTCCAGAAGTACATTTCCCACGTATAGAAGCAAACTAATAAAATAAAATATATTTTAAAGGGGAAAAAAGTGTTTGAAAATTATCTGTGAAGTTAAAATGACTCAAATCAGCTCTGTTCAAAGAGCTTTCTTATCTGAAAAGCCTAGCCTGCCTCTGCTAGCCTGCAAAACCTCACTGTTGTGGAGATTGCCATTGTTTCCATGGAAACACGAGTTCTGTGATAGGTGGATGGCGCTTCAGGCTTATGGGTAGTGTAGTATTTTACTTGGAATTTGGTAATGAAATTATTTTTTTTTTATTTTTTTTTTTTAAATAACTGCCTTTGAAATCACTGTCTTATGACAGCTCAAAGCTTATGGTAGGTCTGTCTCGTTTTATGTTATTGCTAAAAATCAAAAGTTGCTAAAAAATATACAGTATATATGGGGACATTTTCTGGTCCCCATGAGACAGCTTATGAATCATACTTTTAGATTTTTTTTTTTTTTTTTTTTGAGGGTTGTTTATGGGTAGATTTACGGTTGGGGATATAATATACAGTTTCAATAGTATACAAATCATTATGTCTATGGAAAGTCCCCATGAAACATGGAAACCCAACTTATATTGTGTGTGTGTGTGTGTGCACGTTTTTGTCATTTATGAGGACACAAATTTGTATAATGACATGGGTATCACGACGTAAACATGAAATAAGAGGACATAATCAATAGGCCTTGCATACAAATACCATTTATTCATTTACCTGAAAATAATTGTGTAATAGTACAGTAATAGCAAATTAATAACAGTAATGGCAAAAGAATAAATACTATTTTAGAAATTGATAATGCATTACTGGTAAGCATGTTATTGGCATTCGTACAGGCAGTGTATCACCATAGTATATTGCTGTACTGCTTGTTCACAGGAGCCAACAGATTTTTCCACTTTTGAGCACGTGTTAACACCAACGCTTCTTGTGTTTATTTTCAGCTGTGTCATTTTTCACAGGTCGCTCCTTGACAACTGTTTTTTTTTTTTTTTTTCAACACCTCCTAAGACATACATTGTGCTGAGAAGTAAGAGCATGAGAGGAGGAGTTCGGTAGACCTTAATTTAGTTGCCAGGTAATATTTACAGAACAAGTCTTACAGAGTTTCTATTTTGATCCAACAATCAGAACACAGCAGTTTGAACATATTTTCTCCTGAATACTGTGAGGGAAGACGTAGGATGTACTGTAATCAAATGATAAATATGGCATTGCTAAGCTGTGACCAACAGCATAACAGACCAATTTACAATATCACAATAATCTTCAATGTGAAATATGTCATTTCTGCAGCAATTGTAACCAAACTGTATTACAAAAAAAATTGTTGTTCACCCCTCTTGTCTTTTATTATTAAGCCAAACAGCCCCAAACTTATGCCATAGAGTGAACCGGCCTTGATTCCGGAAGTATTTTTCCTATAGGTTTTTTTAAAAAGTCTTCATTAAAGAGTTAAAAACCATGAAGCAAACCAACCAGCTATAAGGTGCCTTGAGTTTACAAACTCTGATTGACTTTAAAAAGTATTTTAAAAATCAGACAAAAAGACAAAGGTACAAGACTGCTTTAATGAGGGAAATATATACAATCATATATAATCATATATCATATAATGATATAAAATATATATATTTATACAACAGTTCTGTCTGGTTCTCGAATCTGATTGGCTGATAGCCATGCGATATTTCAGTGATAACAGCGCTCCTACTGCCTTTTCACCGTTTGTATCACTCCGCTTGAAGTGACCATCATGGCGGCCGATCAAATCAACCGTAATTTTTACAAATACTACTTCTTGTACCTTGAACTGTAGTTTTAATAGTTTTTTAGGCGAGAATGTAGTTGTTTAGACCTGAAATATGTGACTCATATTTAATAACAGCGCCTATTTTACAATTTGTTTTGGCGTTTTCGGAGATGCGAGCTTGAGTGCGTCAGCGGCCGTTCAGTGATTCTGTAACCGCCGAGAACAGCTTCATCTCGGCCAGTGACTCGGGGATTTGCCGCTGGCTCTTATAGTGGTTAAACACGAGACATAATTCAATTTACATAGAACGGGCAATCTTTGGTCTTATTAATCTATTATTTGTTACAGAGCAAGTCGAATTGTGCTATATTAAATTTGATAATAATAAACGTTACGTTACATATAGCACATTGACTACAACTAGACGGGACATATCAGACTCTTCTCTGCTTCAAATATGTAAAACATTAAACTTTATAAACATATGTTTTTTTGAGTAAAGAAAAAAAATGTTTTTTTTTTCAAACATCAGATCTTTTATTTACCTTTGCATTGCACAGAGATGTCCAAACTGCATGCGCACTTCATTCACGAGGTGAGGCGGATTAATGTGGCTTGATTGACAGTTTGAGGATCCAATGGAGTTAGTAGGTTTTGTCACAAGCTCTTTAAAATCATTTTCATTTGTTAAATATTTGTAAAACCCACATACCAGCGTAAATGGTGACCTATTTTTTTTTTTTTTAATAACTAGTGCTTCATGTTTGACTGAACTGTACAATTGTGCTTATATGTTGTTCAATAAATATTATTTTATATAAATATGTCCATTAAGTAATTTGGATTGAGTGAACATTACATTAATACGCCATTAGATGGCGGCAACACTTACAGGAGAATTAGTCAGGGAGTCACAAGAGACTTTTAAATTGAAAGGAACTTTTTCAAAAGGAAGTTGTTTTAGCGCTGTGGTGTTATGGATGGAAAATTCCCAAAGCTGAAAAAAAAAATCGCTTACCTCAGCGGACATTCAAACGGACTTGTTTAAAGGATGTAATATTATGGACATCGACTTGTTGAATGAATGTAATGCAATATACCAGACAGGTAATAGCTACTCTCTCTCTCTCTCTAATACTGTAGAAAATTCAATGTGTTTCAATGAAGCGACTCAACGTTCCTTCGTTACTAGTTCTAAAGTGACATTTTAGAGTTAGCAACGGAGGCTTGGTTTAACTGACAACTTGAGTTTTGAAACGTTCCTTCGTTACTAGTTCTGAAGTGACGTTTTAGAATTAGTAACGGAGGCTTGGTCCAACTGTCAAAATGAGATTTTAATCCGTGGCGGAAGGAAGTAGTGCTGCACAAAAGAGGGTTTTAAAGACACTCCGCTGTTGTTCTTATTTATTTACACACTCGTGCCGTCGAACTGTTGTATAAACGCAATATCACACTCGTAGATATTGCTCATATATATATATATATATAATATTATTATACACTCAGGCATAACATTATGACCACCTTCTTAATATTGTGTTGGTCCCCGGCCCTTTTACTGCCAAAACAGCCCTGATCCGCTGAGTCATGGACTCCACTAGACCCCTGAAGGTGTGCTGTGGTATCTGGCACCAAGATGTTAGCAGCAGATCCTTTAAGTCCTGTAAGTTGCAAAATGGGGCCTCCATGAATCGTACTTGTTTGTACATCCCACAGATGCTCGATTGGATTGAGATCTGGGGAATTTTGAGGCCAAGTCAACACCTCAAACTTTTTGTTGTGCTCCTCAAACCATTCCTGAACCATTTTTGCGAATTACCCTGCTGACAAAGGCCACAGCCACCGGGAAATACAGTTTCCATGAAAGGGTGTACATGGACTGCAACAATGCTTAGGTAGATGGTACGTGTCAAAGTAACATCCACATGGATGGCAGGACCCAAGGTTTCCAGCAGAACATTGCTCAAAGCATCACACTGTCTCCGCCGGCTTGCCTTCCTTCCAAT
The DNA here is from genome assembly GCF_024489055.1 of Chanodichthys erythropterus. Classification (NCBI taxonomy): domain Eukaryota; kingdom Metazoa; phylum Chordata; class Actinopteri; order Cypriniformes; family Xenocyprididae; genus Chanodichthys; species Chanodichthys erythropterus. The sequence goes on from NC_090225.1 coordinate 13,147,747, forward strand.
AGTGCATCCTGGTGCCATGTGTTTCCCCAGGTAAGTGACGCACACACACCGGGCCATCCACGTGATGTAAAAGAAAACATGATTTGTCAGACCAGGCTTCTTCCATTGCTCCGTGGTCCAGTTCTGATGCTCACATGCCCACTGTTGGCACTTTCGGCAGTGGACAGGGGTCAGCATGGGCATCCTGACTGGTTTGTGGTTATGCAGCCCCATACACAACAAACTGCGAGGCACTGTGTATTCTGACACCTTTCTATCAGAACTAGCATTAACTTATTGAGCAATTTGAGCTACAGTAGCTCGTCTGTTAGATCGGACCACACGGGCCAGCCTTCACTCCTCATATGCATCAATGAGCCTTGGCCACCGATGACCCTGTTTTTGTGTTTGTGTTATTTATAATTTGAATATGACTAGCGTAGTTTCATGTATATGTATTTTTACCTGGAAAGCTGATTTGTACACTCACGCTCTGGATTTTTTTATGCGTCATACAACTCTGGGAAATTCCATTCCATTTAAAATGATCTTTCTCCATCATGTTTTTAACACTCTGATATGAGCTCAGCGAAATGTTCAATGATTGGTTGTTAATAATCTATCCAATAATTGTTAAAGCCAACATGGCTGCCATTGCCATGTTGAAAGTATGTGTGTGTAACCCCCATAAGGTGCATTTGCAGAATCATTGGTAATATTGATTTTCACCAGGAATTCCACTGTTAAACATGATAATTTAAAAAGTCAGTTGAAACAATGTGGGCTGGTGGCTTCAACAAAAGCATGGCATTGACTGACAGCTTTGTAGCTGACAGTAGATCTGTCTTAGGTTTATATAGGGAATCCTATTGATAAAAATCAATTGCAGATTGGTACTTCCGGGACCAGACTGTTGCACTCTATGTGCACTGCACTGTCAATTGCTGTAACTGGATCATCAAACAAACTAAGCAAGGTTTCATCACACCGCAGATCCACAGTGTTTCCTCTTGGTGGAAAAAACCTACAAACTGCTTACTTATAGTTGTTTCTCCATATTAAAGGTGCAATATGTAATATTTTTGCAGTAAAATATCCAAAATCTACTAGGCCAGTGTTGTATATTTTGTTCACTTGAATATTTACAATATCCCAAATATTTCCAACTATTTGTAAATCGTGAGAAAATTGCAATTTTAACCAAGGCTCCGGGACGTGTGAGGAGTCGCCTGTCAATTGAGTCATACCTGCGTTTCCCTCGGTTTCCGGTTTTATTTTGTAGAAACCATGGAAACACCAAACACGCTTTAATATTTACATGTTTTAATAGACAAGGGAACATCTGTTTTGATATATTTATAGATAGAAAACAAATTGTTGTTATATAGCTCAACACGTTTAGTCTTATTGTTTAATTCAGTTTTCTTGATTTTTTTTCGAGTGCATGGTTTAAAAACACAATTTTTTTCAAATAGATAACATAGCATAATCAGATGCAGGTTTATTTTTATTAACAGTAATACATCATTTTCTCCATCATACAATACGTTTTAAAATTAATTGCATGCCAATTATCAAGATAAGCCATCCAGCATTTAATATGAAATTCTAAAATCGATCTAGCTTACTGAAGTGGGCTGCAGTGTCTCACAAGTTCTGCTGCTCGTGAGGCGTGTGTTGCGCAATCGCTCCAGCAGCCTCGTTCAGTTCCCACAACACTCGGTCCTGCTCTGCTTCATACTACAGTAACGTTAATAATCGCATCCATGAACATGATTTCTTCCCGACTCCAATCCCTATTCTTTTACACCGTCCGTTGAGATGGAGACCACATGTCCCAAGATTCCGCTCTAAAACTTGGCGTCATCAAGCTACGCCTTTGTTTTGAATAGGCTTCTAGCGACCTCTAGCGGACAAAATTATTATATATTGCACCTTTAAGCTGGAAAAGAGAAAATATTTTAGCACTTGCTTGGATTTGAGTCAGCTATGTAAAATCACTCTAGTTTTCAGCTTGAACAGTAACACCACAGTGAAAAAGGGATAAACCCTTCAAACCTAACAAAGATATTTATTCAGTAAAAAAAAAAGTGCATATATTGTAGCAGAGATTAGTTGTAATTAACAACGTATGTAAGAGTTGTAATCGTCTCCTGAAAGACTGTGCCTCTGTCATGCCAGGGAGGTTAATTACAACTGTCTCTGCTACAATATGCACAATGTTCAAGTGAAAGTTTATCTACTGTTTCTCAGCAGATGTTTGGCAGGACAATGTTTGTGAAAGCATGCTGGAAGAGGTTGTGTAATCCCTGTAATATGCAAGGTTTTCACTTTTCTCTCCTACCAACACTGTTTAGTCATCAAATAACTTTAACATTATGAAAATCAAAGCCATATAGGTGAATCAAAAGAAAAAAGAAATACAATAAAGCCTAGACATCTTGGAGATCACTTACAGAGGAAGAAACAGACATATGAGGATACTGGCAGATGCCTCTTTGTGTGTTTGTAAATAAATTGAATTTAGGGTACCTGGACACTTCCATTAGGCTTGCCATATTTCTGTCTACACAGTTAGCCATAAAAGAAACAACACATGGCATATGATTCTATTATAATATATAAGTTACAATATATTTTATGTGGTTGGTGAGTCCAAATCATGTTTTCAAGCACACCAGGGTACAAAATAGTTTGATAAAGGATGCAGCTCCTACAGCCACATTTGTTGTGTTTATATATATATATATATATATATATATATAAAATCTAGTGCTTTTCTAGTGCTATCTAGTGCTGATCGTTCTTTTATTTTTGAAGTTCTTGGATTCTTGTTTTTGTTTGTGTTCCTTGATCCTTCCCTGATTGTATTTCAGTGTTTCATGTGTTAATTAGTTCTCTGAGTATTCCTAACCCTCCTGTTTTTGTCTTACATTTGTTTGATGTAACATGGGTTTCATTTTGTGTGGGTTTACTCTGATTTTCATGTGTTTGATGTGTATTTTTGTTGTCTCCCCCCTTATGCCTATTTAACAGAGATGTGTAATAAATGGGTCCGTATCAGTTATCTACGGAGCCCCACACATGACTTGCAGGAAAAAAGTAAATCGTGCACATCGTTTGCTAAATCGTGCACATGGTTTACTATTTCATTCCCTCGATTTATAAATTGTGTGCATGATTTAGCCTACTGTTTTTTTCCTGCATGTCATTTCTGGATCTCCGTAATTTTTTTTTTTCTTTTTTTTTTCTTATCTTTTTAATAGCTAAAGTAAGATATGAAAAGCCTTTTCTTGTTATTCAGCATTTTCTGGCTGTATTTTTGTAATTTTGTAAAAAAATTCATTTTTCGCTTTTTGATGTCCTCTGCAAAAGCCGAACATAGGCGGGAATATGAATTATTGAAAAATTTGGCCAGTAACCCTTTTAAATACTAGTTTGTTATGCTGCTTTTGCCTGTCTGTATTTTGATGTGTTCATTTTATCTGAACAGTCATAAACCACTACTGTCTGCTACCTTAGGTCTCAAAATTACATTATGGACATGCAAATATTAATAAATTCAAATAAGGCATATCAAATTGAAATATAACCACATTCTGACTTATACTAATATTTCTGTGCACATGGCCACTTATTCACAAAATTGAGTACAGTTAAAAAAAAATGTTAATCAGCACACTTTTCAGCTGGTATCAGAACATTTGTACACCAGGTCCTGCCTTTATGAATCCTGATTTGTTTTTCACATTTAACATTAGGCCAGATTCATGGAATTTAGGATCAAATGATCAAATGTGCATTTTATAAATGAGGCCCCATGCAGGACCAGTTATTCATATATTCCATTTGACCTTTGAATCACTTCACTCTTCTGCTGGTATATGTGCCGTTTTGTCCTTTCTGGTAAAAGAGAAACAAACTGCATCATCAAGTGCTTTCAAAAACATAAACTCCTTCACAGTGCAGTAGAAGCCTTTGATTTTATATCTAAAGAGATCTTTAATACTGAAAAAGCGAGTGGTGTGTTTATCCGGGGATTAAGCCAAGTCATTTATAGCAACTTTATGCTGCTGGAATGGAAATTAAGCTTTGGAAATACACTGCATAATAGATCGCAAAGGAGGGAAAGTTGTTATCAGTCTATAAGCACTGTACTGTCAAACTACCACGTCTTAAAGGTTTTCACTTGGAAAATAAAATCAGGTTATTTGTAAAGTCATATATGTGTATAACAGTGCATAGCTAGTCCATTTTCTTTTATGTATATGGCTGAATGAGTTCTCTAATAATGATCTGGCAAAAATGCACAACAGTTCATAATTTTGCCATTTAGCAAATGTGGATGAAATTGAGGTCTAGCTGTTCGCTTTTCATTGAAAAATGTTTCTTAGCTGTGTTACTTGGCCTCAGTGGATATAATTGTAGTAATTAGCTAAACATCTAAACACACACTATACACCTCTAGTTTCACTTCAGTTGCAAGCTCACAGGAGTACAAATGCTCTGCTTCCTCTGAGATCTCTGTTGTTGCCTTCTAGAAGCTCTTTTGACAACTGTTTAGCTCACACAGAATGGAGACATCAAATATCTGCTTAGGGAAAGCACTATAGGACAGGCGTTGAGTCATAAATCAATAGTGCAAAATACACCATAACATACATGTGTCAGTTCCATAAATTGATTAGCCAGTAAAAAACTGGGTGAACCCACAAACCCAGCTGGATGGCTTAAAGATAAATGGAAGCACAGATCAGAACTTGGCACATGTCTTTCTGCCTCCATGCTGGGAAGATGTAGAGGAAATGGTTGATTCCTCAGAACATCTGCCTTCTGGCCCAGTCGAGTCTCAGAGCAGCTTCTGCTCATCTGCATGCTGCCGATGCTAATCAGTCATTCATTTAATGCATGCTAGCGTGCCTCATAGCAGTGGGGTTGAAACTGTCCCTAGAGTAAAACCATTTTTTTTTTTTTTTTTTTTTCTTACTGCAATTGCACATGCTGAAGTGTTTACAAGGTTTATTTGAAATTTGCCCCTCTGAGAATTGAAAAGGTGTGTTTGTGGATCTATATGTGAAGATTAGTTTATTTTGTCACTTAAAGGTTTCTGGTGACCTTGTGTCCTCTTTTACCGCACTTCACCAAGTTGTTTACGAGGGAATTTAGATTTCATCTTTAGAGTTTGTGTATATACACAAGCAAATCTTCATAACTGCTGTTCTATCTGAATTGAAAGTGGCCTCTGGTGTACAAATGCATTACATCCCTCACACTACAAAAGTGTATATTTAAACATTCAAATGAATGATTCATGAAATTAAATGTTCATATGGCTTTTGGAGGCTGTTTGGGATTTATAGATTACTCAGAAATTGTTTGTCCATGATCAGGCTGACTATGAAAGCTATCATTTTCCTTTTTCATGAACAAAGACGTTTGATTCTGCAGAAGCATTTCTGTGCTGAGTGAATAATAGGCAGCTGTTAAATTTTGTTTTGTAATTGTTTTTTCTTTTTATGTATTCTTTGTATAATCTGTATAATTTGTTGAGTTGTGCCCATCCAAGGTTTTACTCTTGTTTGGTTCCTTCCTTCTTTATATTAAATTAGAGATTGACTGATAATCATTTGGGGGTGGATAAATTTTTTTTTATTATTATTTTTTTTTTTTTTTACACTTTTCAATCCAGATTGCAAAATGACAAAATAAATCTGAAAATTAGTTATCAGACAAAATATATAACCCGAATTCCGGAAAGGCTGGGACGTTTTTTAAATTTCAATAAAATGAAAACTAAAAGACTTTCAAATCACATGAGGCAATATTTTATTCACAATAGAACATAGGTAACATAACAAATGTTTAAATGGAGAAATTTTACAATTTTATGCACAAAATGAGCTCATTTTAAATTTGATGCCTGTTACAGGTCTCAACATTTTTGGGACGGGGGCATGTTTACCATGGTGTAGCATCTCCTCTTCTTTTCAAAACAGTTTGAAGATGTCTGGGCACCGAGGTTATACTGTACGTTTCTGGAGTTTTGGTGTTGAAATTTGTTCCCATTCTTGCCTGATATAGGTTTCCAGCTGCTGAAGAGTTTGTGGTCGTCTTTGATGTATTTTTCTCTATAGGTGAAAGATCTGGACTGCAGGCAGGCCAATTCAGAATCCAGACTCTTCTACGATGAAGCCATGCTGTTGTAATAGCTGCAGCTGCAGTATGTGGTTTTGCATTGTCCTACTGAAATACACAAGGCCTTCCCTGAAATTGACATTGTCTGGAGGGGAGCATATGTTGCTCTAAAACCTTTATATACCTCTCAGCATTAATAATGCCTTCCAAAACATGCAAGCTGCCCATACCCTATGCACTTATGCACCCCCATACTATCAGAGATGATGGCTTTTGAACTGAATGCTGATAACGCGCTGGAAGGTCTTCCTCCTCTTTAGCCCAGAGGACACAGTGTCCGTGATTTCCAACAAGAATGTCAAATTTGGACACGTTTGACCATAGAACACTTATCCACTTTGAATGAGCCTTGGCCCACAGGACACGACGGCGCTTCTGGACCATGTTCACATATGGCTTTCTTTTTGCATGATAGAGCTTTAGTTGGCATCTGCAGATGGCACGGCGGATTGTATTTACCGACAGTGGTTTCTGGAAGTATTCCTGGGCCCATTTAGTAATGTCATTGACACAATCATGCTGATGAGTGATGCAGTGTCGTCTGAGGGCCCGAAGACCACGGGCATCCAATAAAGGTCTTCAGCCTTGTCCCTTATGCACAGAGATTTCTCCAGTTCTCAATCTTTTGATGATGTTATGCACTGTAGATGATGAGATTTGCAAAGCCTTTGCAATTTGACGTTGAGGAACATTGTTTTTAAAGTATTCCACAATCTTTTTACGCACTCTTTTCACAGCTCTGCCCATCTTTACTTATGAGAGATCTCTCTAATGCTGTGTTCACACCAGACGCGACTTGCGCGAATAAATCGCGCTATGCGCGTAGTTGGACGCTTGAACATTTTGAGTTTACTCGCTTCATTCGCGTGTGACATTCGCTTCATTCGCGCGTGAAAATCCCTTCACAACAGACGCTATTTCGCGTCATGAGAGGGGCTCTCCTGCTCCTTTATGTGTCCCAGACTCTCCCGCTGCTTTCTGCATGCTTCCTCTGAAAAAACACAACTTGTCAGTGGGGAAATAATTGTAAATTACAGCGAATAAGCTCAATTGGTCGTCTTTAGTTGCCTTGTAGTCTTAATATGTATTTATATATATATATATATATATATATATATATATATATATATATATATATATATATATATATATATATATATATATATATATATATATATATATATATATATATATATATATATATATATATATATATATATATATATATGTATATAGCTCAAATTGAGTAAAGACCGTTTTTTTACAACTTATCAGGTTGTCCGACCTCCTCACTCACTTTCTTTCAAACACGATCCTTTTTATTTCTGTTTCTATAAATGTATGAAGATGTACAGCGATGATGATTTTGTCCTCCATTGTTGTTTCAAATTTCTGCCTCAGCTCGCTACGTCACGTCATTACTAGAGCAAGCTCCTGATTGGTTAACGCGGAGCGGAAATTCGCTAAAGTTCAGATTTTTCAACATTCGCGCCGCAGGATGTCAATTCACGTCTTTGCATTGACTTAACATGTAAATCACTCACGCTTACCGCTTCATTCGCGTCCGGTGTGAACGCACCATAAGACATCCCTTTTAATGCCTAATCATGTTACAGACCTGATATCAATTAACTTAATTAGTTGCTAGATGTTCACCCAGCTGAATCTTTCAGCCATTTGTTGCCCCCATGCCAACTTTTCTGAGACCTGCAGCATGCATCAAATTTGAAATGAGCTCACTTAGTGGATAAAAGTGTAAAATTTCTCACTTTAAACATTTGCTATGTTATCTATGTTGTATTGTGAATAAAATATTGGCTCATGTGATAGTCTTTTAGTTTTCATTTTATTTAAATTTAAAAAACATTTCCGGAATTCGGGTTGTACAAAAATAATCAGTATTGTTAACAACAAATGATAGTCTACCTCGAACTTAAACATCTTAGGGAGTTTTTCTTGCCACTTTGGCTTGCTTAGTAGGGGGTTTGTAAGGCAATGTTGGAATTATGTGCCTTGTGAAAAGTGCTATAAAGATAATTTGAATTAAAACTGATATACATATGAACATTTCATACAAGAATTCAAATATTAAAAGGAGATTGCATTAGCTATCATGTGCTGTGTCACAAATGTTAAAGAAGCAGTGCAATTTCGTTTTTCTTTTTTTTTTTTCTTCTTTTTTTTTCAGTTTCTCACTTCTTTTAACAGGATGCTATTAATAATTCCCAGCAAGAAGTTAGAGGGATAAGGAATAGATAGGAATTAAAAAGTACAACAGATGGAAATACAATCGAGAAACAGCTTTAGAGAGAACACATTGAGTACATAGCATTAGACTCTTTCTGCATTTTACATTTATAGCACTGCCCTCATTTGAGTTTCAGATTAAAGAGACTGCTGAATTTCTTAAGTGCAGGTCATATATCTTACTGTTTAAACCATGCAAATATCAATCTCTGCCCCCCGGTCACCAGTAAGACCCCCATTTCCAAGAGTGTTGGACTCAATTTTCATCTGTCCAGCTAAACGTCAGCATCACAGTGACTCTGCTATTTCATTAGCAAACGTTAACACGGCTCTTCAGATTTCGTCTTGAAAATGCATAAATAAATAAAAACACATTTATTTCCTCTGAGCTTTGCAAATCATACCAGATTGAGAAACTGAAATCATTCCAGAGGCAATGTTGTTCTGGAAAGTGAAATGCAAGGTCATTGCTTTCTCTTATCACTTGACTCTTAAGTGACTCTTCAACAATGTTAAAAGAGGAGAAACAGAAAGGACAAATCAAGCTTCATAAAGCCAACCCCTTTTAATCTTTTCAGATAAAAGCATATTCTTAACACTCTAATTTTTGCTCTTACATGAAAAATGGGGCAGATTTGCTGAAATTCTGCTTTCATTGCCACCTTTATCACATTTTTATCAAAACTTTGTCGTCCTTGGCAGTAGCACTTGAAAAAATAAACCTGCTTTATGCGACCAGTTGTAAAATACAATTAAAAAGCCAATATATCCTTTTGAACGAGCCAGAGAAAAATCTGTTCTGTCTTCAAGAATCTGTTGAAGTAGACAGACGGTAAGTATGTTAATACACTGTTTCACGTCTGTTGATCAGCTCTGTGTGAAGTGTTAGTTTGTGTGTAGGATGTGTTTGAATGCTGCACTGTCTGGGGGCTGAAGCTTGTGTTCCATTCGAGTTTTTTATTTATTTATTTTATTATTGGCTGCTTTCATACCTCAGTGTGTTTCATTTGGTACAGTGTGGCAGACTGAAGCAGTAACCAGTGATATTTACCGGTCACAAAAACAGATTAACAGATTTATTAGAACTCATATCTTATTAGAACTTCTCATTATCGATCAATAGCTCAGGTGGCCACATTATTTAGATTAATTATATTAATAGCTCTTACAGGTGCTTGTGTAGGCATGCCTCAATGGTTAAAAGTAGGCTACTTTCAATGAAAGGCCCAACATATTGGAAAACTTTTAGCTGTTGCTATGTGTCATGAGTAAGCAAACGAGTAGGCTAACACTCTACGTCCAAAATTGCAAATACTGTAGTAGGTAGTTTAAGTAGTTTGTAAACTTACTTTATGACCATTAAAAAAGTAGTATATATACATAGTTCTGTCATGAAACTCTAGCTTGTTGCTCACACATTTAAATGGCTGGTTACATTCACTATAGCAGATTGCAGCGAGCTTCAGAGTTCCTCTAAAACCCTCCACCTTCCCCAGCTCCACCTGTATAGATCTGTTATGGGCAGAGCTGGGTAGTAACAGATTACATGTAATCTGGATTACGCAATCCGATTCCAAAAATCAAGTACTTTATAATTAGAGTAAACTACTTTTTAAATTACTTGTAATCAGACTACAGTTACTTTTTTTATGGATTACATGATTACATACTATTTACACATTGGCAGTAAGTTGTTCACAATTCATTGATTCTCCTAATTTTTCATTTTTTTAATGTTTACATTTTTTTCATAATAACCTGCCACTTATATACGTTTGTGATTCTTTGAGTTTTTCGGGCGGTAAGAGGGAAATATAGATGAAATATACAGTGCACAGCATAAATGAGTATACACCCCCTCTGAACAATTACAAAAGATGTACTTTCTTTATGATCACTAATACAATTCATGGAAAGATGGCAAAACTAAAATGTATTAAACATATACATAATAAAAACTGAGAAATATATGTCATTATTAGCCATAAAATAAGTAAATTAGCCAATTTTGTTTAAATTAAGGATTGCAGAAATGAGTACACCCTAGATTTAATTCAACAAATGTATAATATTCTAGTACTTAGTACGCCTCCATAATTTTGAATATACTGCTCTGACACTTCTTGGCACGGAGTGTACAAGTTCATGACAAATTGTCACTTCTGTCCTGTTTAACTCCTGGATGATGAGCTCCTTAAATGCCCTGATCTTTAATGGGGAGTGTTGCTCAACTCGTCCCTACAGAATTCCCCCACAGGTGCATCAAGAGATTGAATGCAATACATGTCCACAGAAGGTTTTTCATCTTGGGAAAATGCATGTCCTCTCATTGTCATGTTGAAAAAATGCCCAACAATGCAGGGAATGAGGAAAGGGTAACATAATCTGTTTCAAGTTTGTGTATTAAATTACACAGTGGTATGGGAATTCATGACAGCCTTGATAAAGCACAACTCCCTCAAACTTTCAGCACTCATACATCCCTATATAAGAGCTTTACTACCACTGAACTTTACTGTGGGAACCAGGCACTTCTCACTGTACTCCTCCTCTAGCAACACCATAACATTTTGGATGCTGTTAGATCCAAAATGATTGATTTGGTCTCATGAGACCAGAGTATTGATTCCCAGAATGTATATTTCGTAAATATGGGCTTTGGAAATGGCTAACTGACTTTATTGTGTTTTGGCTACAGTAGGTAATTCCAGTGAGAACAACAACCATGTCATTTCTGCAGGCTGCATCTTACTCTGTGTGATAAACAGTCACTCTTTTAATAGCTTTTGCTGGCTCTGAGACACTTGCTTGGTATTTCTCCTGCTCTTTGTCTAGCAAAAAAATCACTAAATGAAAGCTTAAAATGAAGGCCTGATTATTTCAGGGGCCTTGTCACAAGTCCATTGTTTTTGAATTTCTGTGTTACTTTTGCTATATTTCCACACTTAAAACAATGATTTGATAATCCTCTTGTACCACTGTCCTCTTTTGTGCTAAGAAATAAGTCTCCTGACAGTTCTCTCCCAAGTGGTTCCATTGTTGTCAGCATTAAGTCTGAGAATGATTTAGTGGGCTATAACACTTTTAATTGTCAAGAAATTACTTCTCTTTAAATGATTTGGTTCAACATACTTACCTGTTGATCAAACATTGCCTTAAACTTACACCAGAAATGTTTTACAAACCGATTCCAAAAAAGTTGGGACACTGTACAAATTGTGAATAAAAACAGAATGCTATGATGTGGAAGTTTCAAATTTCAATATTTTATTCAGAATACAACATAGATGACATATCAAATGACATATCAACACTGAGAAAATGTATCATTTTAAGGGAAAAATAAGTTGATTTTAAATTTCATGGCATCAACACATCTCAAAAAAGTTGGGACAAGGCCATGTTTACCACTGTGTGGCATCCCCTCTTCTTTTTATAACAGTCTGCAAATATCTAGGGACTGAGGAGACAAGTTTAGGAATAGGAATGTTGTCCCATTCATGTCTAATACAGGCTTCTAGTTGCTCAACTGTCTTAGGTCTTATTTGTCGCATCTTCCTTCCAATTTTTTCTATGGGCGAAAGATCTGGACTGCAGGCTGGCCATATCAGTACCCGGATCCTTCTTCTACGCAGCCATGATGTTGTAATTGATGCGGTATGTGGTCTGTCATTGTCATGTTGGAAAATGCAAGGCCTTCCCTGAAAGAGACAACATCTGGATGGGAGCATATGTTGTTCTAGAACTTGGATATACCTTTCAGCATTGATGGTGCCTTTCCAGATGTGTAAGCTTCCCATGCCACATGCACTCATGCAACCCCATACCATCAGAGATGGAGGCTTCTGAACTGAGCGCTGATAACAACTTGGGTTGTCCTTGTCCTCTTTAGTCCGGATGACATAGCATTCCAGTTTTACAAGAAGAACTTCAAATTTTGATTTGTCTGACCACAGAACAGTTTTCCACTTTGCCACAGTCCATTTTAAATGAGCCTTGGCCCAGAGAAAATGCCTGCGCTTCTGGATCATGTTTAGATATGGCTTCTTTTTTGACCTATAGAGTTTTAATCGGCAACGGCGAATGGCACGGTGGATTGTATTCACCGACAATGTTTTCTGAAAGTATTCCTGAGCCCAAGTTGTGATGTCCATTACAGTACCATTCCTGTATGTGATGCAGTGCCGTCTAAGGGCCCGAAGATCACAGGCATGCAGTATGGTTTTCCGGTCTTGACCCTTACACACAGAGATTGTTCCAGATTCTCTGAATCTTTGGATGATACTATGCACTGTAGATGATGATAACTTCAAACTCTTTGCAATTTTTCTCTGAGAAACTCTTTTCTGATATTGCTCCACTATTTTTCGCCACAGCATTGGGGGAATTGGTGATCCTCTGCCCATCTTGACTTCTGAGAGAAACTGACACTCTGAGAGCTCTTTTTATACCCAATCATGTTGCCAATTGACCTAATGAGTTGCAAATTGGTCCTCCAGCTGTTTTTTATATGTACATTTAACTTTTCCGGCCTCTTATTGCTACCTGTCCTAACTTTTTTGGAATGTGTAGCTCTCATGAAATCCAAAATGAGCCAATATTTGGCATGACATTTCAAAATGTCTTACTTTCAACATTTGATATGTTATCTATATTCTATTGTGAATAAAATATAAGTTTATGAGATTTGTAAATTATTGCATTCCTTTTTTATTCACAATTTGTACAGTGTCCCAACTTTTTTGGAATCGGGTTTGTAATTCGGACATACTACATCCGCCTTGCTGTCATTATCCTGTGACCTATAGTGTCAGTTGCATTACTTCACTGCCATTCACAAATCCTCTCCCGTGGCCTCATGGGGAAGTAAAGTGTCCATCGTATGCACATTTCGGAGTCTCGCTGGATGTACTAGGTCATCCATGGTACTTTTTGCCTACTCTTTTATGAGTACTGTGAATTTGAACATACTTAATTTCTCACATACTGTTTTTTACTTACTAGGGAATTATGTGATTTTGGATACAGCCAATGTCTTTATTCCCATGTAATCTGTCAGCCATGGTCCCACACTGGCTAAGCCCTCTGGCTCAACCTGCTACAGTAGACACACCCCAAACACTTGCTATTGGTTGAGCTGGAAAGAAATTGACGGATTTTAGAGGACCACTGTCAATGATTTGATGGAGCCTAGGAGGCTCAATGTTTATACTTTTGGGGGGGATAAACCCATGAATGTCATACTAATAGTAGTCAATGAACAATAAACTTGATCAATAAAACGTATTTTAACATAAAAATCATAAACACTCTAAAAAACTTTTGTGCAAGCACAAAAACAGTATAGCTGAATTTGACAGCAGTTCTATCATCCCCTAGAGTGTCAACATTGTCACCAGCATGTTGGAAAATGCCTCAGTAGTATGTTGATCAAGCATATGTTTGCATACTCGTGTAAAGTACAGTATTTGTTTCTGTCCTAAATGTTAACACTTATCCTTGTTTACCCTCAAAGAGACTTAGGTTTGATCTAATGGCTCTCCATCTTTAGTTTGGATTAGTTTTATTTCTAGAGTGAGTGATTTCCTAAAGAGGATTAGTCCTGTATGTTGCCTTTGATCATAAGCATTAAGTCTCATTCGCTGATCAGTATTTCAGATCTCTCCCTTTTTGCCACTGCTGTGATGGATGCTAGCTAGGGCATGACATAAAAACTCACTGCTACGGACCAGCATGGACTTCTGTTGAGTTCCATTGAGTTGCTTTGGGTGAATACTCTGAAATGTGGTCATAATTTACCCTAAAATTAAAAGATAATAAAACACTATATTTCTCATAGAAAATGAAGCATAACGCAAAACAAAGGAAATGATGTATTTCATTTAGAATACATCATGGTTTTGCCACTGTTATGCAGATTTACATCATTCTAATATCATCTTTTGTACATTTTTATATTGTCTAGAGGAAAATAATGAAAATAATGTCACAAATAATTGTAATGGTATGAAAAATATGGTTTCTTTTTTTCCTCTTCTTTGTAAGATTTTTGTCTGGCCAGAAGATGGCACTTGCAACTGCACTCAGTGTCCGAATTTGTTCACTTGTTTACATTCACTTCTTCAAGTGGACTATTATTAGTGGAGTAATGTTGGGAATAGTGAATGAGGATATAGGGAACAATTTCGAACGCAGATTTTGTTTCCATTGCTGGCTTGTTTCTTCTTATAGGCTGTTTCTCAATTCCAAGAACACAGAGAACGGACTTGCGTTCTCGTGGAGTCTGGTCTTGCCAGGCGACCTTGAAAGAGCGATCTCGGAAGGACGCGAGGACACAGAACGCTTCATTTGAGAATTGAGATGTGCTGCGATCTTGTTGCTCAACTGACTGTCCCAGCATATTATAAGTGGCTAATGCACAATAAATACAACATAACATCACAAACAAATGTCATAACCTGTTAAAAAATTCTTTCATATTAATATAGACATTGTTTTCATATAATTTTATATCTTTTTATTTCACCGCGTGTATTTATGAAAATGAGTAGCCTTTGGCTGTTATGCTTTGTCAATGTTAAGATTATTTTTTTATATGGCAATAAAAATACTGCAGGCTTTATTCAGGTTATCATTTTATTAAAATTAAGCAAAACAAATGGTTTACTTTCACGAGCCGTCATGTATTTGCGAGCTTGTAGCTGGAATCTCACGAGAACTTTAAAGCTTACAGGCTTCCGTACGTCGACCGCCGTAGTGTCTTCTGGGATTTTTAACGGTTCGATTCCCTCAAGTTTGCATTCGATGCATCCTCGATATCAAGAACACATCCGGGTACTTTCATGCATCCTCTGTTCTTGCGTTCTTGAGTATTGGAACGAACTTCGATGGTTGATGATGACGTAGAGCAAGAACACAAGGATGCAAGATCGCTGAAGAACGCATATTGAGAAACAGCCATAGTTACCCTATTTTGTTTCCATAGTTACCCTCATTAGTCTCCATAGCAACTGATTACCCTCACCTGTTCCTTGTTGTAGCCCTTTTTATCTTGTGCATTTATACCCCAGTGTTTCCTTTGTTCTTGGTCTGGTTTTGTCCTTGATTGATATTACATGTGCTCTTGTTTCAGTTCTGTGCCCTTATATAGTATTCTGTTTCTGCCTGGTTTTAGTTTTGTTGTGTTTGTTTCAATAAAGGTTTTTGCTGTACCTGGATCCAACTCAGAAACAGCCTGCATTATTGCTTCCAGGTTCTTTGAAGCAGCATACATTAAAGCAATAAGCCCCTAGAGGCCATTAACATGACTTTACCATGGCTAAAAGCAGTGGTGTTGTTAGACAAGCGGAAATCTTTATCCTATAATGCTTAAACCTATAGTAAAAAATAACTGTAATGCTTGGCCTTAGGTGATTTATTGCTTTTAGAAATTGGTGGCACCATCAGTATGATAAAGGACTTGAATATGTGTTATAGTAAAAACCATTCTTCCTCTTAGAAATGTAAGTTATTAGTCACCTTTGGACTATTTTACAGTGCCTTCGAATATTGCTCTTCCAACAATATTTTAGTCAGAACTGTGTTTTCTAAAGATCTAGAGAAGTTGTGTGTCGAACTTAAAAATGGTTTTGCTTCAGCATCAGGCTGTAACCTGCTTTTTTTTTTTTTTTTTTTTTTTTAATTAAACTCTTTTTTTTTTTTTTTTTTTTAATAGGATCTTACCTCTCTTTGTCATATTTATTGGATTTTTCCATCTCTCTTCTCTGTCTGTGGTTATGGCTACAGAGAGGCCATCTAGCCCCCATACTGAATGAGTATAATTAAATTACATGCTCCTGGTGTGAACTCCATTATCAATGTGCTTCCAGATACATCTGACTGATGGTATCTGCAAAATCCCAACTGTTATCTCAACTTTTTTTGATCAATAACTGTAGAATTTAATATACTGATTGTAAGATATGTAGCTTTGATTGTATTATGTGTGTTATTGGGTGATGGAGTGCTTGAGAAAATTGCTGCTAAAGAGCTTTTTTACTGTAACACATTTGGTGTGAGAGGATGTACTGTTAGTGTGAGGAACTGAACATAGGTGTGGGAGTACTGCACGAGTCTGTATAGCAGCTTCCAGATAAACACATGCAATATAGGTCACATTTATATGAAGAAACAAATTTCTACATTTCTTGGAAGGATTTATTTCAGTTTAAAGAAGAGATTTGGATAGTTTCATGAAAACAAAAAGTGCTAGACTGTTGTTTTTATTTTTATTTTTTTTAATTGAAAATTGAGTTGTCAATTAATTTAGTCAATTTTATATGTGTGTTTGTATATATATATATATATATATATATATATATATATATATATATATATATATATATATATATATATATATATATATATATATATAAATAAAATAAAAGTCCTTTGACCATACGCCAAGGCTACATTTATTTGATAAAAATATGGTTAAAATAGCAATATTGCGAAATATTATTATGATTATTTTAAATAACTGTTTTTAAATGTTTTCATTACTGACTCCAAACTTTTGAGCATTTTGTACATAAATTCATTAATAAAGAATTTTATTTAACCACTTTTTTTGTAATGTTTTTTTTCAGTGCCACAATAATGTGATGTCTTAGAGTATTATTACTTTTGAGATATATTCTTACCAAATATTGATATGTGATTAATTGTCATTAGTTTTATTAATTAGCATATTATGTCATTCAATTAAAGTTTTTTAGTCGATTGACATCCCTAACAGTTATGTGACCATAGCATACAGAATGCAAGATTCTCTGTTGTTCCCGTGAGAGTAGAGACCAGATCGGCTGGAATCAGACTTGTGAAGTGGAGAGAAATGAAAGAAAACTGGCATTATAAATGTCAAGGGAAATAACACAACAGCTATAGTCTTATATCTCTTTAGGGTGAGTTCTTTCTCTCTCTCTCTTTTTTTTTTCTTTCTTTTTTATAAAGAAAGCAAGCAAGAAAGTGAGATCCAGTAGTGTAACAGTTATCTTTTGTTAGTAGTAAATCTCTGAATATAGTTGACTGATAGTAGAAACACACAGTGCAACAGAACTTTGGAAATAAAGTCTTGTCACAGTCAGAGAACCAGTCATATTTCATGGAGAGATGAAAACAGCACTGGCAGTTAGGACGTGTTAAATATATGAAGAATACAGAATATCTGCTCTGGCATTCTTCCAATCTGCAGTATCATTTATTGGGCCATAAATACGGTGAGAATGTGTGTGTTAATGTATGTGAGTCAACAGGAGACTGGGTGACCTATGGTTACTAATAGACAGTAAATAGGCAGTGACTCTTATGTGAGAGGTCTCTTCCCATTTCTACATTGCTGCCACTTGACTTGATTTAATTATCGAGAAATTCATCGCTTTAAATATGCTTTGGTGTCTGAGTTCTCCCGTCCTACACTTCCACTTTTCTTCTGTTTACTCGAAAATAAATAACCCGTGCACAGAAACGCACGCATACAAATACACTGTTATCGATCTTGCAAGCAAATGATGATGTTGTAGAGAGGAGCAATGACTCTTGTTGTCAGTCAACACCTCCATCCTCTTTCTACCATTACTGATCTTAAATAGAGGCATGATTTGTCTAATCTTGTCAGCTCTAAGGTCCTGTCTATATAAATCCTACTGCTACATTCATTTTTTTTTAACTCTGCACCTGAGCTTAAAGGAAAGCATTATGTTTGACTCACTGTGGTCAGGTGGGTTTTAGTATTAAGAGAAATGTCAATAACGTGCCAGTAGTGCAAACCTAAATGAAAGGTTTCCTCCCTCTGGAAATCGCTTGACTTTTACACAATCTGTTATGCATTTGATGCTATGTTCAAATACCTAAGGTATCAGACAGTATTACTGAAAGCATGCATTCCCTAGCCTGATGATGGTTGCTTCTCGCTGCTTTCTGATGTTTCTGTGTGTGAATCATTTTAGCCCTTCAAAATGTATGATGCATTGATTATGCAGTAAATAATCTGAATCTGAGCAATGGTTAATCAGGGCAAGTGCACAGAAACACAGCAAAGGCCTCCATCCATGGAGGATGGGAAGATTCATGTGGAAACTCTAAAGGGTTTGTTCATGACAAATTTAGATTTAAAAAATTTGCCTCCCTGATTTGTTTTCAAGAATGCATTTTATTGATCAAGTATCACTTGATCACAATAAAGACATGTACAAGAACGACAATTTCTGTTTCACATAAATGCTGGTTTATTAAAGGTGCCCTAGAATTGAAAATTGAATTTACCTTGGCAGTTAAATAATAAGAGTTCTGTACATGGAAATGACATACAGTGATTCTCAAACACCATTGTTTTCTCCTTCTTATGTAAATTTGATTTGTGCAAAAGACATCCGAAGAACAGGCGAATCTCAACATAACACAGATTGTGATGCAACAGTCGGGATCATTAATATGTACACCCCCAACTTTTGCATATGCCAGCTCATGTTCAATGCATTAGACAAGCCAGTATTAATGTCTGGAGCAGCACACAGACTTTAGGTAAGCAAGCAAGGACAATAGCGAAAAATAGCAGATGGAGCAATAATAACTTTGACATGATCCATGACATCATGATATTTTTAGTGATATTTGTAAATTGTCTTTCTAAATGTTTCGTTAGCATGTTGCTAATGTACTGTTAAATGTGGTTAAAGTTACCATTGTTTCTTACTGTATTCACGGAGACCAGAGCCATGTCGTTATTTTCATGTTTTAAACACTTGCAGTCTGTATAATTCATAAACACAACTTCATTCTTTATAAATCTCTCCAACAGTGTGTAATGTTAGCGTTAGCCTCGTTAGCCACAGCATACGATCAAACTCATTCAGAATCAAATGTAAACATCCAGAAAATACTATACTTACATGATCTGATATGCTGCATGGCGAACACTTTGTAAAGATCCATTTTTAGGGTTATATTAGCTGTGTGAACTTTATGCAATGTATTATAGAGTTGCGAGCTCGGGGGCGGGGAGCGCGAGCATTTAAAGGGGACACGCACAGAATCGGCGCATTTTTAATTATGCCCTAAAATAGGCAGTTAAAAAATTGAATAATAAAAAATCTATGGGGTATTTTGAGCTGAAACTTCACAGACACATTCAGGGGACACTTTAGACTTATATTAAATCTTGTGAAAAGGGGTTCTAGGGCACCTTTAAGATTCATAAAGCAGGTTTCATTCAATGTTTTTCAAAGTGTATAGCTTGTAGGATCAGTCTGATCAAACTGTTCCCTTCACAGCTCAACACCTCAAACTTAGGTCCGAAAACTTTCATAAATCCATACTCTTTTTTTTGTTTTTTTTGTTTTTTACTTTAAAATCTCATCTTTGTTATTATGCTGATTCTCATATCCTTCTCGTTTTATTTGTCAGTGTCAGATGCTGTATTTTCTTTGAAAGTCTGCCTAAAAGCACAGTCTGTTTCTCAAACTACTCTGAAGTACTTGTCCTCTAGTTGTTGTACATCTATTGTCCACTTCTCTTTCTGTCCTATTTAGATCCAGATCTCTTTCTTCTTTTGAAACAGTAATTTATGGAATAGCCCTCATCTCTCAAAAAAACAAAAGATGGATTTGTTTCTTTTTGGTCTTTTTGAGTGTGGGCGTTGCTTTCCACCATGCCTTCGTACTCCATGAGCAGTCCCACAGTGATGCACGGCTCATGCACCTGGTCAGACTCACTGTGGGGCTCAGGTTCCCAGGCGACAATTGGCTCAGTCCTCATCTGGCCCGTGCATCCTAACAGACTCAAGCTCTCTGTCTGTGGTGGGCTCTGGCATTCGTTCAGTACAGTATGTGGGCAGTGGCTGGCTGGGCTCTGGGTCCATAGTAGGGCTGGTGATGTCCTCCGCTGGGCAGATGGTGAAAGCTGATTCATTACTCACCAGCATCCACTCATCAAAAGCAGCGAAATGCTCTCTGGGACCGTTCACTGGAAGACATGCCTCAGAGGTTAGGCATTCCAGATCTAAAATGTCCCTTGTATGGTCCTCCAGGAAGTGTAGTTGGATGGCGGGTAGGTTCAACTGTGAGGGAGAGAGGGGAAACCCCCCCCCCCACTAAAATCTGTTCTGTGGTCCGGTCACAGTAGGTTGTAGAGAAGCGCATGACGAAGGAGTAGAAAATGGACATGGAACACACAGGAGATCAGAGAAGAAAACTTAAACACAACCATGTATAACATAGACAAGGGGTAGGCATTGTCGGTCCTGGAGAGCTGCTGTCCTGCAGAGTTTAGCTCCAACCCTGAAAAAATCCTTTAGTAATCCCGAAGACATTGATTTACTTGTTCACGTGTGTTTGATTAGGGTTAGAGCTAAACTCTGCAGGACATCAGTTCTACAGGACTGACGTTGCCTACCCCTGACATACAGTAGACGATACGAGACACTGAACAGAAAGAACTCAGGCTTAGATGTGGAAAGAACTCAGGTGTGTGGCAACTAATTAACAGCCAGGGAAAATAACTAGGAAGTCAGACAAAACATGAACGAATCAAACAGAGTAAAAACAAAACATCTATCTGTCTGTCTATCTGTCTGGAATTTAAAAGTCATTCTCAATAAAATTCTGAAATAGGCATGGGCTGTGAATGTGCAATAGCAAAGAGTGGTTTGAACTGTTCGTCACCATGAGTGTGTATGGCAGAGCAGTCCGATTTAAATGCATTCTGATCACAGACACTTCGTTCTTTTATATGGGCAAAATCAAGATTCAGGACACATGCTTGAAGGTGTAGAGAGGAACGTTGAATGCTAGGTGGGTACTTTGTGATCAAAGTCATTGCAGTCATTTCTGTTTTAGTGGCTTTTCTCTGTGTTTATGTGTTCATTCTTGATTAAAACATACAGTAATAATCACAAATGATGAATGACACTATGTGACTGCAAGAGTTTATTTTTTTTTGTAAATGTCGTCATATTGACTGCATTTGACAGGGCAAGCTCAAACAAAAGGGGATGCAGGAAGGAAGCTTGCTACACAGAGCGTGATATATGGATCAGATTTAACCATATTTATACCCAGTTACATTACATTTCTAGGCAATAAAAATGATATCATGATATAACAATGCAGCACTAAACTTGTGGTTTTTTGAGTGTGACATCAATAAGAGATCCTGCTGTCACTGCAATACAATACAAGATCATTTAAGAGGTTTTTAGTTTGCTTGTTCATGTCTTCCCAAATGTAACATGTAAATGAAGTAATATCTGGAGCAAGTCTCTCATTGCCCATTTAGAGGACATTAAGCACAGAATTATGCAAACAAATGCAATAAATACCGAGGTATGCAGAGGTCACACGCATTGCTTTGTGCCAAGCAATGAGTGCATACACCACCAAAACTAGTGAAAAAGGACCCAGAATTGCTCTCATTCTAGTTCTCTATGAAGGAGAATAGGCAATGAACAACTCTGCATTTGAATACACTCAACACAGGTTGTTTTTAGGAGAACACAATGCATTTATAATTTGTGTTCCAGCCATCTTTTGACAAAAGCAGAGCTTCTGGTTGTCAGTGAATTTTGAATGAGGGCTCCAGTAGTCACATTTATTGAATGCAAATATTCTCCATTAGTTTTCAGCTGGAGAGCAAGTTAATTAAATTTAAGGAGCACTGTCAAATGCATGGTATTCACAAGATGAATCAATTTGTCTCTTTTGTGTAGCTAAAACACCTTACTAAAAAACAAAGGCATTTCTGAGAAATTCTGCATTACTTTGTCATCTTTTCTCCCTTTTTTGAGAATGTTGATAGAAAGGTTGAAAGTAATACAGATTATTACAGCTTGTAACATTTTTATTTTAGTGTTATATTTTTTATACATGACTTTATTCTGTATCTTATCGTATATCATATTCCAACGTGATCTCATGAGAATACGTGTGTATTTGACGTAAAGTGTGGTTCTACCACATGTACATTTACTTATGTTTTCATACACACTAAAACATAAAAATACTTACGTATTAACAGCAATAAAATGTAAATCATTTACGTATCCAAAAGTGAATGTGTATGAATTCCCATGTATTAATATTAAAATTGTGGCATTAATGTTTTAAATCCTGTTGTATTCAATTGTCATATCAATATATGTTTTTAGTCTAATTTATTGAACGCAGTTTAACATTACTCATCTGCTTAATATGAAATAACATTTCTGTTCGTGACTTGTGCTACAAACTCGTTTCGGAGGATTACATAATGTTAAACAAGACTACACTTTGAAACCGTAAAATGAATACAAGTTCTGTAAATGTTTAACCATTTAGTAATATTTTGTTTGTTTGCTGAAGGTGTTTTCTCCTATGCAGCGACTGACAATACAACCATAAGATACACCAAAGCACAACATAAACTCACAAATCACATCAATTTTATTTGTTTGTTGTACTCCAAATCTTTAGAATCCATATGTTTGTAAGGAAGAGATCCAAATTCAGCCCTTTTCCCGGCGATCTTTATCTTCACTCTCAGCGACCATCATGGTCAAAGACCATCATGGTCAAAGACCATGCTCGTTATGATTCAAATTTGAAAGTAGCGCCCTCTAGAAGCTTTACTACCTGGTTTAGGGCAGTGGTTCTCAAACTTTTTAGAGTGGAGTAGCCTACCCCCTGAAGGGATTCCCATCCTTCTGCGTACCCCCTCTCTTCCACTTCGACTGCAGTCACACCTTTTCCGGACAGTATTTGCCCCCTAAACTGATTTTCCAGTGCATATTTTTACATTTATGAATAACTTTATAAAATAAATAATGTTTAATAGAGAAATATGCAATGATGGTAAAATGAAGTGATACTTTAAAATATTAAACTAAAACTGCCAGTAGGTGGCAGCAAGGCACTGTTTTTATGAGTGAGTCATCGAGTCATTCATTCAGTAACGAAGCAAGTGGCTGTGAATGAATCATTGAATCATTGACTCACGATTCGCTCAAAGCCGCATTCGTGTGTTGTAGTCATGGTTGTAGTTCTGCTCTGGTTTTCGTTAAAAATATTTTTTAGCTGCAAAATGGAGTAAATACTGACAGTACTGTGTTTAAAATGTACGTTTTGTTTTTTGACCTGTTGTATAATAATGTCAAGTTTGCAGTCATGTGGATATTTGGGAACAATTGCATTCTTCCTCGTTATCAACATTAAATACAGGAACTCACCGGTATGTTTTTGCATCGAAGAAAGTTTGAGTCTTAAATTGATATCAATTCACTATCTGTGTCTATATTTGCTCTTCATGCAAGTGCTAAATCCCCACTTTTACAAAGGTGCACTGTCGAGAACGGCAGTAATTTAGCGCGATTTAAGACAGCAGATTCGGCACGCAATCTTTCAGGCTGCTTGTGTGGATGCAGTCATTTTAGACTGCAAAACATCAGGTAATTTGATTAAATGTAATGAATTTACGGCATTTTGCCAGTTAGAAATGCATGCTCGGTTTTAATATTATTTTAAGGTATGGTAGAGTTAAGTTAACTACTCCGCATTTTGTTCGCGTACCCCCTTTTGTCACCTCACGTACGTTACCCCAGTTTGAGAAACACTGGTTTACGGCACTGATTTCGAACGTTCATTCGTTCTTACCAGTGCCCAAGGAAGTCGACCGGAAGTTGAAGTCGGCCGCGTGCTGCCATCTTGTCAGAACTTCACTTGCGTTAGCATCCCCATTGACTCCCATTCATTTTGGCGTCACTTTGACAGTGAATAACTTTACATCTGAGGTGTTTAAAGACTCCATTTGTCCATTATTTATTTCCAAAGATACACGACAATGTATAAAGGGCTCCATTACCTTCTATGTTACATTATGGCCCCGTAGAAACAGTTTTTGTAAAAATAAGCTAACGACTGCGTCATAACCACTCGACTCTCTGTCGCACAGTAGAGAAATTACCGTACAGACAGGAGGAGAAGCTCGCAGGCAATAGTATGCATTAACTTAATATGCCGTACTGGCGTTACATTTTACAGTACTATACAAAATAATTAATCAGAATACTTACTCCTGCTCACTCACGCCAAAGAACTCCCTGCTCAAGCTCGCCGTCTCTGCAAGATTAACGATGGCAGTTTGCACGCACAGCTACTAGAAGATTTACATCTGTCAGACAGGTTGCGGACGTCATCAAGCTTAGTGTGAGTCTGCGCGTCAGTAACGGATGTGCTAAAAATTGCTAAAAATGGGCTTCACTTGACTCAATTGAGTTCCAATGGGGTCGCTGTGTCCATTTCTTTTACTGTCTATGGTTCTTACCTGCTTCGTCACAGATTGCGACATGCTGTGTTTCAGGGGAGTTCGCGCCTTCATAGAGATAAGCCTGATCGAGCCTGATTTGTATTTTCATGGATTAATAAGTTCAATTCTGTTCTGTACCCTATAAAAAACTATTACCGTCAGAGAGGACTGCGAATGCATCTCATCATCATTTGAACTACTTTTAGTACAACTTTTGACATTTTTTGACATTTTTAAGTTATTGTAATACGGTTGTCTGTTATTCTTTTATTTATAACAGTATAGTTTTAAGAAATGGTTATGGGGTAGTAGGTGTAGTATTAGTAGCTCAAAATATCGTTTTAATGTTATATTTTTACTAAAATTGTAATTTCCCTACACATTTCTGTCCATTATGTTTTATTCTTTAATATTCTGTATAAAATGGGTATGTTTAGGTTCAGGGTGGGGTTTAGGCATCTTACATTTATCTACAGAAGGATAAAAGGGAAATTATACATATATCTTTATGACCTGAAAGATTCGTAAATATTTTATTCAGCGAAAAAATTTTTTTTTTTTTTTTTTTTTAGTTTTAGTACTATAAATACAAAAATGTTGTACGTTTCACCACCTTTCTAAACGTACATAAATGTATGTTTTGTGTCATTGAAAGTTACGTATTTATACCTACAATGAAACCAGGCTGCATATTCTCAGAAAGACTTATAAAACTTCGAGTAAAAGTATTGTCATTTTGTGTTAGCTATTGATTTAACTAATGTTGATGTATAGAATCTTATTGTAAAGTGTTGTTTTATTTTCCCTACACGCACAGCAATGGAATCGTTATGTATTGCTGTGTTCTGTTTCTTGTTTTTTTCTGCTCTTAATCTTCTTAACTTAATAAGGAATTTCCATTACATTTCCATAAATTAGGATTATGGTTTTCTCTGGTTGTGTATTTTCCGTCCACATGCCATCATCAATAGACAGTGAGCAAACTATAAATCAGAATTCTGTAGTCAAACAGCCTTCAGTCTTCCTTAGGTGGGTCATTACTCACTCTTTCATGGACCGATCCTGGCGGATCTTCTGCCGATACAACTACAATGTGTAGCTCTCATTTGTGAATCATTTAGGGGTCACTGGTGGACCGCTGACAACTGTTTATGAGTAGTTGCATTATTGTAGCAACAGTATGATTGAGTGAACTCATAGTTGAGAATAAATTGATGTTGAGCATTTGGTTTCGACGGTAACTCTCATACTCCCAGGGAACTAATGAATGGGAATGTTAACAGCTTTCTCCGAGTATTACAGAATGCCTTGTATTTTGTGATATTGTGAGAGTTGCACCACTATGCAACATTAATAGAAAGATAGAGACAGAAAATAAGAAAAAGTGATGAGCAACAAGTCCTAGGGTGAATCCGTGTGTGTGTTTGCAGCCAATTTTGGCACCTGGAAGAGCTACTGATTATTTTGCAATTACTTCTCACCTTGAGCCAAAGAATGTACTGCGTCGCAAGGGATCTATCCTTCTCAGCCACCCAATCACCATTTTTTGTTTTCTCTGCTTTTGCCTGCAGTGTCTGTTTACGAGTTCATGCCTGTTCCCCCTGCCTGTCCTCAAAAGCTCTCTGCCAATTAAAGCAGACTTCCATATCCAGCAATTTTATACAATAAACTTGAACATTCTTGATAAGAATGCATCTGATATAGTAAGGAAAGGGTGGGACAGGTAAGAAACATATTTAAAAAAAAAAAAATGTTTTGTGGTGGAAGTTTTTCAGTAATTCAGCCTTTTCTAGCATACTCTTCCTCTTTTTGCAGTATGAATGAAGTGTTTCATCAGCTTGCAGTGAATAAAGAGAACATGACTGGGAGGTACATTATACTAACAAGATTTTAAGTCAACAGCTTTTAGGGCCTGAACAAAACCAACTCCAATGACAGAGATGTAACAATCTGCCGCAGGCACAAAGAAACAGAACAATTAGAGAGCCTGTACACTACTCTTTTATAAATAACTGCTCTCATTCCTGCCAGATAGACTTCTTATTAATTCTGATACACTCTATCAGGGAAAACTTTTTTTGTTTGTTCCAAACATGCTCTAAAACAGACCGCCTCAGGAGCTTGTCTGAGTATGGTTAACTTCAAGTCTGCGAACTTGCATTGTAAACTCAAAGTGCACCAGGTTCATTTTCATTTCTTCTTTGCATAATGCCAAATATTTTTAGTCATTATTGTAAAAAGGTAATGATGACTCGTAGATGAGAAGATGTGCCACTTCTTTTTATGAAGACAACCGAATGAGAAGCATATTAAAATGTATTGTAAAGTACACGCAGACTCTCAAATGTGCTCTTTCAGTGTTCTGCGCAAATTAAGGCTTGAAGGTCCAGACTTCTTTCCAATGCCACATGACAGAAATATACCATTGTATTTTATGTATGAATTTTGTGATTAGCTCATTTTTAATATGCTAAAAAATTGACTCTAAACATTTTCATATCAAAATGCTTTCACGTGTCACAGGACTCTGAGGCAGAGAAAGATGACGAACTCAAATGCAGGGTTTATTGAAAGGTTGGTGAGTTAGAGGAACACTGGTGAGTGAACAGGTAAATTAGGTTTGACAGTCCTTGACTTAAGTTTGACAGTCTTTGTGTTTGCAACACTGGAGAACTGTAGTGCTTCTTTTTCTATTATTAACAGGCTCTACATAGGGCAAGCAGTGTGTAGAATTGATGGATAATATAATATAATAAACAACAATATAATAATCTGAAAGTATGAAGACATCTAAAAAGAAAGGAAAAAAATGCATTAGTTATGGATTGTACCTTTTGGAGCAACATGATCTCATGAAAATGTGTGTGTATTTTTATGTAAAGTGTGGTTCTACCACTTGTACGTTTCCTTACATTTTCATAAACTCAAAAACGTACAATACTGATGTATTTATAGCACTAAAGCCTTTTATAATTATTTACGGATTCAAGTATGAATGTGTATGAATTCCCATTTATTAATATAAAAATTGTGGCATTAATGTTTTGATTCTGTTGTATTTAATTGTCATATCAATAAAAAAAAAAATGTCGCATTAATTGAATGCAGTTTACTCATCTTCTTAATATGAAAAAACATTTCTGTGCGTGACTTGTGCTAAAAACTCGTTTCGGAGGATTACATAATGTTAAACAAGACTACACTTTAAAACCTTAAAATTAGCTAAATTTGTTTAACCATTTTGTAATATTTAGTTTGTTTGCTGTGAGACACAAAAGGCGCTTTCCCCTATGCAGCAACTAACAATACAAGCATAAAATACACCAAAACACAACACAATTTTATTTGTTTGCTGTACTCCAAATCTTGAGAATCCATACAGTATGCTTGCAAGGAAGAGATCCAAATTCGGCTCTTTATCCGGCGATCTTCATTCTCAACAGCGACCATCAAAAAAGCCTGCGCTCTTTATGATTCAAATTTGAAAGTTGCACCCTAGAGAAGCTTTACGACATGATTTTCTGCATTGTATAAATCATATTCTGTATAAAATGGCTATGTTTAGGTTCAGGTTGGGGTTTAGAGATCTTACATTTATCTATAAAATGATAAAAGGGAAATTATGCATATATCTTTATGACGTTAAATTTTTCCGCTGTAAAAACGTAATAACGCTATGTTTAAATGCTGCCAATACGTCCATATTGTATGTTTCAGCACCTATCCAAATGTACAAAAATATGTGTTTTGTGTCTTTGAAAGTTACGTATTAATACGTACGTATTAGCAATGAGATAGGCTGTTTGGAAAGGCTATACAGCTTGTAAATATCCCCAGTAAGATCAATGAAAGAAAGATCATGTATTGTGAAGAACGAGATCAGGCCTGGATCTAGTATTCCACCGAGAGCCATATCAAACAATGGATGTTGTCGCTGGCCCTGCACCATCTCAAGATTTCAGTAAAGATGGCAGCCCAGTGGGGAGCAGCAGCTACTGTATATGTGAGGGTTCAGATTAATTCTAATGATTGCTGCGGGTGAATAATGCATGACAGTGGGTGCTCTGCAGTCTCTGCCAGGCTCATGGTAAGCTGGTTAATTGTGTTGATGTGACACTCTCACATGCACACAGGAGTATGTTACTCTTTAACACGGATTTCCATCCTTTCCACACTTGGGTTTCAATCCCACTCTCTCTTTCTGCTCTGCCTTGTTGAATGATCATAGATCAGATTGCACATACTCGCTCGAAGCATTTCTGAGTATATTACTTTCATTCTTTTTGGGACTTCTTCTCTGGGCTGTCCATAGGCATGTCCATTAAAAGAGTATTGGTGACAGCTTTTAGTGGTGAGGTTCATTTAACACTGGAGGATTTTAAATCATGCCACAGAGTTTATGCACTCTCAGTTCCAGCCATTAGACAACTTTTTTCCCCCTATTTCCTTTTCTCCCTCATTTTCTCATCTGTCCTCACTATGTCTCGTCCACTCTTCCCTGAGGTTTTCCTAACATTATAATCCATTTCCTCCCAGTCATCCACCAGAGTGTCACTGGCTCTCACAGACAACCCCAAGGGCTAGTTAGGCTGAGAGATATCTTGATAGACAAGCTTACAGATCGTTGTCATAACAGAGCTTCCTGTCTCAGTGGACCACCAGGTTGGGGTGAAAAATTAGATGCCTTTTCACGGTTCCACAAAAATATGAATAACAACTGTTTTCAGCACTGATAAAGGCTTTTTAAACTTCTCACACCATCATTCAAAACTTTGAGCAGTTAAAATATTTTTTTCTATTGCGTGACTTTTTAATTTTTTTTTTAATACATTTTAATTCTACTCCCTCAAATTCAAATAGCAATTACTGTCATTCAATTGCAATTATGCAACACGATGTACCAGTTAGTTGACTGACTGATTGATTTAGTGATTCTAAAATCAGGTGACAATGAACTTTCAATGGTAAACGTAAATGAGACAAGACAATAAATGTTAAAATGCATGCACAAGATTTTAAATTTAAAATGGTAGTTTGCCAAAATTACATGAATTCCTTTGAATGTTCATTTTAATTCTATTTCATCAAATTCAAATTGCAATTCTGCAACACAATGCACAACTTAGTTGTTTTCCTTTATTTAAAAAAACACAAGGCTCCAATAATGCACTTACAATGGTAAAAGTAAATGAGGCAAGGCAATAAGTCATGTATTGCCTTGCCTCATTTACTTTTACCATTGTAACATTTATTATAAATGTTAAAATACATGTTGTTTAAAGCTTGATTTAAGATTTAAATATATAGTGTACAAAAATTACATTTCTGTCATCATAATTCACTCCCATTTTGTTCCAAACCCCTATGACTTTATTTAGATGTTGTCTTAAATCAGCAGAAGAACACGTATCTCCTTCCTGTTGTCTGCTCTCTTCCTGTTGTCTGCATACATTAATAACGTTCAATGACAATAATCTGCTAGAAACCATCTGCTACTCTTTTACCTGACAACAGGTGCATAATGACACATCTTGGTTAATGTAGAAGCAAATATCCCACAGATATCACGTCAGTGACAAATAACTTGAAGTTAATTCTCCTAGAACAGCAGTCCTGCTGTGAAAATGATGATTTAGGCAACTCAAATAAGGTCAAATAATACATGATTTAGAGCAGAATTAATGTAAGAGATTAGCGTATGAGCTTCAATTTTTGGCCTTTAAGCTCTCCGGATCCCTGACAGCAACATAGTGACGGCACAGATCCAGCCCACATCTGGTCCACGTATAAACCACATGTACCAAATGAGGGCCAGATTTGGGCCAGACTATGTTGCTGTCTGGGATGTTGGCACTGTTTACTTCATTGTAAGTGTCTTGCTGTAACCATGACATTAAGGATAAAGTATGTTATTTGGTAATTGACATTATGCAACATTTGTGTTTTTGAACTTAACTTGAAGTGAACTTGGATCATTCTCTTATATCTCAAAAGGCTTTGACCCACCTTCGGGGATGTGTTTATTTCTGATGCAGCAAAAGTTCACATCACAACTTGTTCTGTTTGATCTGAAGCAATGTAAAGAAACTTGAGGATGTAGCCTGAGAAAATCTGGGATTTCTGAGTACTTTAGCCTAAAAATGATAAATATGTGAAATAAATATGAAGTTTTTAGACTGTGAAGAAAGAGAAAGGAGAGAAAAATTAGGTTGAGGGGGAAGGGGGAATCAGACAGCCTTAAATTGTTTTCTACAAGCCTTTAATTTTTTATGTGAGTGTTTATGAGGAGATTTTTCTGACTGTGATGCAGTGCCTGAAATAAAAATACGAAATAGAGAGTTAGTTTTTTCTTGTCTCCCAGCTATTTGTCTAAGGTTTGTTCTCTCTCTCTCTCTCTCTCTCTCTCTCTTTCTGTGTGTGTGTGTGTGTGTGTGTTCTCACTCTTGTTCAGGTCTTGTCTATGTGGGCGGCTTTGTGACCTTGGGAAATTTGAGCATCTCTTGGTGCTGTGTACA
Source organism: Chanodichthys erythropterus (assembly GCF_024489055.1). Lineage (NCBI taxonomy): Eukaryota > Metazoa > Chordata > Actinopteri > Cypriniformes > Xenocyprididae > Chanodichthys > Chanodichthys erythropterus. Next base: position 13,178,994 of record NC_090225.1, read on the forward strand.
GAGAATTGAAAATGTCAGAGTCATTCTCTCTCCACCTTGATAAGCCTCTATTAAAAATTGTTCCTGGGATCACCAGCAAGCAGAAAAAGCCAACCTACAGATTGAAGGAGACTGCAAAAGTGAAGGCTCTGAGAGTGTGAGTAGCAATTTCCCCGTCAGTGCTGGGTGAGAGTTATTTGATTTTGAGGCCAACAATAAAGGATTCATGTATACAGATTGAGTCAATGTTCTTGAGCTGAGCTGAAGGTTACCTGTGGAGCGTTTGTCTGATTTACACTGCCGTTTGGCAGAAGCATTGCTCTCCCGGCCACAGTCCGGAACCCTCCCTTCCATATGTCTGGCTCTGGATGGAGAGAGAGAAGAATAAAGAGACAGAGAGAGAGAGAGAGACCTTCATTAGCATTGCTCTCAGGGCCAGCAGGTGTTCTGTGCAGATGGGCCTGTGAACAGAGTCTTCCACCTCCACAGCCAGCCACTCCTAACTAAATCTGTCCAGAGGCCTTGTGACCTCTGACAGCTTCCTGTGAGTCCCTTCCTTCATTTGAATGTACAGGGAGCATTGTGTTTGCTCTAAATGTCGGCTCAGTATGAGCTTGAATGGATTGATCATCTGTGATAAATGTCACGTGACGTGATGTTTCTGGTCTTCATTTTTTCGATAAAGTTTGGCATTAGCATGTTGTTCTGCCAGGACCACTTATGTCAAAGATAATTGACAATTAGCATACAGTTTAGATTGGCAGTATGGTTCTGTTCTGGGCAAGAACTCCCAGCCTATGCATGCAGCTTTGCATGGATAAGAGCAGGGAACGCAGCAATATAACCCAGTGAAAAGAACCAAAGCAACATTAATGATATCTGTAATACATTTATGTTCTTGGTGACAATGACATTATGGAATACCAGAGGCCAAATCTTGACTGTGATCAGAGACTATAGAATAACACAAGACGTGTCACAAAGTATAACGCACAATATGGCGGAATAAGTCCCGCCTTCTAAATAAGAGCCAATCGCCGACTGGTAAAGTCAACGCGTCACTGCAGCAGCCGTTAGAAGCACCGGTTTCTATAGAAACAGTCAGACGCGCGCATTTAGGTCTGCGCATTAGCTTGATCCAGCATAAAAATACAGGGTTTTTTTGTCATGATTCGAGCGTTTGGAAAAACAATTATGAGACAGTTTTCATTGGTGATTTCAAATATGAAATTTAATCGAAAGCTTGGCAAACAGCTTTGGAGCTGCATGATGCCCAGGATGCCCGGGAGACATTTCAAAGATGGCCGCTGAGTGAAATGACTTGTCTTAAAGGGACTTTGGTGTGAACAAGAGGTGGAGCTGGGGATGGTGGAGGGTAATTAGCTTCTGAGCAACACAATGAACGCAGCTGAAGGATAACTGAAAAGGTAACTTAACTTTTGGTCAATTTCATGCATCTAGCTAAATAAGTATGAATGTATTTCTTTTATGACTTACACTACAACAGTAGTGTAAGTCATGTAGAAAAGTCCATGGAATTGCCATAATGGTACACTTATGTCCAAAACCTGTTTTTAAGTCCAAATAATTTTATTTTAGTAATATATTATAAAGGCAACATAGTTAATTCTCATTCTACAATTTACTGTATAATTACTGTGCAATTTTATATTGACCCATCCCATATGTTTCTAAAACTAGGCTGTTCTCTATAGTGCAAGTGACATTTTCCAGCATTACAGATTGTGTCGTTAGCAAGTAAACATTTGCTCTTCTGCTTTAATGTGTATTCTTTGATGGGTAATATCTGTGACTGACTGACTCCAGTACAGACTGGTGTTTATTTCCTGTTGTGTTCTCGCTGACATTGCTCAGCCTGATGAAGATGTTTCTCCACTAATCTGCTTCTCTTCCAATATGGACTGTTCACAGAGAGGAGGCTAAATGCCAGCCAGGCCCTAAAGGGTATCCTCTGTCTAACAGAGACAGTCTGGACCACAGAATAAATCATGGCCATAATTACCACATCAGCATACTGCAAATTAACAGCTGTCATTTGTTAACTGTCCCGCCAACAATGAAACCCCAGCACTCATGTCTACGATTCACCTTTCTGGTTTGCTTCAGGGCCTCATGAAGATACTTCCAAAGGCTAAATGGAGGCCATTCCAGCACATGACAACAATGACAATGAAAAACATGTCAATTTAAAGAAGAGCAACAGCTTAAAAAGGAAGATAAAGCATTTGTATTGAGGTCAGGCACTGATGTGGGACGATGGTGCCTGGTTTACAGTTGGGTACCAATTCAGCCCATATCATTGGGTTCAGGTGAGTGTTTTGTGTAGGACGTAAGTTTATACACAACAGACTTTGGTAAAAAAAATTCTGTATGGACCTTGTTTTGTGCACAGGGACATTGTGGTGCTAGAATATATATCGGGGTGGTTAACGTCAGTCCTAGAGAGCCACAGTCCTTCAGAGTTTTGCTTCAACTCTAATCAAACACATGTGAACAAGCTAATCAAGGTCTGAAGGGTTACTACTAGAAAGTTACAGGCAGATACGATTTTACTGGGTTTGGAGCTGAACTCTGCAGGAATATATTTCTCTAGAGGTCTGGAGTTCGCCACCCCTGATATATTTAATATACATTTGGTAGTTCCTGATTTTATAGATTTTTCCCGTAGTTCTCTTGCATGCCTCTCAAACATCACTAATGTTTCCACTATGACTCAATCAGGGAGGAAGACTGTGTCTTGTTTTTGTTGTTGTTGTTGTTGTTTTTCTGAAACGGCAAGTCTGTCTTGGTTCATTACCTCATTTTGATATGATAATCATTGAACATTAAAAAAAAGATAAAGATAGGATAAACACATCATTAAGATTAAAAACACACTTGTGGCATCAGATGAATACATTAGCACATGACCACATGTTTACCATAATTTTGTAATATCTGAAGAAATCTTTGATTGAACTTTTGATTTTGTGAAACTGCTATTTTGAAAAGATCTGAATCAAAAGAAAAAATTGTTTACAAATTAGGTATTACTACAAAACTTCACTCGTGAACTTTAAGGGCGTATACTAAGAAGTACATTGCTTTTTAGACAGTGTCTTACACAAATGAATGACTTCAGAAGACTTGTGCAAATGGACCACTTTTATGATGCTTTAATTGTGATTTTGCCTCCATTTTGCAGCATGAAGGTTCAAACTTTTATTGTAACTGCACTTTTTGTATAACAAAAAACAAAACAAAATAACTTTTCAACAATATCTAGTGATGGTCAATTTCAAAACACTGCTTCGGAGCTTTACGAATCGATCTTTAGAGCGGTTCAGAGCACCAAAGTCATGTGATTTCAGTAGTTTAGCTGTTTGATAGGAGATCCGAATCACTGATTCGAAACAAAAGATTCATAAAGCTCAGAAGTTTTGAAATCGGCCATCACAAGATATTGTTGAAAAGTCGTTATTTTGTTTTGTTTTTTGAGAATAAAAGCATTCTCCTTGCTTTATAATATTAAGGTAGAACCACTGAACTCACATGAACTGTTTTAAATGTTTTTAGTACCTTTATGGATCTTACAAGGTTCAGTGGCTTTGCTCTCAAATTGTGGCCTCACTGAGCCATCAGATTTCATCAAAAATATCTTAACTTGTGTTCCGAAGATGAAAAGAAGGTCTTACTGGTGTGGAACGACATGAGGGTGAGTAATAAATTACATTATTTTCATTTTTGAGTGAACTAACCCTTTAAAAGGACATGAGGGTGAGTAAATTATGACAACTTTAATTTTGAGTTTAAAGTCGTCATGAAACAAAAGTTGTGATAGTCCTTTCTTACCCATTGTAATGTATATCCAAGTGAAATGGCTTCTCGAGCAAGTACAAAATATGGAGGGTGGGACTTGATTTTTTGATTGGATCTTTGTGATTTGCTTTTGCTGTGATCTCATGTGAGTGACAGATTTTCCTGCCATCGCACCACTAAACGTCATCAGAGAAGAGAATTTGTTGCTGCAAGAGAATCCTGCAAAATAACTGTGAACATTTTGATTTCATGGTGACAACAACTCACTGGTCCAGTCTATATAAACACCCATATAAATGTTATGATAACAAAACAAACAAAAAAAAGACAAAAAAAAAAAAAAAGGGAGATGATTTGGGAACACACATGACATATTAAGTTTTACTGACACCACATTAGAGAAATTAACAAATTTCCTGTGTCCTGATGTCTAATAAACAAACCAATTTAGGGCATTGCCAGAGAGACAAACTTCTGCATTTCGTTTGAAGAGATGGATTAGAAGCATTCTTTGGAGCCAGATGCACTAAGAGAGTGAAATGACAGACTGTTGACATCAGCGTTACATCTTTAATCAATCAGCAAAAACATCAAGATGAATTGTTGTAGACTCACAGGCTGCCTTGAATGGTGCTAGAGGCAAACAGGAACAGACCCAGCCACGGCTGCAAAGATTAAGGCTTAATTAATGCTTTGTTTCCATTTTAAACTGGGGTCTTTGCACCACGCAGGCATCAGGAACCACGTTGGCTGATCTCTGCTGAATGGGGTGCAGCTAAAGAAAAGTAAACAAATCTGCGGCGTAGCTTCACACTTACAGCATACTCAAAAACAGCAACAGATGCATGTGTGCTTGAATGCATGAACTACCACACGCTTGGAGCAACGAGAAACCTTTTTTTTCTTAGCATTCCACATCAAAGCTAACAGGGTTCCCAAGGCATAATCAGTGGGTGTTTGGATGGAGTGTGTTCTGAGACCAGGAGCTATTCACAGTTGTATTGACTCTAGAAAAGCAAGACTCTGTCAAATTAAATACATCATTTGCATTACATCAGGCTAAATACTACGCACAGACCATAGGCTATAGCGCCGTCTTGTAGCGTGTGTGCGGTAGCATCAATGTGCATGAGCAGTAGGAGAGTTTAGAGTAATGAAGTGATCCTCTCTCTAATACTTTCCTGTTGCTGCATACTATCGTATTATTGTCCGGGAATGTACATAAAAGCTCAAGAGAATTCTCTGGAAACCCAGCACTATATTACTTTGAGAAATGATACAATTCTCTGAGTTCAGTGGTAATTGTGAAGATAAGTTTAATACTTCTCTCCCCAGATACATGGTTCAGCCAAGAGATGAAAAGGCCTGAAAATATTAATGAGGGAAGAGGGAGTGAGCCTTGGCTCGCCGGTGCTTTAATGTCCTTATCTGTTTAGCACAGGGGCCGCTCTTTGCAAACCAGACCTTCTCGAGTATGCAAATATGATTGGACAGGCTGTGAATTGGGCTAACGCTAATTTCATCCCTCACCGTGTGCTGCTTAATGTATATTATTAGTGTGTCTGCTGGGAAGACGGGACAGAATGCAACTCTAATTGATGACATGGCAGATGAGGAATTTATTTGAATGCCAAAGTGTTGTTTCGTAAATGTGCTCTTCATCTTAAAGTGTTTGCTCAAAGTGTGAGAGAGGCTGATCTCTCTTCCACTTCTCCCTGCCCACATCACTTACAGAATTCTACCTCAGTGTTCATCTGTCAGAATTGTAAGTCAGGATGGAGGAACAGCATATTTAAATTATTTATTGAATTGAAAAGAACAGCTCTAAATTTGTTGAAGGGGGGCAATAGGGTGTGGGGATGGGGGTATGACCTACAATAATCTTGCAACAGAATTTTTATAGGTACAGTCCAAAAATCAGCTTGAATGTGTTGTTCAGATTTGTTCAGATTTTTGGTGTTACACCATGTTCCTGTATTCTCTGGGTGACTGTGTCAGTGTCCTGTGATGAGCAGTGGTGGAAAGAGTTGTACTTAAGTAAAAGTATTGCTACTTTTTTTACTTGAGTACAAGTAGAAGTACTGAAAAATAATATGACTCAAGTAAGAGTAAATACGTTTGTAAGTACAAAGTATTTTAGTATTATTTTTCTATTTTTAAACAAAATGAGGTGATGTTTTCAATATATGGAGTGCAAAACACTCTCATGTTTCATTCATACTGGAAGCCAGAGGGCGCTGTCATGCAGAAAGACCACAAGTGAGATTCATAGAAGTATTGAATTTATGACATTCCAAGAAATCCATTATATAAACATCAGCTGAGGCAGATAGAGACATTTTGACTGATGAAAAACAAAGACAATAAACAGAAGTGCAAGGCTATATCTGTGTGTATCATCTTGAGTATTTTCATAAGAATAATGTATATCTATAATCCAATGCTAATCGACATAGCCTGTATTGTAGAATATTATAACATATTGCCTGTCTTGCTCAGTGTTAGGTAGCATACAAGATCACATTTCAATAAAATAAATAAATATAACATTTTAATAAAAACCTTCTGTATTCAAATTAACAGTTGAATAGGGCTGTCTGTCACTGAAAAAAAATGTTAAATTTAACATGAATTATGAATAGGGGCTGTTCACATATCGCGTCTAAAAACGCGTGGAAGGCGCGGCCGCACCGCTTCTCCTTCTTTCCAAAGCGCTTGCGCTCCCGTGGCGTCGGTCGTTGCTATGCAACCATGAACTGAGCTCTCCAAGAGGATCAGGATGTTTCTGCAAAGGATAAATGATTTCTAGCCCTTGCATTAGTTTTACTACGAGATATATTGATGGAGATAAGATATAAAAACCACCATGTACAGCTATGATCAGCTGTTCGGCTGAGCTTTTGATGTTTTGTTACGGAAAGGCCATAGCTGATCGGTTGATTCTTGTCACACGACCTGCGGTGCGCTTGCGGCATTCTGAGAAGTTGAGAATTGCATGCGCGTCGATCCCATTATGAGCGCGCCTGCCGCGCGGCTACATTTGAAAATAATAACTGACTTGCACGCGGAAAAGACGCAATATGTGAACGGCCCCACAGAACTTCTTAAAGCAAAGCATCGCAAGCATCTTTTGCTTTTCTGTGAGCACAGCTATTGCTGTGCACTGCGGTGAAAGAAAGCCACGACTTTTCTCACGCGACCATGCAAGAGACTGACATGAGAAACGTTTAAACCTGCTTGCAAGATTCAATGTGTGCCCGAAACACTTACTGAACTAGAGAGCTGATTGAGACACACCATCTACGATAAATCGTTACACCCCTAATACTTATAGTAATTTAAAAATGTGGTAGCATTGGATCTGGACAGGAAGGATAACTCTGGGAGTTGGAAGGGGTGTGTCGCGATTCTGCCTTCTCACATCGCGATACAGGTTCGTGGACCTGCGTATCGCGATTTCGGTTTCATATCGCATATCGTTACAGCCCTAATATATATATATATATAATTTGTCACAGAGTTTAAAAATATTATTGTTAAAGGTCCCGTTTTTCGTGGTTTTTTGAAGCTTTGACTGTGTTTATAGTGTGCAATATAACATGTGTTCATGTTTCGCGTGTAAAAAAACACAGTATTTTTCACATAATTTACTTATCTGTATACCGCTGTTTCCACTTTCATAAAAACGGGCTGATGACTTCCTTGTTCTATGAAGTCCCTCCTTCAGAAATACGTAACGAGTTCTGATTGTGCCGGCGGTTCCTGTGTTGTGATTCGACAGCAGCTTCCTTGACCGGAAAGGTCACGCCTCTTACCATAACGTGTGCTGCACATGGTTTTACATGTGGATTATTGTGGTGTTGTGCCGAATGAACACAAAAGACAATAATTCCCGAGAGACTGAACTCTTTAATCTCCACAAGCAGAGACAGAGACAAAATGTACAACGTTAGCACTCACTCAGAAGAGTACCTCATACGGAAAACAGCCATATACATAAACATAGTCCCCTCTTGTGGCCATTATGTGCACTGCAGTCCAACATTAACTATTGCAGTAAGGATACCACAATTATAATTTTCGGGAACCGAGTTAAACATAAATTGTAACCATTGATCTCTAAGTACAGCGTCCCTGGGAAGGCCAAACAAAGGTGATTGGACTGCGGGATGAAAATAACAGCGTTTCGACAACATGACGACAAACACACTCTACAAACGCAACTCTTGCTCTTCTCCGTGGGAGTGCAACAAGACCACGCCCCTTTTTTGTGTATTCCTGTGGGCGGAGGTTAGTCAAAAAGTTTTAGTGACGTCATTAAAGAAGGAAGCAGAGGGATGTAGTCCAAACTGGCCGTTCGATGTAGGCGACTTCTGTTAAATAAAATATCTCGCTTGGCATTGAACTTTGAGCTTTAAAATTTTACAGATTTTATTTATACTCTAACAACAACATTACACACTAACTAAAGTTTGAAACATGGGATCACGAAGAACGGGACCTTTAAATTCAGCATAAATTTGGAAACTCTCCATTGGCTGTTGCATCACTTGCATCTCCTAGGCTATATAGTGATTTTGGAAATCAATAAATATTAATCTCATAAATTGTGTGTTTGACTCTATGCTAAGCAAACATAGCTATCCCTGTTGCCAAGAGTGATGCTTTATGACTAATTTTGAAAAGTACGTTTTTTAAGAAGGGAAAAAGCAAAGAAGAATGAGGGATTAAAACAGTATGAATAGAAAAGTGCCAGTAAAAAAAATAAAATAAAGTGGGGTACGGGTTAACATGTTAAAAAAAATAAAATTGTTTTTTCTTCTTCTTTTCTTTTTTTTTTCTTCTAATAAAAATGTGCCGGGAGCCCACTGTTGCTATAGTAATGGCAGCGAATTACATTTTTACATGCATCTAATTGATATATAAATCATGTGATCCTATTTCATTTACTACTGCTCAGTGCTCTGGTAATATCAATGGTATGACCGATTTCAGGAGGTGCCAAAATTACAATTTAAAATAAGAATATAAGCATAGGTCACTTTTATTCACTAAAATATTGAAACGTTAGCACACCGCCCCCAGCTGAATTGGAAGTTTTGATTGGTTTTGCACCTGAGTCAGTCTGTTATTGGCTGAAGCACAAGGCTCCACCGCAGTAGTTTGAAAAGTGCCGGCTCACCCTGTTTCTCCGTCGACACTTTTTACTTTGTTCTTTTGGTGAAAAATAAAGTGAAGTTAAATACTTTATTTTTATTCAACTCATGTAAGTACCACAATTTAATTATACACAAGAAAGTAGAAAAAAAAAAAAAATGTACTCAAGTACTGTAACAAAAGTATTTGTAATTAGTTACTTTCCACCTCTGGTGATGAGATAAACAAAATAAAATGGTGCCTTTTGTGAAATTGAACTTCCTGTTGAGTCACAAGTTAACCAGCCAAACCTGCCAGAGCCAGAACCAAGTCTCAAACCTGAGCTTAAAAATTTGCCAAGAGAAAACACCAAAAATCTTTTTAACAAAGACACATTTTTTAAGTCAAAATGATCACCTGTGGTTTGTGGTTTAAGCTCACAATATGTGTCAGACACCATGAGTGTGGGTGGATTGTATGTCTCTGAAGGATTGGCATGAACAGAAAGAGCCAGAGGATGCTTGGACACTGTCAGACAGACAGAGAAGTGTGAAATGAGCGAGGCAGAGCTAGAGTGAAATGTGCGCGTGTCTTTGTCAGAGAATAGGAAGAGGTTGCCCTAGTGCAGTCACCCTTATCATGCTCTGTAGACTAATACTTTTGTCTGGGGGAAATGAGGTGTGTTTGTTCGTGTATCAGTGTGTGTGTTTGAGGGAGCAAGAGGGCTTTATGCCACCTTTGCTGTGTGCTTAAATTCCCAATATGATTATTTCATGGGAAGCTTGCACTAATGAATGATATATCAGTAGGAGGGAGGCGAGGACATCTGTGTTTCATAATGCAACCTATTCGTTACAAATGAACGCAAAGGAAATGAAAAGGAAATGTATACTTTTGCCTGGCATCTCTTTCTGTGTTCTGTTTTCTATGTAATGGGTCCTGGCATGTCAGTCTTTATACTTCAGGCTGTGAGAGACGGTGTGTTCGAGACCCCCTTCAGGGGACCTGTTTTTCTCATCCCACTGTGCGTGTACTCCCATGGGGAGTGTGGGAGAGGAGTGTGACCACGCTCGTCTCAGAGCTGATTGCCGGTAACGACCAGTGATGAGTTGTTCCTTCCACCTCCAAATCACTGCACCCTGACTGTGGGCTTCCACTTGGAAAGTGAATCATCTGTGCGCAAGTTTGCATGCGACACATACATCTATATATACACGCACACATGCGCACATTTTTTTCTTTTTTCTTGAATGTCATCCATAGAGGTTGATGTTATGCAGTGTCCTTTACACTGATCTGCTACAGAAAATGTCCATTGATAACCTCTGTGCCATGTCCGAGGCACTTGTTCATCTGTTTTTTAGAGCTAGATTTTGCAAGGCATCAGTTTAGGAGAGTGGCCATTACACATCCTAATTACTGCTGCAGCTGTGTTTCTGCTGAGTTTTTAGTTGGTCACGGTTCTTCCTGTATCCTTCCAGGAACTGAGTGTGTTCATGCAATTAATGGCATTTTCTGTCACAGCTAAAGGCACCATGTTTGAATTTAACAGCAGCAGGAATGAAATTTGGTAGTGCAAAGTGACAATGAAGACTAAAGGGTTAGTATTATTATTATTATAATAATGACAGTTAGCATTGTGTTAACTGTAAAAAATGATTACAACTAAACAGTCACTGCAAAAATGACGCATCCAAACAATGTGTGGTATTTCAGTGTTTTTTAGTTGGTCTTTTATGTGTTAGGGTTAGGTACAGAAAACATGAACAACAATAAGGTGATTAAATAATTACAGAGATTTCACTTTTGGCTGAATTATAGATACAGTACCAATCATGCTGTCAAACATCTTCTGCACCTCGCCCCAGTCTGAAAGCTTTAAGAAATATTTTTCTTGGTATCTCTGTGACACTAAGTCATGTCTTCCATATTTATGTCAGCTCCAATTCCAAGTACGTGAAAGATCTGGAATGACAGGACACATTCATATCAATATGAAATATACTTGTAAATTATGTATTTTTTTAAAGCTGAAGTACCAAGGGCAGGGTATATTTATACCAGGTAGTAAATTTGCATTTTTAAATCAGATTAGTTCATGGAAGTTGCACGTTTACAAAATTGATGGTGATTAATCACAGAAACGTGCACAAATTGGTGTGTTTTCACTTCACATCCCTTATGGGATCACTTCTCCATTCTCCAAAACACGAGGATTGGGACATGTTACCTAGGATAAAAACATGAATAAACACATACTATAGAAGAGTTGTTTAGAAACAGTCTCAGATAAAAAAAAGAAAAAAAAAAAGTGAAGCACTCTGCTTCAAAATAAATAAGTCCACCATTAATTGATATAATGACACAAAATAATGCCTTGTTTCTTACTGTAATGGTTATGCTCTGTTATGTCCTGTTTTAGTTTTGTTTTCACTCTGTTTGCTCTGTTCCCATTTTCCTTAGTTAGTTTCCCTGGCTGTTAATTAGTTTCCACACAACTGTTTCTGTTCTACTCATTATCTTCCTGGTTTTATATACATTTAGTTTTCTTTGTCTGGTATTGTTTATGTTTATGTCTAGTTACATAATTTTTGCAGTTACAGTAGTTTCAGTAAATGCTCTTTTTTGGACTTTTTTTTTTTTTTGGAAAGTTACAGTATGTTTTCATAGAAAAATAAGCTGTTTTATCTCAAAAGATAAAGGCGAATTTGATTCTTCATGATATGACCCCTTTAAGGACAACTGCCCAGAGATTCAGCCCTAGTTTCTCTGATAAAAACACATCTTCTATGATGCCTTTAGGTGAGAACACACATCGCTACATTATTATCAGAGCTAGGCTCTGGGGCACTGAAATACAGTTAAGATGCACAAAGTAATTAAATCCTCTGGCACTGCTGCTAATAACAGACTCTTTTTGTTCTCTGACTTTTTGTGTTTCCGTGCTCAACAATAACTTTAAATGAAGGTGTATAATGGACTAAATATATTTCCTGCTCCTTTGATCCCATCACATTATCATCAGTTTGCTTTTTGTCTTTTCATACCGACAGAACTTTTCCATCCTTTTACATGATTTGAGCAATATTTTTTTGTGAGTGAATAGATAGATAGATAGATAGATAGATAGATAGATAGATAGATAGATAGATAGATAGATAGATAGATAGATAGATAGATAGATAGATAGATAGATAGATAGATAGATAGATAGATAGATAGATAGATAGATAGATCTATATCATAGTATATAGTCTTTTAGTTGCACTGGGATCATATTGTATCTGACAAGCGACAATTGTGAAGAACAGAAAAAAGAAAATTGTTTTAAGGCAAGTCATGGACAAAGTAGAGCCCACACTGGACCATAGCTCCAGCAACAACTCTGCATTTATCTCTGTAACAGTTGCTCAGTTTGTCTCCAGGCTGCAGTAATAGCACAGGATTGATATGGCTAGATTTTAGTGGAAATGGCCGAGTCAGGTGGTTGTGTTTTATATGTGCCTGAGTGGGAAAACATCACTTGTTTGGTGGCAACTCTGAGATCAATGTAGTCTCTGTGCTTGGCCACAAATCATTCACATGGATGAAATGAAGGGGCTTTGCAGGAAGACTGGGTATCAGGTTGTGTTTGTGTTCAGCTATCCCAAAAGGACATCTGTTCAAATTTGTGTGGAATAGGAGGAAAATGCTCTTCAGAGAGGTCTTTTATTTACCCGCTTTTGAGCTCTTGTTTGTGCAGATAGACAAATGAGGAAGAAGAAATATCCCACCTTCTGCTACGATTTTACTGATCTAACACTGCCAAAGCTGGTGCTCGGCTGCAGAACACTGTACCGTATTACATCACCTGGAGGTGATGGAGGTGAAATCATTTGCATGTATTTGGGCTTCATGGAATCAGTCGTTTGTTTCATGTTTTATAAGATTAATTTCTTTTTTGCCTGCACCATTACATAAAACCGATGAAGAACATAAGCAGCTCTTTGGTGTTTTGTCAGATCAGATCTGCCCTCAGTTGCTTTAAGATTACTGTTTTGTTGTTGTTGTTGTTTTTGTTGTTGTCATGAACACAACAAGATGAATATTGCAATGTGATCAGGCATAGAGATATTTAGCTTTCTGTTTGGTCAAATAATATATGTATTTAAGGCATTTTTATGTTAATTTGAATGGTGAAAAGGGCAGAAATGATTATTCTTTTCAGTCACCATGTGCAGTGGCTGCAACACTGCCTCTCAGTGCTAACAGGGACCATCTGAAGTGAGATACGAGTCAGAGACTGTACTTGTCTGTGTTTTTCTTCTAAGGGCCTTTCTATAAATTTCCACAGAGGATTTGAAATGTGTAGGGAAGCATGACTGTAAATGTAGCTGTTCACAGAATAAAAAACAAACATGTAAGCAGTGCATTTACTGTAGAAACATAGCATATACTATTGCAAGACCACTTTAGATATCAGTAGTCCACTTTAGATATTCTACTAACTGTAAGTAAATTTGCAACTGTTTAAAAGTGGACTATCTAAATAAAGTATAAACTGTACTACTATATTTTATAATGCCATTGACCACAGATACATCTAAAGACCAATTCACATCGCACCAAAAGATGGCAACAGATACTGTTGAGTTTTGTCGGATCAGTGTGTTACCCATGTCGGCATCTGTTGCTGTTGTTCGGTGCTTGTTTTCGTCGTTGAACTGGTTGGATCAGTTTTTGATGGCGTGTGGAATATCCGAGACGCGACTTAGGCTACTGTAATCTGTTGTTTGTCCGTGTTGGTCAGGTCATGCAGTGTGAATTGGATCCATTTGTATGTGGCCTGTTGCATTCTTATGTCATTAATTTAAAAGTTGAAGTTACAAATAGTTTTTTTTTTTTAAAGGTGCACTTAATTGGACAGAAAAAAATAATTCTGCTGCCTTTGCTTATACAGTGGGTCCGGAAAGTATTCAGACCCACTTAAATTTTTCACTCTTTGTTATATTGCAGCCATTTGCTGAAATCATTTAAGTTCATTTTTTTCCTCATTAATATATACACAGCACCCCATATTGACAGAAAAAACACAGAATTGTTGACATTTTTGCAGATTTATTAAAAAAGAAAAACTGAAATATCACGTGGTCCTAAGTATTCAGACCCTTTGCTGTGACACTCATATATTTAACTCAGGTGCTGTCCATTTCTTCTGATCATCCTTGAGATGGTTCTGCACCTTCATTTGAGTCCAGCTGTGTTTGATTATACTGATTGGACTTGATTAGGAAAGCCACACACCTGTCTATATAAGAACTTACAGCTCACAGTGCATGTCAGAGCAAATGTGAATCATGAAGTCAAAGGAACTGCCTGAAGAGCTCAGAGACAGAATTGTGGCAAGGCACAGATCTGGCCAAGGTTACAAAAAATTTCTGCTGCACTTAAGGTTCCTAAGAGCACAGTGGCCTCCATAATCCTTAAATGGAAGACGTTTGGGATGACCAGAACCTTTCCTAGAGCTGGCCGTCCAGCCAAACTGAGCTATCGGGGGAGAAGAGCCTTGGTGAGAGAGGTAAAGAAGAACCCAAAGATCACTGTGGCTGAGCTCCAGAGATGCAGTCAGGAGATGGGAGAAAGTTGTAGAAAGTCAACCATCACTGCAGCCCTCCACCAGTCGGGGCTTTATGGCAGAGTGGCCCGACGAAAGCCTCTCCTCAGTGCAAGACACATGAAAGCCCGCATGGAGTTTGCTAAGATGGTGAGAAATAAGATTCTCTGGTCTGATGAGACCAAGATAGAACTTGATAGATAGAATCAGCAGTGAAGCATGGTGGTGGCAGCATCATGCTGTGGGGGTGTTTTTCAGCTGCAGGGACAGGACGACTGGTTGCAATCGAGGGAAAGATGAATGCGGCCAAGTACAGGGATATCCTGGACTAAAACCTTCTCCAGAGTGCTCAGGACCTCAGACTGGGCCGAAGGTTTACCTTCCAACAAGACAATGACCCTAAGCACACAGCTAAAATAATGGAGTGGCTTCACAACAACTCCGTGACTGTTCTTGAATGGCCCAGCCAGACCCCTGACTTAAACCCAATTGAGCATCTCTGGAGAGACCTAAAAATGGCTGCCCACCAGCGTTTACCATCCAATCTGACAGAACTGGAGAAGATCTGCAAGGAGGAATGGCAGAGGATCCCCAAATCCAGGTGTGAAAAACTTGTTGCATCTTCCCCAAAAAGACTCATGGCTGTATTAGATCAAAAGGGTGTTTCTACTTTTTAATAAATCTGCAAAAATGTCAACAATTTGTATTTTTCTGTCAGTATGGGGTGCTGTGTGTACATTAATGAGGAAAAAAAAAAGAACTTAAATTATTTTAGCAAATGGCTGCAATATAACAAAGAGTGTAAAATTTAAGGGGGTCTGAATACTTTCCGTACCCACTGTATGTTCATTTGTCTCACTAGTGTCATTAGCCTCATAAGGATGTTATACTGACACCTATTGGTGTGGATGTGAAGTTTGTTTACTAACACATGCATTAATCGTTCCAGTGTTACGTTGTGTCTGTATTGTTTGTTGTTATATTACTTTTTTTTTTAGATGTGCTTAGCTGAAAGAAATAATAATATGTTTATTTCATAGCATTATTAGAGTAGTAGTAACTCTTGCTTGACGTGACTGTTCATCTGATGTCAACATGTCAGCATCCACAAGGTAGCAACCTGCTCCATGTAAATAGAAACAACAACAATAATAATAATACATAATAGAATTAAATAAATCTGATCCATTGATACTTGCCTGTTTACAGATCTCACAAAGCAATTTTAAAAAGCACACCATGTTCCACAACTTGTTAGTTGAATGTTAGTTGAATGTTAGTTAATTTTAAAACATATGTTTTAAAGCATTTGGATATACATGATCACTTTCCTAATAGCTAGCTGTGGTAAAGTGCTTTGATTTTGGTTATGCAGATCAGGACCCTCTGGCCTGCTGCAGAAAAGTATTGATTTTCTGTTCTTGCTGACATAGTTACTTATGTTTGCTGTAGTTAAGCTCCTTGGCCAGTTTCATTAGAAGTTTGAAAAGAGAGCTTTGTCCCCTGAGTGGACATGCTGATGTGTTTAATATCTCACTTGGCAGTGAACCAAATAGCTTTTTCGAACAACAAACACAAGTCTTTGAAGGAACACTAATTACCTAAAGTTTTTGGTCAATCAGATGGGTTTCATTCTAAATGAGATATTTTAATTATGAAGCACAATCTATGTGTTTTTGTAATTGTGATTAGATGCCATGGTATCCAATTCACCCCTACAAACTAGTGCAGGAAAAGGAGAACAAATGAAGCAGGAACTATAAATAAACCAAAACTAATTCTGTGTGTAAAGGTATATCCAATATTACAATGTTGTTGCCATGACAATCAAATGGCTAAAACCCTAAAATAACCATAAAAATGCTGAAATTATGAAAAGTGACAATTGTACTTTACTTTTGATAGAATGTATTAAGTTTTTTTTTTTTTGTTTTTTTTTTTTAGAAAAATAAAAAGCAGCAGCAATGAAGGAGAGAGCACGCACTTCATTACAGTTCATCTGAGTTGTTTTAAGGATATAAAGTTTACCAGTTTATTAAGCACTCCCATCAAAAAAAAAAAAAAAAAAAAGAAGGTCTGTATATATTTATTTACTATTAGTTGTAATGGGTGTTTTTGTGTAATTTGATGTTGATGATAATGCAAGGGGAAGAGAGAGTTTATGGATAAGACTTTAATGCGCACTTCTTGTACTGTGTTTTATTCAGCTATTACGATGATTTTCTGAAGTAAAAATGAACATTTCATCTTTTGTGTGATGTACATAAAACTCATCAGTAAAGTTTTGGCCATCATTCGGACGAGGCCGTGGATAAAAGCAAGATGAAAACATAATTTATAACCATAATTAAACTAAACTATGTTCTGTCTCCATGCAGTATATTCTCTGGCTCTGTAGGCATGATTGTCTGAAACTGAACACCATTACTGACAGTTTCTAACATTTTCAAGTGCATGAGATTGTCCTGTTTGTTTGTTGCATGAGTTCTTGAAGCTTCGCCCTCTTCTTGAAAGGGGCCGGGATCAGTAGCTCATTTGTAATTAAAGGGACACACACAAAAATGACTTGTTTTTGCTCACTTCCCACAACTGGCAATTTTAACATGCTATAAAATTATCTTTGGGGTATTTTGAGCTAAAACCTTACATACACACTCTAGAGACATAATGTAATAGGTGCCCTTTAAATCCTCCAAAAATTGGCCTAATTTCCTTTGTAACCACTGAAAGTACCTCACTGTAACCATATTTTTCCAATTTAGCAGAGAAAACAAAGCTGAAATGATTTTTTTTGTGGTAATCAACATTATGTTGTTATGCAGTAAATGCTGTCAACTGAGCTTAACTTGTATTGAACCCGGAATATAACAGTTATATGAACAATTTATCATATTTTCACCTCTCAGGAGGAAAACCCATTCTGTTGTTCCTGTCTTTATGATATCACAAATCAGTTATATTTGGGTTAGTGTTATGTAATGCGACTTGTCTAACTTCCCAAAATGCCTCATTTTAATTGTAAAAAGTTCCCACTTGTGTCGGTGCAGAGTGCTGTAAATCCTGTGAATTCATGTTTTGTGGCTTATTGAAATTTGATAAAGTAATCCAAAATTACACTGTGTTTATTATGTCACTTTCTATTTAGAAGCTTTTTATAATCATTTGTTATGAAATTGAAACATGGCTGCTAATGGGCTGCTACTTTTTTGAGGACGAAAATCGTAGAGGAACACTCCACTTTTTGTCCAACTCCCCTAGAGTTAAACAGTTCAGTTTTACGGTTTTCGAATCCATTCAGCCGATCTCCGGTTCTGGCGGTACCACTTTTAGCATAGCTTAGCATAGTTCATTGAATCTGATTAGACCGTTAGCATCGCGCTTAAAAATGACCAAAGAGTTTCGATATTTTTCCTATTTAAAACTTGACTCTTCTGTAGTTACATTGTGTACTAAGACTGACGGAAAATGAAAAGTTGCGATATGGCAAGGAACTATACTGTCATTCCGGCGTAATAATCAAGGGACTTTGCTGCTGTACCATGGGTGCAGCAGGCGCACTGATATTACGCAGCGCCTCTCACAAACGTCTCCATGGTTGCAAGGCGCACTCTCTGTGCAAACAGGAGGTCACAGGGCTGCGTAATATCATTGCGCCTGTTGCACCCATGGTACAGCAGCAAAGTTCCTTGATTATTACGCCGGAATGAGAATATAGTTCTTAGCCATAGCGGCCTAGAAAATCGCAACTTTTAATTTTCCGTTGGTCTTAGTACATGATGTAACTACAGAAGACTCAAGTTTTAAATATGAAAAATATCAAAACTCTTTCGTCATTTTTGAGTGAGATGCTAACGGTCTAATCAGAGTCAATGAACTATGCTAAGCTATGCTAAAAGTGGTACCGTCTGACCCAGAGATCGACTGAATGGATTCGAAAACGGTAAAACTCAACTGTTTAACTCTAGGGGAGTTGGAAAATG